>NC_041388.1:574542998-574661436 GCF_002162155.2 Triticum dicoccoides | reverse complement strand
GCCTCGCGGGGGCCTGACCCGGGCTCGCGGGCCGGCGACGCAGGAGGACGGCGGCGGGACACGTGGTGGCACGGGAGTGGACCGGGCGGGCGGCGGACATGTCCGGCGGTCGGCGGACGTGTCCGGCCGCGCGGAGAGGGGTGGATCTAGGGTTTCGGGGAGAGGAAAACGAGAATTTCGGAGGGGGCCTTTAAATAGGCATAGGAGGAGCTAGGAGAGTCCAAATGAGGTGCGATTTTCGGCCACGCGATCATGATCGAACGCTCTAGATGATGGGGAGAGTTTTGGTGGGTTTTGGGCCAAATTGAAGGGGTGTTGGGCTGCAACACACACGAGTCATTTTCGGTCCTTCGGTTAACCGTTGGAGCATCAAACGAAGTCCAAATGGTACGAAACTTGACAGGCGGTCTACCGGTAGTAAACCAAGGCCGCTTGGCAAGTCTCGGTCCTATCCGGAAAAGTTTAATCCCCACACATGAGAGAAAGGTAGAAATGACCACCGGAGGAGAACGGAGCGCCGGTATGCAAAACGGACAACAGGGAAAATGCTCGGATGCATGAGACGAACACGTATGCAAATGCAATGCACATGATGACATGATATGAGATGCATGACAACAGCAACAACACACGGAGACAAAAACCCAAACCCGAGAAAATAAAATAACTTAGCGCCGGAAACTGCAAGAGTTGGATTACATATAGGGTAAATCATATCCGGGGTGTTACACGGGGCCACTCCGCGGCTCATAACAAAGGTATGGTGGCTTAGAGCAGAGGTATGGCCGGGTGTTGGCCGCTGTGGTGGAGATGGATTAGCCAGGGGAAAATGACCTGGAGGCGACTTTGAAGGCGGCTGACGACGGTTCGCTGGCGGGGCGCGACTCGACGGTAGCAGCGAGCCGGTCCAATGGATGGGTCACGGACGCATACAATGGAGTCCGGGTCGCAGTCAGCTTTGCTTCTGCGTCTTGGTCCCCTTTTTTTCAACTCGCGTATTCTCAAGGCATGAACTTTCCATGCTTCAGCCCCGTCACATTATTGCTAGTTTTCTCGAACATGCAACAAGCAGAAAATACCTAAAAACACCATGTTTCTTGTACAACCCGTATCAGTACAATAATAACTGGTTCAGTAATTTGCCTTCATGTCAATTGTGGCCGGCTTGCCGTGATGTGAACAATGGTAGTTGATTTTTTCCATTGATTTTGACCGACGAAGCACCTCCTTGTACACAGATTTGCTTTAGTAAGGAAAAGTAGTGCTTAGTCCAAAAACAAGTTCTCCTGGGAGCTTGTGCATGTACGTCGTGATGTACTGGCCCTGACAGATTACTTTTTCCTCCCAAATGGATTTGACGCGGAGGCGCGTGCACCAGCTGCAACTTCCATGAATCAGCAAAAAGTATGGCAACCACACAATATGTATTTTTTAATGACTTTGCCAAGGTAGATCCGATCGCCTCCTCATATAGCAATTTTGTCTAGGTAGAATATCTGGAGTTGTAGATCAAATTGGCCATCACGTGGCAGAGTACTTAATGGAAGCGTCTTCCAGTTGCTTTGCAGGCTTCTCGTACAGACACGGGAGCCAATCCCTTGCATGCATGCGTGTGTGCCTAGTTTGCTCGGTCCGAGGAAACCGAGGACTGTGGCGATTTGACCATAGGGCAGGATTGCTTCATGTCAGCCTTGGTGGCTACACGCGTCGCATAAACTGAGAAGGAAAACTCCAGGAAAGTTAGATCGCGGTCTCGATGATTTTTTCGAACAGCAACAGCGGAGCGGACCGCAACCCTAGCTTTCTCTCGATCACAATTTGTACCTCGAGTTACCTTGCGCAATTGTTTCGCACCGGCTCTTCTTCATCCATCAACTCGCAAGCTTCTCGATCCTGTGAAAGATCCCTCCAAGAACTTAACACCATCGTGCGCAAGCCCACGGTGGGCGCCAACTGTCGTGGAATTGTCACGGCAGATGTCCTTTGTGTGAGGACTTAGTCGCGAGGCCAACACATCTATGTGGTAGCTTGAGAGGGGTTGAGCGGAATCGAGAGACGCAACACAAGACAAGGGTTTAGACAACTTTGGGCCCCGGGAAACATCATCCGATAATAACCCTACATGATGTTTGTGGCTAGGTCTCATTATGATCATGAGGGAGTCGCCGGTAAGCCGGCTCTTTGTGTCTAGTCCTAGAGATTATTTTCTTTCTTGTCCCCCTTTGGGGAACCCTGCCCCTCCTTATATATGTTGAAGGGGCGGGTTACATGTGACTAGTCTATCCTTTCTCACAAGTTGAATACAAGTCCGGGTCTTGCTTCCTCGTAAAGGAAATATTTGTCATCCCTTTCCTCTTAAGCCGGCTCACCAGAGTATAAGCCAGACCGCTGGGCCTTGGGCCTTGTCGTCCATCTGATCCGCCCGCCGGGTCTCCAGTGAGTCACAATGTCCCGGCGGGTTACATGTAAACCGCCATGTCTGGGTGGATCGCCAGTGAGTCGCCAAGCTCTAGCCAGGTCTCTGGTGAGTCGCCAAGCTCCAGCCAGGTCTCTGGTGAGTCGTCAAGCCCGGACGGGTCATGATTCCGGCCGGGTCATACCGCGGGGTATATGCCCGACACACACCGTGAAAAACAGTGTTGGACTGTTTAAGACTCTTATCAGTCAGCCCCATCCGGCGGAACGTCTCATAGTAGAGGATGTTGATGCTGCTGCCTCCATCCATGAGTACCTTAGTGAATTTATATCCACCAACCTGAGGTGCCACTACCAAGGCCAAGTGACCCGGATTATCAACACGGGGTGGGTGATCCTCTCTGCTCCACACAATAGGCTACTCTGACCAACGTTAGTAACGTGGAATCGCCGGCTCAACGGCATTGAGAGCCCTCTTGTGAAGCTTCTGGACCCTCTTACATAAACTAGTGGTGAACACATGGTATTGCCCACTATTTAGCTGTTTTGGGTTGCTCTGATATCCGAACTGTTGTTG
Organism: Triticum dicoccoides; assembly: GCF_002162155.2. NCBI lineage: Eukaryota > Viridiplantae > Streptophyta > Magnoliopsida > Poales > Poaceae > Triticum > Triticum dicoccoides. The sequence continues at coordinate 574,658,444 of NC_041388.1, read as the reverse complement.
CTGATTACCTTGGCCGGGTTGTGGATTATATCCTCCTTGGTTAGCAGGATGGCGCTGACCGTGAAATCCTCCTCCACCTGAACCGACGCCCGGGCCATGGAAACCGCCTCCACCTGAACCGCTACCTGGACTGTGACCTCCATCAAACATGTTTGAATTTGTAAACGCCTTCAGGATTGCACAAGCTTTCCACAAGTGGGTGGCTGGCTTCTCCCGGGTGACATGCCTTGGACAAGGCTCATTCAATTGTTGCTCAAGGGTGGGACCTGACCCGCCCGACCGAGGGGGTTGCCTGCCCTTGTGCCATTGATTTTTGCCCTGCGCATTGGTGTTAGCGACAAACTCATCAGCCTTACATTTATTACCTCCTTGATTTGCCGGGTTATGCTGGTGACCCTTGCCGTTGCCGTTCTTCTTTCCCTTCGCTGTCTTTTCTTCGTTAGACACCGGGTCTTTGGTACTATCAGAATCAGCATACTTGACGAGAGCCGCCATCAACTGGCCCATGTCATTGCAGTCACGCTTGAGCCATCCCAACTTCTGCTTCAGAGGTTCAAAATGGCAATTTTTCTCCAACATCCAGACTGCTGAGCCGGCATCCATCTTATCAGACGAATGTATTATCTGCTTGACCCAGCGCACCCAATGGGTTGTATACTCACCGTCCTCTTGCTTACAATTAGTCAGGTCCAGAATCGACATAGGCTGCTTACACGTGTCTTTGAAGTTCTGGATGAACTGGGCCTTCAACTCCGCCCATGAGCTGATGGAATTGGGTGGCAACCCCTTCAACCAAGTACGAGCTGTTCCATCCAACATCATAGTGAAATACTTGGCCATCGCCGCGTCGCTGACCTCCAACAACTCCATAGCCATATCACAACTCTCAATCCAAGCCCCAGGCTGTAAGTCGGCCGTGTAATTAGGCACCTTACGGGGGCCCTTGAAGTCTTTTGGCAAACGCTCATTACGTATGGCTGGCACTAGGCAAGGGACACCTGCGGTTCTTGTGGTCACCCCTGCCTCAACTGAGGTTGCTGGGTAAGCCGGAAAGGTCTGATGAGCCGCCTGCTCTGCTGCCAGTCTAACCGCTCGCTCCGCCTCTTGCCGGATCCTCTCCTGATCCGCAAGTTAACGGCTCCAGCCCGCACCGGCTCATATCTATGCGGCCGGTTGCGGCGTTGAGCATTTCTTGACATGTCAGCTGACTCCATATGCCTACTGTAGCTTGGGCTCCGGCTTGGGCGAGGAGTTGAATGGATCCTGTCTCGACTGTAGGAGTATGCATCCTGCTGTGCCAGAGTTGTTTGAAGAAGTTCTCTCACCCTTCGTGTTTCGTTCGCTGCCGGAGAGTCACCTTCCATCAGGAGAGCCGCGAAACGGGCCAAAGCTGCAATGAGGTTCTCCAGGGGATTGAATAAATGACCCGGCGGTGTCGGCACATAAAGAGGCGGAGTGGTGTGTATACGAGGTGGTTCCATGGTGCGTGGCTGAGCTAGTGCTCCAGGTGTCGTGATCCGATTTGCCTCCGGCAGGTTACTTGCCCCAGCCCCGGGTGTAAGAAAAAGGTTCCTAGGATCGAGTGTCAGAGGCAGACATGACTGGGTTTTCTAGTGCCTTCTCTCATGACCTTGTTTGACGCGTTCAGGTCCACCGAGAGTCGGAAAGTCTCCGCCTGAAGCTGCTGAGCATGTGCGTCCAAAGCTGCCCACTCCGCGGCCATCCTGACCTCCTCTGCTGCTAAGTTTTCCTTGGCTTGTACCATCTCCTTACGTACACGTGCCACCTCTGCATCATGCTGAGCTTGATTCGCCGGTTCTACCACGGCAGTCAACAGGGTCATCAGTTTATCCATGAGGTCCATCAGAATCTGAGCCGGGGGGGGGGGTGTGGGGTCTCTTGACCCGGCAGCAGCCGACCCGGTGGCTGTTGCTGCTGCTGCTATGGAGTTCTGTCCGGTTTGTTTTCCTGCCATGAAGACTCCGGCCCAATTTGGCGGCTCAAGGGGGTCCGGAATACTGCTGCCATCAGAACAACCCCCGAGCATGCCATCCTGCAGCTGATACAAAGAGTCCGTCTCACCTGCTGATGATGTAGCGTCAGAAGAGATGGCCGTTTCAGCACCTTCCATCGATCCTTCAGAGTATTCACTACCGTGGATGCATCCTATGAAAGCATGCTTCACGACAGATTGAACACAGGTGGTCCTCGCACGCTGAGCCGTTTCGATGTGGTTGGTGTGGATGTCCGGCTCAGGGCCTGACTCGCCGATCCGGCCGATGAATACGTGAATTCCGTCGAAGGGGACCCGGTACCCGTACTCAATTGAGCCGGCCTCGGGGCCCCAGCCTTCGTTGTCGATGTAGAGCTTGACGCGACAACTCTTGGTCATCCGGCCCACAGCGTATCCCTTGAGCCCTTCGAAGTTTCCCTTCAAGAACTCAAATCCAGCGTGCGCTGGCCCCACGGTGGGCGCCAACTGTCGTGGAATTGTCACGGTAGATGTCCTAGCGAAAGGACTTAGTCGTAGGGACATTGCAACTAGGAATCTTAAAGGGGTTAATCGGGACAAAGGACACGAGAGGTTTTATACTAGTTCAGCCCCTTACGATGAAGGTAAAAGCCTACGTCTAGTTGTGTTGGTATTGCTAGGGGTTTCGATCACCAAGAGGCTTAACTCGCCGGCTTGGTTATCGATCTCTTGTTTCTTACCCTAAGCCGCCACCGGGTCATCCCCTTATATACACGGGTTGACGCCTGGTGGCCTACAGAGTCTCGGCCGACTCATAATCGTGTCCGGCTCGGTGACTTCCTTTACATGCCTTTCTTTACAAGTCTTTCCTTACATACAGCGGTTTGCAATATTGGGCCTTAAGCCGCCTCTAGGCTTTTGGGCCTTCTATAATATTTGATAAACTATCAACTTAATGTTTACTGGGCTTCTTGTGTAACCCGCCATTGGGGCTGACCCAGCCCCTCCTGGGCGGGTCATAACTGATAGTTATATCCCCAACACTGTAGCATGTTGTTATCTTGCTCTAAACATTGCTTCCTGATGTTAATTCCTGACATGTTGTTATTTTCACTAAGTCTGTGATGCTGATATCTTTTGCCCTTTTGCCATGCTTGTTTGAACCTGCTCTTGTGTGATTTAGCCGTAGCTCGGTGTTCATATTTTGTCAAGCATCTTGAGTAGATCACTGCCATGTGCTTGGTTGCTATGTTAGAGTGCAGTAGCTTAGTTCCTTGTTGCATTTTATATGACATCGTGCTGTTAATCGCAGAATTGTGCAATTATTGTTTTGCTTGCCATTTGCAAACCATGCATCCGATTCCGGTGATCTTTATATCGATTTCGACCGAAATCAACTCATCTTTCTAGCGGCACACTTGGTTTGCCAAGTTGATGCCTTGATCAATCTTTTCCTTCCGGGGCTCGCATATGCATCGCATATCACATCCCGCATATCATGCCATGTTTTGCATCATGTTGCTTGCGCATTGCACCGTGGTTGATTGTTGCTTCCTTTGCTTGTGTTCTTGCCTTGGATAGAGCCGAGAGAGGAGTACGTGATCGAGGTACCCATTGAGTACGCTCGAGGATCAAGCTTTCGTCAACTCGGAGAACTTTGCAGGCAAGATGACCATACCCTCGAAATCACTTCTATCTTTGCTTGCTAGTTGCTCACCCTATTGCTATGCTGCGATGCCTACCACTTGCTATATCATGCCTCCCATATTCCCATGTCAAGCCTCTAACCCACCTTGTCCTAGCAAACCGTTGTTTGGCTATGTTACCGCTTTGCTCAGCCCCTCTTATAGCGTTGCTAGTTGCAGGTGAAGATGAAGTTTGTTCCTTGTTGGAACATGTTTGTTTGTTGGGATATCACAATATCTCTCATTTTAATTAATGCATCTATATACTTGGTAAAGGGTGGAAGGCTCGGCCTTATGCCTGGTGTTTTGTTCCACTCTTGCCGCCCTAGTTTCCGTCATACCGGTGTTATGTTCCTTGATTTTGCGTTCCTTACGCGGTTGGGTTATAATGGGAACCCCTTGACAGTTTGCCTTGAATAAAACTCCTCCAGCAAGGCCCAACCTTGGTTTTACCATTTGCACTAACCTATCACCTTCCCTTGGGCTCTGCGGACTCAAGGGTCATCTTCCTTTTAACCCCCACTGGGCTAGTGCTTGTCTAAGTGTTGGTCCGAACTAGAGTCCTTTGCAGCGCCACCTTGGGGAAACTTGAGGGCTGGTTTTAGTTGTACGGAGCGCTCATCCGCTGTTGCCCTAAGAACGAGATATGTGTAGCTCCTATCAGGATGTCGGCGCATCGGGCGGCTTTGCTGGTCTTGTTTTACCATTGTCGAAATGTCTTGTAACCGGGATTCCGAATGTGATTAGGTCTTCCTGGGAGAAGGAATATCATTCGTTGACCGTGAGAGCTTGTGATGGGCTAAGTTGGAAAAACCCTGCAGGGTTATGAAGTTTCGAAAGCCGTGCCCGCGGTTATGGGCAGATGGGAATTTGTTAATGTCCGGTTGTAGAGAACTTGACACTTAACTTAACTAAAATGCATCAAGCGCGTGTGTAGCCGTGATGGTCTCTTTCCGGCGGAGTCCAGGAAGTGAACACGGTTTTCGTGTTATGCTTGAACGTAAGTAGTTTCAGGGTCACTTCTTGATCACTTCTAGTTCACGACCGTTGCTTTGCTTCTCTTCTCGCTCTCATTGCGTAAGTTAGCCACATATGCTAGTGCTTGCTGCAGCTCCACCTCATTACCTTTTACCTACCCATAAGCTTAAATAGTCTTGATCTCGAGGGTGTGAGATTGTTGAGTCCCCATGACTCACAGATTACTTCCAAAACCAGTTGCAGGTGCCGTTGATACCGTGCAGGTGATGCAACCGAGCTGAAGGAGGAGCTCGATGAAGATCTTGTTCGTTGTGTTGTTTTCGTTTCCAGTTGATCAGTAGTGGAGCCCAGTTGGGGCGATCGGGGATCTTTTGCATTAGGGGTTGTCTTTCTTTATTTGGTTCCGTAGTTGGACCTTGATTGTATTCTGGATGATGTAATGCTATATTTATGTATTGTGTGAAGTGGCGATTGTAAGCCAACTCTTTATCCCGTTCTTATTCAGTACATGTGATGTGTAAAGATTACCCCTCTTGCGACATGTCTACAATGCGGTTATGCCTCTAAGCCGTGCTCCGACACGTGGGAGATATAGCCGCATCATGGGTGTTACAAGTTGGTAATCAGAGCCTTCCCCGACTTAGGAGCCCCCTGCTTGATCGAATCGCTGGCATTGTTGAGTCTAGAAAAATATTTTGAGTCTTTTAGGATTATATATATCGGAGAGTAGGATTCTTTTTACTCCTCAGTCCCTTCGTCACTCTGGTGAGGCATCCTGACATAGAGTTTTGACTCTTCTCTTCTCAAATTTCACTAATTTTTTTAGGATCACGCGGGTATCTTGGAATCGTTCCGATGGTTTTGTGACGTGAACATTGTTCTTGGTGCCTCCTGGCATTTAGGGGTTGTGGCAGTGTCCCAGGGAGTTGAGCTCTGAGGTGTTGTTGTAACAATTTTATCGTTGCAGTTCTGGAATACCTGAGTTCGCCGACATTGAAAATCTCTTTTATGCAGTTGTTGGTGAGATAACCCAGTCGGAGGTCCGGCTCGGGCGACCCGATCGTGACAATCGCAGAGGTGCTCCCTTTACTCCCTAGCCGAACAATCGGGAACGTAGGGGTAAACACAGGAGCGAGGCAACCCAGCTTGCAAATCGCTTAAGTCTATATGGTGCATATTGTGGCGTAATACACGAACAAGGAACGAAGCCGTACAAGTATAATCTAATGCAAGTGGAAAAGCTTCATGAAGGAAGCCCCCAAATGAAGGTATTTGAATTTATGCTCACAAACAAAGTTTGGACAAGGAAATTTTTTACAAGCAACTTTTTTCCAAAAAAGTATAATGCTTGGTCGAACCAAACGCAAGTTAGAAATTAAAGCTTTGAGCATGAAAGCGACTTAGCTGGTTAATGTGTTTGGTATTGATGGCGCGGTCCGAGCTTGATGCGGGGCAAGGTCCTATCCCCCAAGCTGGTCCCGAGGTGGCGGAGCGGAGATCTCGACACGCCGAAGTGGTGACATAGCACGGTCAATGCAGACCGGCAGAGTGACGCCGAAGTCCCCGGATCATTTTCCTGTGCACAAAAAAAGTGCAAACCGGAGATAATAGTAATAATGATAATAAAAAAATGTTGCATAATAAATAATTTATGCAAAGTGAGGAATAGAAGAAATATGGCCTGGCGCCGAAGTCAATGTCGATGCAGGGCGTCGGCATGATGTAGCAAAGGCATGGCAAAGCCTGAATTCACAGGTTGGTCTGAGCTCCGGATGCGGCGTTCGACGGACTATGTACGAAAACTGATCGAACCACCACGCGACCGTCGTTAATGCGGTCACCATTTGATAGACCTGTGTACATATCATGGACAAATCAGAGTAATAATTCCTTGGGAAAAATGAACCCAAACAAGCAAAAAATACTGGGATTGATAGCACCTGGTTTATTTGTTGTAGCAATCCGAAGGAAGGTGATTCCCAAAATTGGGACTCCCTCCACACACCCATTGCCTGATGGGTGATAAAATGATGGCATGGTAATGCCGGTAAAGGTTAACTCACCGAGGCAAAGCCCTCGGCCCGGCTAACGTGACGGAGCTGGTCGGCTAGTGACGCCGAAGTGTCCGGAGTAGGTTGATGAAGAGATGGCGAAGCCCCCGGTCCAGCCGAGATGTCGAAGCCTCGACGTCAGCCGATGAGTCGAAGTAGGTCGGCGTGATGGACACCAGGTTGAAGAAGCAATAGTGCGGCCCTGTCGATGCAGGTCGTGACGTGGTCGATGCCGGCTTGATGAAGCGACCGTGCGGCGATGCCGGTATGCCCGCTCTGTGTAATCCGTGGGGCGGCGATGTTGATGATGATTTATCCTTCGTGATGCCGGACTTTTGTTCGGCCTGCCGAGATGATGATCCGAAGAAGTTGAGCTCGGCTAAAGTGACGACGTGTCTAGCGCAGGTCGGCAGCCGTGGAGTAATATTGCCGGACTGGTTTGACACCAGCATGATGTTGAAGATCATGTTCAAAAGATCTTAAAGTTAGTGGGATGTGTTCAGAAACAAAACACAATACCCCATACAAAACTTCCTTCAAAAGGGATGTCCGAAATCCCGTTCATAAAAAAGATGAACTCTGGTCGGATTCGTTTTCGTGCAGAAAACAGATCCGAAAAGTGATGCACTAATCGGAAGGTTCCCGGAGTTTGGACGGTCGGATCGAGCTGAAATTTTGAGAGGTGGTAGATATAGTAATTACGCAGCCGATCAACGGTTGGATCTTCCAAAGGACGTCCGAGCTAGAATCTGGAGGCCACGCCCTAAACTCATCCAAATTCCCATCCAGATTTGACAGGGCTCCGGTATATCGTGGATTGCCAGAGATTCCTCCATCGGAACTCGACGAAATTTTCCAGGGTTGTTATAGACTCAATTCCGCACAATTCCACCAAAGCGATCATCAAAGCGATACTCGAGGAGGTGGTGGCGGCAGATACGAGTTTGCTGTCCAAAAAAAACAGCACGGTCGCTTGAGGGCAATGTTGACGTTGAGCCCCCGAGCTCCATAGATGATTCCTCCATGATCTTGATAGAGATCGGAGTTGATGTTTGATGAAGGCCCTCGTCCGAACATGGTGATCCGAACATGGGGCGCAATTCTTGGTCGAACCAAGGTGACCAGTCAAACTGGTGACGAAGACGCCGAAGTCGCAATTGATCTGCAGGCGAGCCATCGATCCTTTTGTCGATCACACAGCGGAACTCTCAATGAAAGCACCAATGTCAGTGTCAAAACCGGCGGATCTCGGGTAGGGGGTCCCGAACTATGCGTCTAGGCCGGATGGTAACAGGAGACAAGGGACACAATGTTTTATCCAGGTTCGGGCCCTCTTGATGGAGGTAAAACCCTACGTCCTGCTTGATTAATATTGATGATATGGGTAGTACAAGAGCAGATCTACCACGAGATCAAGGAGGCTAAACCCTAGAAGCTAGCCTATGGTATGATTGTTGTATATCTATCGACTAGCCTGGCCTCGGTTTATATAATGCACCAGAGGCCTAGGATAACAAGAGTCCTAACCGAATACGCCAGTGGGGAGGAGTCCTTGTCTTGATCGCCAAGTCTTGTGGAATATTCCTTGTATGCGGGAGCTATCCGAACTGGCCCATGAGTATACGGCCATGGGGGTCCTCGGCCCAATCTAATAGATTGGGAGATGACGTGGTGAGTACCCCCTTGTCCAGGACACCGTCACTCCCACTTGCACTAGAGTCAATAATCTAGTTCACATCGCCATGTGATTTAATATCAATAGTTCACATCATCATGTAACCAACACCCGAAGGGTTTACTAGAGTCAATAATCTAGTTCACATCGCTATGTGATTAATACCCAAAGAGTACTAAGGTGTGATCATGTTTTGCTTGTGAGGGAAGTTTAGTCAACGGGTCTGCCACATTCAGATCCGTATGTATTTTGCAATTTTCTATGTCAACAATGCTCTGCACGGAGCTACTCTAGCTAATTGCTCCCACTTTCAATATGTATCCAGATTGAGACTTTGAGTCATCTGGATCAGTGTCAAAACTTGCATCGACGTAACCCTTTACGACGAACCTTTTGTCACCTCCATAATCGAGAAACATATCCTTATTCCACTAAGGATAATTTTGACCAATGTCCAGTGATCTACTCCTAGATCACTATTGTACTCCCTTGCCAAACATAGGGCAGGGTATACAATAGGTCTGGTACACAGCATGGCATACTTTATAGAACCTATGGCTGAGGCATAGGGAATGACTCTCATTCTCTCTCTATCTTCTGCCGTGGTCGGGTTTTGTGTCTTACTCAACTTCACACCTTGTAACACAGGCAAGAAATCTTTCTTTGACTGTTCTATTTTGAAATGCTTCAAAATCTTGTCAAGGTATGTACTCATTGAAAAACTTATCAAGCGTCTTGCTCTATCTCTATTGATCTTGATGCTCAATATGTAAGCAGCTTCACCGAGGTCTTTCTTTGAAAAACTCCTTTCAAACACTCCTTTATGCTTTGCAGAATAATTCTACATTATCTCCGATCAACAATATGTTATTCACATATACTTATCAGAAATGCTGTAGTGCTCCCACTCACTTTCTTGTAAATACAGGCTTCACTGCAAGTCTGTATAAAACTATATGCTTTGATCAACTTATCAAAGCATATATTCCAACTCCGAGATGCTTGCACCAGTCCAAAGATCGATCGCTGGAGCTTGCATATTTTGTTAGCAACTTTAGGATTGACAAAACTTTCTTGTTGCATCATATACAACTCTTCTTTAATAAATCTATTAAGGAATGCAGTTTTGTTTATCCACTTGCCAGATTTCATAAAATGCGGCAATTGCTAACATGATTCAGACAGACTTAAGCATAGATACGAGTGAGAAACTCTCATCATAGTCAACACCTTGAACTTGTCGAAAACCTTTTTGCGACAATTCTAGCTTTTGTAGATAGTGACACTACTATCAGCGTCCGTCTTCCTCTTGAAGATCCATTTAATATCAATGGCTCGCCGATCAATGGGCAAGTCAATCAAAGTCCATACTTTGTTCTCATACATGGATCTCATCTCAGAATTCATGGCCTCAAGCCATTTCGCGGAATCTGGGCTCATCATTGCTTCGTCATAGTTCATAGACTCGTCATGGTCAAGTAACATGACGCCCAGAACAGGATTACCGTACCACTCTGGTGCGGATCTCACTCTGGTTTACCTACGAGGTTCGGTAGTAACTTGATCTGAAGTTACATGATCATCATCATTAGCTTCCTCACTAATTGGTGTAGTAATCACAGGAACAGATTTCTGTGATGAACTACTTTCTAATAAGGGAGCAGGTACAGTTACCTCATCAAGTTCTACTTTCCTCCCACTCACTTCTTTCGAGAGAAACTCCTTTTCTAGAAAGGATCCATTCAAAGCAACGAATATATTGCCTTCGGATCTGTGATAGAAGGTGTACCCAACATTTTCTTTTGGGTATCCTATGAAGACGCACTTCTTCGATTTGGGTTAGAGCTTATCAGGTTGAAACTTTTTCACATAAGCATTGCAACCTCAAACTTTAAGAAACGACAGCTTAGGTTTCTTGCTAAACCATAGGTCATACAGTGTCGTCTCAACAGATTTAGATGGTGCCCTTTTTAATGTGAATGCAGCTGTCTCTAATGTATAACCCCAAAACGATAGTGGTAAATCGGTAAGAGACATCATAGATTGCACTATATCAAATAAAGTACGGTTATGACGTTCGGACACACCATTATACTGTGGTGTTCCAGGTGGCATGAGTTTGTGAAACTATTGCACATTGTTTTAATTGAAGGCCAAACTCGTAACTCAAATATTCGTCTCTGCGGTCAGATCGTACAAACTTTATTTTCTTGTTACGATGATTTTCCACTTCACTCTGAAATTCTTTGAACTTTTTAAATGTTTCAGACTTATGTTTCATCAAGTAGATATACCCATATCTGCTCAAATCATCTGTGAAGGTCAGAAAATAACGATACCCGTCGCGAGCCTCAATACTCATTGGACTGCATACATCAGTATGTATTATTTCTAACAAGTTTGTTGCTTGCTCCATTGTTCCGGAGAACAGAGTATTAGTCATCTTGCCCATGAGGCATGGTTCGCAAGCATCAACTGATTCATAATCAAGTTATTCCAAAAGCCCATCAGCATGGATTTTCTTCATGCGCTTTACACCAATATGACCTAAACGGCAGTGCCACAAATAAGTTGCATTATCATTATTAACTTTGCATCTTTTGGCTTCAATATTATGAATATGTGTATCACTACGATCGAGATCCAACGAACCATTTTCATTGGGTGTGTAACCATATAAGGTTTTATTCATGTAAACAGAACAACAATTTATTCTCTTACTTAAATGAATAACCATATTGCAATAAACATGATCAAATCATATTCATGCTGAACGCAAACACCAAATAACACTTATTTAGGTTCAACACTAATCCCGAAAGTATAGGGCGTGTGCGATGATGATCATATCAATCTTGGAACCACTTCCAACACACATCGTCACTTCACCCTTAACTAGTCTCTGTTCATTCTGCAACTCTTGTTTCAAGTTACTACTCTTAGCAACTACCGAAGGGCTACTACGAACACTAGTAAAATACACATCAATAATCTGTATATCAAATATACCTTTGTTCACTTTGCCATCCTTCTTATCCGCCAAATACTTGGGGCAATTCCGCTTCCAGTGACCAGTCCCTTTGCAGTAGAAGCACTTAGTCTCAGGCTTAGGACCAGACTTGGGCTTCTTCACTTGAGCAGCAACTTGCTTGCCATTCTTCTTGAAGTTCCCCTTCTTCCCTTTTCCCTTTTCTTGAAACTAGTGGTCTTGTCTACCATCAACACTTGATATTTTTCTTGATTTCTACCTTCGTTGATTTCAGCATTACGAATAGCTTGGGAATCGTTTCCGTTATCCCTTGCATATCATAGTTCATCACGAAGTTCTACTAAGTTGGTGATGGTGGCTAGAGAATTCTGTCAATCACTATCTTATCTGGAATATTAATTCCCACTTGATTCAAGCGATTGTAGTACCCAGACAATCTGAGTACATGCTCACTGCTTGAGCTATTCTCCTCCATCTTTTTAGCTATAGAACTTGTTGGAGACTTCATATCTCTCAACTCGGGTATTTTCTTGAAATATTAACTTCAACTCCTGGAACATCTCATATGGTCTATGACATTCAAAACGTCTTTGAAGTCCCGATTCTAAGCCGTTAAGCATGGTGCACTAAACTATCAAGTAGTCATCATATTGAGCTAGCCAAATGTTCATAACGTCTGCATCTGCTCCTGTAATAGGTTAGTCACCTAGCGATGCATCAAGGACATAATTCTTCTGTGCAGCAATGAGGATAAACCCCAGATCACGGACCCAGTCCGCATCATTGCTACTATCATCTTTCAACTTAGTTTTCTCTAGGAACATATCTAAAATACAGGGAAGCAATAACGCGAGCTATTGATCTACAACATAGATATGCAAATACTACCAGGACTAAGTTCATGATAAATTTAAGTTCAATTAATCATATTACTTAAGAACTCCCACTTAGAAAGACATCCCTCTAATCTTCTAAGTGATCATGTGATCCAAATCAACTAAACCATAACCGATCATCACATGAAATGGAGTAATTTTCAATGGTGAACATCACTATGTTGATCATATCTACTATATGATTCACGCTCGACCTTTCGGTCTCAATGTTCCGAGGCCATATCTGCATATGCTAGGCTCGTCAAGTTTAACCTGAGTATTCTGCGTGTGCAAAACTGGCTTGCACCCGTTGTAGATGGACGTAGAGCTTATCACACCCGATCATCATGTGGTGTCTGGGCACAACGAACTTTGGCAACGGTGCATACTCAGGGAGAACACTTTTACCTTGATAATTAGTGAGAGATCATCTTATAATGCTACCGTCAATCAAAGCAAGATAAGATGCATAAAAGATAAACATCACATGCAATCAAAATATGTGACATGATATGGCCATCATCATCTTGTGCTTTTGATCTCCATCTGCAAAGCATCGTCATGATCTCCATCGTCACCGGCATGACACCATGATCTCCATCATCTTGATCTATATCAATGTGTCGTCACATGGTCGTCTCGCCAACTATTGCTCTTGCAACTATTGCTATCGCATAGCGATAAAGTAAAGCAATTATTTGGCACTTGCGTCTTATGCAATAGAGAGACAACCATAAGGCTTTTGCCAGTTGCCGATAAAACATGATCATCTCATACAACAACTTATAGCTCATCACGTCTTGACCATATCACATCACAACATGCCCTGCAAAAACAAGTTAGACGTCCTCTACTTTGTTGTTGCAAGTTTTACGTGGCTGCTACGGGCTGAGCAAGAACCGTTCTTACCTACGCATCAAAAACACAACGATAGTTTGTCAAGTTGGTGCTATTTTAACCTTCCCAAGGACCGGGCATAGCCACACTCGGTTCAACTAAAGTTGGAGAAACTGACACCCGCTAGTCACCTGTGTGCATAGCACGGCGGTAAAACCAGTCTTGCGTAAGCGTACACGTAATGTCGGTCCGGGCCGCTTCATCCAACAATACCGCCGAACCAAAGTATGACATGCTGGTAAGCAGTATGACTTATATCACCCACAACTCACTTGTGTTCTACTCGTGCATATAACATCAACGCATAAAACCTAGGCTCGGATGCCACTGTTAGGGAACGTAGTAATTTCAAAATTTTCCTACGCACACGCAAGATCACGGTGATGCACATCAACGAGAGGGGAGAGTGTTGTCTACGTACCCTCGTAGACCGGAAGCGGAAGCGTTATAACAATGCGCTTGATGTAGTCGTACATCTTCACGGCCCGACCGATCAAGCACCGAAACTACGGCACCTCCGAGTTTTTGCACACGTTCAGCTCGATGACGATCCCTGGACTCCGATCCAGCAAAGTGTCAGGGATGAGTTCCGTCAGCACGATGGCGTGGTGACGATCTTGATGTTCTACTGTCGCAGGGCTTCGCCTTAGCACCGCTACAATATTATCGAGGATTATGGTGGAGGAGGGCACCGCACACGGCTAAGAGATCAATGATAAATTGTTGTGTCTCTGGGGTGCCCCTGCTCCCGTATATAAAGGAGTGGAGGAGGGGGCCGGCCAAGGAGGGTGGCGCACCCAAGGGGGGGAGTCCAACTCCCACCGGGAGTAGGACTCCCCTTTTACCTATTAGGAGTAGGAGAGGGAAGGAAGAGGAAGGAGGAAGGAAGGAAAGGGGGGGGGGCGCCCCCTTCCCAATTCGGATTGGGCTTGGGGGGGAGGGGCGCCCCCTCCCTTGCTCCTTTCCCCTCCTTTCCACTAAGGCCCAACAAGGCCCATATACCTCCCGGGGGGTTCCGATAACCTCTCGGTGATCCGGTATTGTCCCAATCTTACCCGGAACCTTTCCGGTGTCCAAATATAGTCGTCCAATATATCGATCTTTATGTCTTGACCATTTCAAGACTCCTCGTCAAGTCCGTGATCACATCCGGGACTCCGAACAACCTTCGGTACATCAAAATATATAAACTCATAATGAAACTGTCATCGTAACGTTAAGCATGCGGACCCTACGGGTTCGAGAACAATGTAGACATGACCGAGACACGTCTCCGGTCAATAACCAATAGCGGAACCTGGATGCTCATACTGGCTCCTACATATTCTACGAAGATCTTTATCGGTCAGACCGCATAACAATATACGTTGTTCCCTTTGTCATCGGTATGTTACTTGCCCGATCTCGATCGTTGGTATCTCAATACCTAGTTCAATCTCGTTACCGGCAAGTCTCTTTACTCATTCTGTAATACATCATCCCGCAACTAACTCATTAGTTGCAATGCTTGCAAGGCTTAAGTGATGTGCATTACCAGGAGGGCCCAGAGATACCTCTTCGACAATCGGAGTGACAAATCCTAATCTCGAAATACGCCAACCCAACAAGTACCTTCGGAGACACCAGTAGAGCACCTTTATAATCACCCAGTTATGTTGTGACGTTTGGTAGCACATAAAGTGTTCCTCCGGTAAACGGGATTTGCATAATCTCATAGTTAGAGGAACATGTATAAGTCATGAAGAAAGCAATATCAACAAACTAAACGAGCAAGTGCTATGCTAATGGAATGGGTCAAGTAAATCACATTATTCTCCTAATGATGTGATCCTGTTAATCAAATGACAACTCATGTCTATGGTTAGGAAACATAACCATCTTTGATCAACGAGCTAGTCAAGTAGAGGCATACTAGTGACACTTTGTTTGTCTATGTATTCACACATGTATTATGTTTCCGGTTAATACAATTCTAGCATGAATAATAAACATTTATCATGATATAAGGAAATAAATAATAACTTTATTATTGCCTCTAGGGCATATTTCCTTCAATTATGTCTTCTCAAAATAACATGGCCAAAGAAAGTTATCCCTACAAAATCATATAGTCTGGCTATGCTCCATCTTCCCGCACAAAGTATTTAAATCATGCACAACCCCAATGACAAGCCAAGCAATTGTTTCATACTCTAACTTTTTCAAAACTTTTTCAATTTTCACGCAATACATGAGCGTGAGCCATGGATATAGCACTATAGGTGGAATAGAATGGTGGTTGTGGAGAAGACAAAAAGGAGAAGATAGTCTCACATCGACTAGGCGTATCAATGGGCTATGGAGATGCCCATCAATAGATATCAATGTGAGAGAGTAGGGATTGCCATGCAACGAATGCACTAGAGCTATAAATGTATGAAAGCTCAACAAAAGAAACTAGTGGGTGTGCATCCAACTTGCTTGCTCACGAAGACCTAGGGCAATTTGAGGAAGCCCATCATTAGAATATACAAGCCAAGTTCTATAACGTAAAATTCCCACTAGTATATGAAAGTGACAACATATGAGACTCTCTATATGAAGAATATGGTGCTACTTTGAAGAACAATATATGAGACTTGCTATATCATGGTGCTACTTTGAAGCACAAGTGTGGAAAAAAGGATTGTAGCATTGTCCCTTTTTTATTTATTTATATTTTTTGGGCCTTTTTTTCTTTGGACTTTCTCTTTTTTTTGGGACAATGCTCTATTGAATGATGATCATCACACTTCTATTTATTTACAACTCAATGATTACAACTCGATACTAAAACAAAGTATGACTCTATATGAATGCCTCCGGTGGTGTACCGGGATATGCAATGAATCAAGAGTGACAAGTATGAAAGAATTATGAACGATGGCTTTGCCACAAATACTATGTCAACTACATGATCATGCTAAGCAATATGACAATGATGGATGTGTCATGATGAACTATATGGTGGAAAGTTGCATGGCAATATATCTCGGAATGGCTATGGAAATGCCATAATAGGTAGGTATGGTGGCTGTTTTGAGGAAGGTATATGGTAGGTGTATGATACCGGCGAAAGTTGCGCGGTATGAGAGAGGCTAGCAAAGGTGGAAGGGTGAGATTGCGTATAATCCATGGACTCAACATTATTCATAAATAACTCATATACTTATTGCAAAAATTTAGAAGTTATCAAACCAAAGTATTACGCGCATGCTCCTAGGGGGATAGATTGGTAGGAAAAGAACATCGCTCGTCCCCGACCGCCACTCATAAGGAAGACAATCAATAAATAAATCATGCTCCGACTTCATCACATAACGGTTCACCATACGTGCATGCTACAGGAATCACAAACTTCAACACAAGTATTCTTTAAATTCACAACTACTCAACTAGCATGACTTTAATATTATCACCTCCATATCTCAAAACAATTATCATGCTTCAATCTTTTCTTAGTATTCAACACACTCAAAAGAAAGTTTCACAAATCTTGAATACCAAGCATATTATTATTAGGCAAATTACCATGCTATTAAGAGACTCTCAAATTAATTTAAGTGAAGCATGAGAGATCAATAGTTTCTTTAAAACGAATCCACCACCGTGCTCTAAAAGATCTAAGTGAAGCACATAGAGCAAAATTATCTAGCTCAAAAGATATAAGTGAAGCACATAGAGCAAAATTATCTAGCTCAAAAGATATAAGTGAAGCACATAGAGCAAAATTATCTAGCTCAAAGGATATAAGTGAAGCACATAGAGTATTCTATCAAATTTTAATTCATGTATGGCTCTCTCAAAAGGTGTGTATATCAAGGATGATTGTGGCATACTAACAAACAAAGACACAAATAATACAAGACGCTCCAAGCAAAACACATATCATGTTGGTGAATAAAAATATAGCTCCAAGTAAATTACCGATGGAAGTGGACGAAAGAGGGGATGCCTTCTGGGGCATCCCCAAGCTTTGACTTTTTGGTGTCCTTGGATTATCTTGGGGGTGCCATGGGCATCCCCAAGCTTAGGCTCTTTCCACTCCTTGTTCCATGATCCATCAAAAGAATTCACCCAAAACTTGAAAACTTCACAACACAGAACTCAAAATAGAAAACTCGTGAACTCCGTTAGCGAAAGAAAACAAAATACCACTTCAAGGTACTGTAATTAACTCATTCTTTATTTATATTGGTGTTAAACCTACTGTATTCCAAATTCTCTATGGATGATAAACTATTTTACTAGCCATAGATTCATCAAAATAAGCAAACAACATACAAAAAACAGAATCTGTCAAAAACAGAACAGTCTGTAGTAATCTGTAGCTAGCTCAAGATATGGAACCCCAAAAATTCTAAAATAAATTTCTGGACGTGAGGAATTTATCTATTAATCATATTCAAAAAGAATTAAATAAATATCACTCTTCAAATAAAAATGACAGCAGTTCTCGTGAGCGCTAAAGTTTCTGTTTTTTTACAGCAAGTTCAACAAGACTTTCCCCAAGTCTTCCCAACGGTTCTACTTGGCACAAACACTAATTAAACACAAAAAACACAACCAAAACAAAGGACAAATAATTTATTTATTACTAAACAGGAGCAAAAAGCAAGGAATAAAAATGAAATTGGGTTGCCTCCCAACAAGCGCTATCGTTTAATGCCCCTAGCTAGGCATAACGAGCCAGAATAGATCTAGGTATTGCCATCTTTGGTAGGCAATTATTCAATTAGGCATCTACCATCTTTAGGAATTTCTTTATTTTTATTAATTATCAAACTTTTAGGCACAAGATCGAAAAATTCAGTTCTAATGAATGGTTCTTTAATGATAGCAAAAAAATTGGGATGAATACTTATAGATTTAAGATCAGCAGTTTCCTTACTAGATGATTCACCCTTATTTTTAGGAACATACATGAGCTTGGCAATTTTAGTAGGAGGACTAGGAGTATTCTTTACGGAAGAAAAAGTGGTTCCCAAATTCGTAATGATACCCTCAAGTTTATCAAGTCTAGTAGAATCTAAGTTCATGTTCTCATTAACTATGGGTTCCTTTTCCTTAATATTTTTCAAAGTCATTCCTACCTTATATCCATATTGAGTGATTTGATTGTGGATATTTTTATCTAGATTTTCAATTGATTCAATAGTAGCAACTTTATTTTCAATAATTTCAAGTCTTTTCATAACATGCTCCAAAGTTAACATGGTTCCATTAACCAAAAGAGGTGGTGAGCCAAATAAATCTAACATAGCATTATAAGAATCAAAAGCATGGCTACCCAAGAAGTTCCCTCCGGTAATGGTATCGAGGATATATCTATACCATGGATTAACACCTACATAAAAATTGCGAAGAAGAACTAAGGTAGATTGTTTCCCGGTAGATCTATTTTGAGCATTGCAAATTCTATACCAAGCATCTTTTAGATTTTCTCCCTCCCTTTGTTTAAAATTTAGAACTTCACTCTCGGGAGACAACGGAGAAGATATGAGACTAGCCATGACGACAAGCAATCAAACTAGCACACGAGCAAAAAAAGCAAACTGACAAAAGAGGCAAACAGAGAGGGAGGATAGAGAGAGAGGGCGAATAAAACGGCAAGGGTGAATTGGGGGGAGAGGAAAACGAGAGGCAAATGGCAAATAATGTAACGCGAGAGATAGGGATTGTGATGGCTACTTGGTATATTGACTTTTTGCGTAGACTCCCGGGCAACGGCACCAGAAATCCTTCTTGCTACGTCTTGAGCTTGCGTTGGTTTTCCCCGAAGAGGAAGGGATGATGCAACAGAGTAGCGTAAGTATTTCCCTTAGTTTTTGAGAACCAAGGTATCAATCCAGTAGGAGCCCACGCTCAAGTCCCTCGTACCTGCACAAAGCGATAGCTACTCGCAACCAACGCGATTAGGGGTTGTCAATCCCTTCACGGTCACTTACGAGAGTGAGATCTAATAGATAGAATATTTTTGGTATTTTTAATATAAAGATGCAAAGTAAAAAGTAAAAGCAAAGTAAATAGCAAAACAATATAAAAGTGATGAAGATTGATATGATGAGAATGGACCCGGGGGCCATAGGTTTCACTAGTGGCTTCTCTCAAGAGCATAAGTATTCTACGGTGGGTGAACAAATTACTGTTGAGCAATTGATAGAATTGAGCATAATTATGAAAATATCTAGGCATGATCATGTATATAGGCATCACGTCCATGACAAGTAGATCGAAACGATTCTGCATCCACTACTATTACTCCACTCATCGATCACTATCCAGGATGCATCTAGAGTATTAAGTTAAAAACAGAGTAACGCCTTAAGCAAGATGACATGAGTAGAGAGATAAACTCATGCAATATGAAATAAACCCCATCTTGTTAACCTTGATGGCAACGATACAATATGTGCCTTGCTGTCCCTTCTGTCACTGGGTAAGGACACCGCAAGATCGAAGCCACAGCTAAGCACTTCTCCCATGGCAAGAACTACCAATCTAGTTGGCCAAACCAAACGGATAATTCCAAGAGACTTGCAAAGATAACCAATCATGCATAAAAGAATTCAGAGAAGATTCAAATATTATTCATAGATAGACTTGATCATAAACCCACAATTCATCGATCTCAACAAACACATCGCAAAAAGAAGATTACATCGATTAGATCTCCACAAGAGAGGGGAGAACTTTGTATTGAGATTCAAAGAGAGAGAAAAAGCCATCTAGCTACTAACTATGGACCCGAAGGTCTAAGGTAAACTACTCACACTTTATCGGAGGGGCTATGATGATGTAGAAGCCCTCCATGATGACAGCCCTCTTCCCGTGGAGCTCAGAAACAGGCCCCAAGATGGGATCTCATGGATACAGAAAGTTGTGGCAGTGGAATTAGGTTTTTGCCTCCTGTTTTGATCGTTTGGGGGTACGTGTGTATATATAGGAGGAAGGAGTATGTCGGTGGAGCACCGAGGGGCCCACGAGGCAGGGGGCGCGCCCTAGGGGGGTGCCCCCACCCTCGTGACCACCTCTTTGATCCCTTGTAGTAGGGTCCAAGTCTCCTAGATCATGTTCGGTGAGAAAATCATGTTTTCGAAGATTTTATTCCGTTTGGACTCCGTTTGATATTCTGTTTATCCGAAACACTGAAATAGGCAAAAAACAACAATTCTGGGCTGGGCCTGCGGTTAATAGGTTAGTCCCAAAATAATATAAAAGTGGAAAATAAAGCCCAATATAGTCCAAACCAGTAGATAATATAGCATGGAGCAATCAAAATTATTGATACGTTGGAGACGTATCAGTACCACACTTTCATGGAATTGTCACGGCAGATGTCCTTTGTGTGAGGACTTATTTGCGAGGCCAACACATCTATGTGGTATCTTGAGAGGGGTTGAGCGGAATCGAGAGACGCAACACAAGACAAGGGTTTAGACAGCTTCGGGCCCCGGGAAACATCATCCGATAATAACCCTACATGCTGTTTGTGGCTAGGTCTCATTATGATCATGAGGGAGTCACCGGTAAGCCGGCTCTTTGTGTCTAGCCCTAGAGATTATTTTCTTTCTTGTCCCCTTTGGGGAACCCTACCCCTCCTTATATATGTTGAAGGGGCAGGTTACATGTGGAGTCCTAGTAGGACTAGGACTAGTCTATCCTTTCTCACAAGTTGAATACAAGTCCGGGTCTTGCTTCCTCGTCAAGGAAATATTTGTCATCCCTTTCCTCTTATGCCGGCCCACCAGAGTATAAGCCGGACCGCTGGGCCTTGGGCCTTGTCGTCCGTCTAATCCGCCCGCCGTGTCTCTAATGAGTCACAATGTCCCGGCGGGTTACATGTAAACCTCCATGTCCGGGCGGATCGCTAGTGAGTCGCCAAGCTCCAGCCAGGTCTCTGGTGAGTCGCCAAGCTCCAGCCAGGTCTCTGGTGAGTCGTCAAGCGTGTCCGCGTCATGATTCCGGCCGGGTCATACCGCGGGGTATATCCCCGACATTAGCCCCCAGATTAATTTGGATTTATCCATGTTAAACTGATCCTGTAAAATAAACACAAGAACAAACTTGATAGGTTGTGCTCTGGGTTAAATATTTTCTTGAACCAGCACCTGATCATCTTTTAAGTCCTTGTCATTTCCTCCTGGATGCATACTCAAAGATGTTATAGCAAATCTCTTTTAACATATATGTCCAAACCTTGCCAATGCAAAAATCCAGATACTTCTTTTGAGAAATCTGGGTCAATAGGCTAGCTTTAGAGCCAATTTGCAGATATTGGTATCTTATAAGGAAATGTTGTAATAAATAATCCACTTGAATCGGCTTCCAAAGCGTCGGTTTAAAAAATATTGGTCTTGAAAAAACTCATCTGACTTTCAACCGACTTGTAGAACTTGCCAGTTTATCATTGCCAAAATATCCGGTTTGTAAATATTGATAGCACCAGGTCATAATTGTTGCCGACGCCGGGTCATAGTTATTGGTGACGCCGGATCAATCTGATTTACTCAAAACTGAGAATTTGAAGATTTTTTCTCCCTTATCTCCATATTACTTGTAGCCCCCAAGTCTTGAGCAGAAACAAAGTGATGACTTAAGACTTGCTTCAATATAAATACTGCCACTTTGAAGAAATCCATGTTGTTCATCTTAGTCACTAGTAAAGACTGAATACTCCATATATGTAGCCCCCAAGTGCCGGGTTGTCATGCTTGCAGCAACCTCAGACTTGTAATTGCCTTATACTCATAAAAAACTATAACCAGTGTAGCCCCCAAGGGCCGGGTCATTATGCAATAATGAGCAGGGACTTTATAAATATGATCATATAGATTTGAACAACAATGTGTAGCCCCCAAGGGCCGACTCAGTAAGATAATATTGAGCTGGGACTTTATATATACTTCTTTTTAAAAGAACATCATATGATGTAACCCCCATCATGGGGCTTGAACCCACATCCACAAGGTTAAGAGCTTTGTGCTTTACCAACTGAGCAGTGGACCCTTAAATATAATGGAATAAAACTTATGTACCTTGAATTGTTGACAGGAGCAATTTGTAGAGCAATTGGTAGCCCCCAAGGGCCGGCTCACTATGATGTGATGAGTCGGGTCTTCAATAAGGCCAGTAAAATTGTCTTTGCATTAGCCCCCAAGTGCCATGGTGCATGCTGGCAGTGACATGGGACTTGCATATTTGATATAATCTCAAACTGAATAATGTAGCCCCCAAGTGCCGGGTTGTAAGCCTGCAGCAACTCGGGACTATTCTTTCCATTGTAGAATAAATCATATCCATTGATAATATAATAGCCATTGCGCCAAAGCGACTTTGAATACCTTATTTGTTGACAAGTAAATCCGGAGTTTAAATACCCGGCGGCTCTTGGCCGATGGCGATTTAATATGCCTCCATTGTAAGCCAGAATTTTTATAACCCGACGGCTTATAGCCTTTGAGAAAATCAAGAATTGATAACCCTGTTGAGACACCAATTTCAATCTTTGATGATGGGCTAGAACTTAATCATTTATGTAAGTCATAGCTCTATAAATCCTGCACAGAGTTTAAACAACATATGCCCTGGCGACTTAACATCAAAAACCAGGGCGGGTAACTACTCAAATGTAGTCTTATCCTACACACAAGTAAATCACAAGATCCCCTGGCGGTTTACCACAGGGCGGATCATAATATCCCACATATAACCATTGTGATATTTAATTTGTACTGCCGGTTTACATGACCTGTGCAGTAAGGGTGATAACCCAATCCTTAGAAGCCAATACTTCCAAATATGAGCCAAGCCGGGTTTAAATGAAACCACACTTATATGCTTCAGATATGAGCAAAAAGTATCAAAACCCAAAAGATTGTTTGCAAAAACTTAAACCAAATAAAAATCGAGGTTTCTGATTCGAATACGATCAGTAAACCATTCCAAAGGGGTTAATCTAGGATTCAAATACGATCATGTAGCCCCCGGTGGCTTTGGCGTTGCGCCGATCAAGAGGGTACCGACAGCTATGTTCTCTTTGGTTCGAATACGACCTATGTTTGAACAGGAAGCCCCCAAATGACCTTGAGAGGTTTTTAATGACCCTGATTCAAATACGATCCAAGTCGGACCCAAAAGGGGTTAAGCTACGATTCGGATACGATCAAGAAGCCCCCTAGTGAGTTTGGCTTTGCGCCGATTAAAAGGGTTACGACAGCTATGTTCTCTTTGGTTCGAATATGACCTATGTTTGAACAGGAAGCCCCCAAGTGACCATATAAGCTTTGGCATTGCGCCGATCAAGAGGGTATTGATAGCTATGCTCGATGAGCAGGAAGCCCCCAAGTGACCATAATAAGATAAGTCGTAAGGCGGGATACCCATGTTTGAACCGTGCATCATGGCGGCAAGCTCTTTTTGGTACCCTTTAATCTTTCTGAGAACTTGAACTTGCGAGAGATTAATTCTTTCTAAACCGGAACTTTAAACCAGATTTAAAAGCTTCAAAACTTTGTGAGAGATAAATTTACCTTGAGCCGGATTTTGAACCGGATTTGAGAGCTTCAAAGCTTTGCAGGAGAGAGATGTCTCTTGAACCGGATTTTAAACCGGAATCTTTATTTTGAACCGACAATTTTCTGACGGTCTTTAAATTTTCATCAATATGGCAGTGTCTTCCGGAACCGGGTTATCATTCCCACCAATGACCCAGAGTTCCCGATTCATGTCATTGTAGCCTCCGAGTCTTAAGACTACTCGAGGAGTTGGCTTGAGACTCTCTGTATTTGACCGTGATATAAACCGGTATGAGGCATTCAATATCACAGTGATATAACCTATCCTGCACTGGAGTGTTGGAAATATTCCCTAGAGGCAATAATAAAATCATTATTATATTTCCTTGTTCATGATAATTGTCTATTATTCATGCTATAATTGTATTATCCGGAAATCGTAATACATGTGTGAATACATAGACCACAATGTGTCCCTAGTGAGCCTCTAGTTGACTAGCTCGTTGATCAACAGATAGTCATGGTTTCCTGGCTATGTACATGGGGATGTCATTGATAACGGGATCACATCATTAGGAGAATGATGTGATGGACAAGACCCAAACCTAAGCATAGCACAAAGATCGTGTAGTTCGTTTGCTGTAGCTTTTCTGGATGTCAAGTACCATTTCCTTAGACCATGAGATTGTGCAACTCCCGGATGCCGTAGGAGTGCCTTGGGTATGCCAAACGTCACAACGTAACTGGGTGACTATAAAGGTACATTACAGGTATCTCCGAAAGTGTCTGTTGGGTAGGCATGAATCGAGACTGGGATTTGTCACTCCGTATGACGGAGAGGTATCTCTGGGCCCACTCGGTAATGCATCATCACAATGAGCTAAATGTGATCAAGTGGTTGATCACGGGATCATGCATTACGGTACGAGTAAAGTGACTTGCCGGTAACGAGACTGAACGAGGTATTGGGATACCGACGATCAAGTCTCGGGCAAGTAACGTACCGATTGACAAAGGGAATTGAATACGGGATTGATTAGGTCCTCGACATCGTGGTTCATCCAATGAGATCATCGAGGAGCATGTGGGATCCAACATGGGTATCCAGATCCCGCTGTTGGTTATTGACCAGAGAGTCGTCTCGGTCATGTCTGCTTGTCTCCCGAACCCGTAGGGTCTACACACTTAAGGTTCGGTGACGCTAGGGTTGTATAGATATGAGTATGCAGTAATCCGAAAGTTGTTTGGAGTCCCGGATGAGATCCTGGATGTCACGAGAAGTTCCGTAATGGTCCGGAGGTGAAGAATTATATATAGGAAGTGTTATTTCGGCCATCGGGAAAGTTTCGGGGTCACCAGTATTGTACCGGGACCACCGGATGGGTCTCGGGGGTCCACCGGGTGGGGCCACCCATCCCGGAGGGCCCCATGGGCTGAAGTGGGGAGGGGAACCAGCCCATAGTGGGCTGGTGCGCCCCCCCTTGGGCCCCCCATGCGCCTAGGGTTGGGAACCCTAGGGGAGGGGGCGCCTCCACTTGCCTTGGGGGGTACTCCACCCCCTTGGCCACCGCCCCCCTAGGAGATCCCATCTCCTAGGGACAGCGCACTCCCCTAGGGGGCCTATATAAAGGGGGGGAGGGAGGGCAGCCACACCTCAATCCTTGGCGCCTCCATCTCCCCTGCTACACCTCTCCCTCTCGCAGAAGCTCGGCGAAGCCCTGCTGCGGTGACTGCTGCATCCACCACCACGCCGTCGTGCTGCTGGATCTTCATCAACCTCTCCTTCCCCCTTGCTGGATCAAGAAGGAGGAGACGTCACGCTGACCGTACGTGTGTTGAACGCGGAGGTGCCGTCCGTTCGGCGCTAGGATCTCCGGTGATTTGGATCACGACGAGTACGACTCCCTCATCCCCGTTCTTTGAACGCTTCCGCTCGCGATCTACAAAGGTATGTAGATGCATCCGATCACTCGTTGCTAGATGAACTCATAGATGGATCTTGGTGAAAACATAGGAATTTTTTTTGTTTTCTGCAACGTTCCCCAACAGTGGCATCATGAGCTAGGTCTATGCGTAGTTCTGTTTGCACAAGTAGAACACAATTTTTTGTCGGCGTAGATGTTGTTAACTTTCTTGCCGCTACTATTCTTATTTTGCTTCAGCGGTATTGTGGGATGAAGCGGCCCGGACCAACCTTACACGTACGCTTACGTGAGACCGGTTCCACCGACTGACATGCACTAGTTACATAAGGTGGCTGGCGGGTGTCTGTCTCTCCCACTTTAGTTGAAGCGGATTCGACGAAAAGGGTCCTTATGAAGGGTAAATAGAAGTTGACAAATCACGTTGTGGCTTTAACGTAGGTAAGAAAACGTTCTTGCTAGAACCCACTTGCAGCCACGTAAAACTTGCAACAACAATCAAAGGACGTCTAACTTGTTTTTGCAGCAAGTGTTTTGTGATGTGATATGGCCAAAGTTGTGATGAATGATGAATGATATATGTGATGTATGAGATCATGTTCTTGTAATAGGAATCACGACTTGCATGTCGATGAGTATGACAACCAGCAGGAGCCATAGGAGTTGTCTTTATTTTTTTTGTATGACCTGCGTGTCATTGAGAAACGCCATGTAAATTACTTTACATTATTGCTAAACGTGTTAGCCATAGTAGTAGAAGTAATAGTTGGCGAGCAACTTCATGGAGACACGATGATGGAGATCATGATGATGGAGATCATGGTGTCAAGCCGGTGACAAGATGATCATGGAGCCCCAAGATGGAGATCACAGGAGCTATATGATATTGGCCATATCATGTCACTATTATTTGATTGCATGAGATGTTTATCATGTTTTTGCATCTTGTTTACTTAGAACGACGGTAGTAAATAAGATGATCCCTCATAATAATTTCAAGAAAGTGTTTCCCCTAACTGTGCGCCGTTGCGACAGTTCGTTGTTTCGAAGCACCACGTGATGATCGGGTGTGATAAATTCCAACGTTCACATACAATGGGTGTAAGACAGATTTACACATGCAAACACTTAGGTTGACTTGACGAGCCTAGCATGTACAGACATGGCCTCGGAACACAGAAGACCGAAAGGTCGAGCATGAGTCGTATAGAAGATACGATCAACATGAAGATGTTCACCGATGTTGACTAGTCCGTCTCACGTGATGATCGGACATGGCCTAGTCAACTCGGATCATGTTATACTTAGATGACTGGAGGGATGTCTATCTAAGTGGGAGTTCATTGAATAATTTGATTAGATGAACTTAATTATCATGAACTTAGTCTAAAATCTTTACAATATGTCTTGTAGATCAAATGGCCAACGTTGTCCTCAACTTCAACGCGTTCCTAGAGAAAACCAAGCTGAAAGACGATGGCAGCAACTATACGGACTGGGTCCGGAACCTGAGGATCATCCTCATAGCTGCCAAGAAAGATTATGTCCTACAAGCACCGCTAGGTGAAGCACCTACTCTCCCTGCAGAACAAGACGTTATGAATGCTTGGCAGACACGTACTGATGATTACTCCCTCGTTCAGTGCGGCATGCTTTACAGCTTAGAACCGGGGCTCCAAAAGCGTTTTGAGCGACACGGAGCATATGAGATGTTCGAAGAGCTGAAAATGGTTTTCCAAGCTCATGCCCGGGTCGAGAGATATGAAGTCTCCGACACGTTCTTCAGCTGTAAGATGGAGGAAAATAGTTCTGTCAGTGAGCACATACTCACAATGTCTGGGTTACATAACCGCTTGACTCAGCTGGGAGTTAATCTCCCGGATGACGCGGTCATTGACAGAATCCTCCAGTCGCTTCCACCAAGCTACAAGAGCTTTGTGATGAACTTCAATATGCAGGGGATGGAAAAGACCATTCCTGAAGTATTTGCAATGCTGAAATCAGCAGAGGTAGAAGTCAAAAAGGAACATCAAGTGTTGATGGTGAATAAAACCACTAAGTTCAAGAAACGCAAGGGTAAGAAGAACTTCAAGAAGGACGGCAAGGGAGTTGCCGCGCCCGATAAGCAAGCTGCTGGTAAGAAGCCAAAGAATGGACCCAAGCCTGAGACTGAGTGTTTTTATTGCAAGGGAAGTGGTCACTGGAAGCGGAACTGCCCCAAATACTTAGCGGACAAGAAGGCCGGCATCACGAAAGGTATATGTGCTATAAATGTAATTGATGTGTACCTCACCAGTAGTCGTAGTAGCTCCTGGGTATTTGATACTGGTGCGGTTGCTCACATTTGTAACTCAAAGCAGGAGCTGCGGAATAAGCGGAGACTGGCGAAGGACGAGGTGACGATGCGCATAGGGAATGGTTCCAAGGTCGATGTGATCGCCGTCGGCATGCTACCTCTACATTTACCTACGGGATTAGTTTTAAACCTCAATAATTATTATTTAGTGCCAGCTTTGAGAATGAACATTGTATCAGGATCTCGTTTAATACGGGATGGCTACTCATTTAAATCCGAGAATAATGGTTGTTCTATTTGTTGGGGAACGTAGTAATTTCAAAATTTTCCTACGCACACGGAAGATCATGGTGATGCACAGTAACGAGAGGGGGGAGTGTTGTCTATGTACCAACGCAGACCGACTGCGGAAGCGATCACACAACGTAGAGGAAGTAGTCGTACGTTTTCCCGATCCGACCGATCCAAGCACCGTTACTCCGGCACCTCCGAGTTCTTAGCACACGTACAGCTCGATGACGATCCCCGGGCTCCGATCCAGCAAAGCGTCGGGGAAGAGTTCCGTCAGCACGACGGCGTGGTGACGATCTTGATGTTCTACCGTTGCAGGGCTTCGCCTAAGCACCGCTACAATATGATCGAGGTGGAATATGGTGGCAGGGGGCACCGCACACGGCTATGGAACGATCACGGGGATCAATTGTGTGTCTAGAGGTGCCCCCTGCCCCTGTATATAAAGGAGCAAGGGGGGAGAGGTGCGGCCAGCCTTGGGGTGCGCCAGGAGGAGTCGTACTCCCTCTGGGAGTAGGATTCCCCCCCCCCCCAATCCTAGTTGGAATAGGAATCCTCAAGGGGGGAAAGAGAGAGGGGGGGGCCGGCCACCTCTCCTAGTCCTAATAGGACTAGGGGAGGGGGGAGGCGCGCGGCCACCTTGGGCTGCCCCTTTCTCCTTTCCACTAAGGCCCATGAAGGCCCATATGGCTCCCGAGGGGTTCCGGTAACCTCCCGGTACTCCGGTAAAATCCCGATTTCACCCGGAAAACTTCCGATATCCAAATATAGGCTTCCAATATATCAATCTTTATGTCTCGACCATTTCGAGACTCCTCGTCATGTCCGTGATCACATCCGGGACTCCGAACAACCTTCGGTACATCAAAATGCATCAACTCATAATAACTGTCATCGTAACGTTAAGCGTGCGGACCCTACGGTTTGAGAACAATGTAGACATGATCGAGACATGTCTCCGGTCAATAACCAATAGCGGGACCTGGATGCCCATATTGGCTCCTACATATTCTACGAAGATCTTTATCGGTCAGACCGCATAACAACATACGTTGTTCCCTTTGTCATCGGTATGTTACTTGCCCGAGATTCGATCGTCGGTATCCAATACCTAGTTCAATCTCGTTACCGGCAAGTCTCTTTACTCGTTCCATAATACATCATCTCACAACTAACATATTAGTTGTAATGCTTGCAAGGCTTATGTGATGTGCATTACCGAGAGGGCCCAGAGATACCTCTCCGACAATCGGAGTGACAAATCCTAATCTCGAAATACGCCAACCCAACATCTACCATTGGAGACACCTTTAGAGCTCCTTTATAATCACCCAATTACGTTGTGACGTTTGGTAGCACACAAAGTGTTCCTCCGGTAAACGGGAGTTGCATAATCTCATAGTCATAGGAACATGTATAAGTCATGAAGAAAAGCAATAGCAACATACTAAACGATTGGGTGCTAAGCTAATGGAATGGGTCATGTCAATCAGATCATTCAACTAATGATGTGACCTCGTTAATCAAATAACAACTCTTTGTTCATGGTTAGGAAACATAACCATCTTTGATTAATGAGCTAGTCAAGTAGAGGCATACTAGTGACACTCTGTTTGTCTATGTATTCACACATGTATTATGTTTCCGGTTAATACAATTCTAGCATGAATAATAAACATTTATCATGATATAAGGAAATAAATAATAACTTTATTATTGCCTCTAGGGCATATTTCCTTCAGTCTCCCACTTGCACTAGAGTCAATAATCTAGATTACACTGTAATGATTCTAACACCCATGGAGCTTTGGTGCTGATCATGTTTTGCTCGTGGAAGAGGCTTAGTCAAGGGTCTGCAACATTCAGATCCGTATGTATCTTGCAAATCTCTATGTCTCCCACCTGGACTAGATCCCGGATGGAATTGAAGCGTCTCTTGATGTGTTTGGTCCTTTTGTGAAATCTGGATTCCTTTGCCAAGGCAATTGCACCAGTATTGTCACAAAAGATTTTGATTGGACCCGATGCACTAGGTATGACACCTAGATCGGATATGAACTCCTTCATCCAGACTCCTTCGTTCGCTGCTTCCGAAGCAGCTATGTACTCCGCTTCACATGTAGATTCCGCTACGACGCTTTGTTTAGAACTGCACCAACTGACAGCTCCACCGTTTAATGTAAACACGTATCCGGTTTGCGATTTAGAATCGTCCGGATCAGTGTCAAAGCTTGCATCAACGTAACCTTTTATGGTGAGCTCTTTGTCACCTCCATATACGAGAAACATATCCTTAGTCCTTTTCAGGTATTTCAGGATGTTCTTGACCGCTGTCCAGTGATCCACTCTTGGATTACTTTGGTACCTCCCTGCTAAACTTATAGCAAGGCACACATCAGGTCTGGTACACAGCATTGCATACATGATAGAGCCTATGGCTGAAGCATAGGGAACATCTTTCATTTTCTCTCTATCTTCTGCAGTGGTCGGGCATTGAGTCTGACTCAACTTCACACCTTGTAACACAGGCAAGAACCCTTTCTTTGCTTGATCCATTTTGAACTTCTTCAAAATCTTGTCAAGGTATGTGCTTTGCGAAAGTCCAATTAAGCGTCTTGATCTATCTCTATAGATTTTTATGCCTAATATGTAAGCAGCTTCACCGAGGTCTTTCATTGAAAAACTCTTATTCAAGTATCCCTTTATGCTATCCAGAAATTCAATATCATTTCCAATCAGCAATATGTCATCCACATATAATATCAGAAATGCTACAGAGCTCCCACTCACTTTCTTGTAAATACAGGCTTCTCCGAAAGTCTGTATAAAACCAAATGCTTCGATCACACTATCAAAACGTTTATTCCAACTCCGAGAGGCTTGCACCAGTCCATAAATGGATCGCTGGAGCTTGCACACTTTGTTAGCTCCCTTTGGATCGACAAAACCTTCCGGTTGCATCATATACAACTCTTCTTCCAGAAATCCATTCAGGAATGCAGTTTTGACTCCATCTGCCAAATTTCATAATCATAAGATGCGGCAATTGCTAACATGATTCGGACAGACTTAAGCATCGCTACGGGTGAGAAGGTCTCATCGTAGTCAACCCATTGAACTTGTCGAAAACCTTTTGCGACAAGTCGAGCTTTGTAGACAGTAACATTACCATCAGCGTCAGTCTTCTTCTTGAAGATCCATTTATTCTCAATTGCTTGCCGATCATCGAGCAAGTTAACCAAAGTCCATACTTTGTTCTCATACATGGATCCCATCTCAGATTTCATGGCTTCAAGCCACTTTGCGGAATCTGGGCTCACCATCGCTTCTTCATAGTTCGTAGGTTCATCATGATCTAGTAGCATGATTTCCAGAACAGGATTACCGTACCACTCTGGCACGGATCTTACTCTGGTTGATCTACGAGGTTCAGTAGTATTTTGATCTGAAGTTTCATGATCATCATCATTAGCTTCCTCACTTATTGGTGTAGGTGTCGCAGAAACAGTTTTCTATGATGTACTACTTTCCAATAAAGGAGCAGGTATAGTTACCTCGTCAAGTTCTACTTTCCTCCCACTCACTTCTTTCGAGAGAAACTCCTTCTCTAGAAAGGATCCATTCTTAGCAACGAATGTCTTTCCTTCGGATCTGTGATAGAAGGTGTACCCAACAGTCTCCTTCGGGTATCCTATGAAGACACATTTCTCCGACTTGGGTTCGAGCTTATCAGGTTGAAGCTTTTTCACATAAGCATCGCAGCCCCAAACTTTAAGAAACGACAACTTTGGTTTCTTGCCAAACGATAGTTCATAAGGCGTCGTCTCAACGGATTTTGATGGTGCCCTATTTAACGTGAATGCGGCCGTCTCTAAAGCATAACCCCAAAACGATAGCGGTAAATCAGTAAGAGACATCATAGATCGCACCATATCTAGTAAAGTATGATTACGACGTTCGGACACACCATTACGCTGTGGTGTTCCGGGTCGCGTGAGTTGCGAAACTATTCCACAATTTTTCAAATGTACACCAAACTCGTAACTCAAATATTCTCCTCCACGATCAGATCGTAGAAACTTTATTTTCTTGTTACGATGATTTTCAACTTCACTCTGAAATTCTTTGAACTTTTCAAATGTTTCAGATTTATGTTTCATTAAGTAGATATACCCATATCTCCTTAAGTCATCTGTGAAGGTGAGAAAATAACGATATCCGCCACGAGCCTCAATATTCATCGGACCACATACATCGGTATGTATGACAAATCTGTTGCTCTCTCCATAGTACTGGAGAACGGTGTTTTAGTCATCTTGCCCATGAGGCACGGTTCGCAAGTACCAAGTGATTCATAATCAAGTGGTTCCAAAAGTCCATCAGTATGGAGTTTCTTCATGCGC
The DNA here is from genome assembly GCF_002162155.2 of Triticum dicoccoides. Taxonomy (NCBI): domain Eukaryota; kingdom Viridiplantae; phylum Streptophyta; class Magnoliopsida; order Poales; family Poaceae; genus Triticum; species Triticum dicoccoides. The sequence goes on along the minus strand of NC_041388.1, from coordinate 574,625,875 downwards.
TTTACACCGATATGACCTAAACGACAGTGCCACAAATAAGTTGCACTTTCATTATCAACTCTGTATCTTTTGGCTTCAACATTATGAATATGTGTATCACTACTATCGAGACTCATCAAAAATAGACCACTCTTCAAAGGTGCATGACCATAAAAGATATTACTCATATAAAATAGAACAACCATTATTCTCTGATTTAAATGAATAATCGTCTCGCATTAAACAAGATCCAGATATAATGTTCATGCTCAACGCTGGCACCAAATAACAAATATTTAGGTCTAATATTAATCCCGAAGGTAGATGTAGAGGTAGCGTGCCGACCGCGATCACATCGACTTTGGAACCGTTTCCCACGCGCATCGTCACCTCGTCCTTTACCAGTGCCCGCTTATTTCGTAGTCCCTGTTTCGAGTTGCAAATATTAGCAACAGAACCAGTATCAAATACCCAGGTGCTACTGCGAGCTCTAGTAAGGTACACATCAATAACATGTATATCACATATACCTTTGTTCACCTTGCCATCCTTCTTATCTGCCAAATACTTGGGGCAGTTCCGCTTCCAGTGACCAGTCTGCTTGCAGTAGAAGCACTCAGTTTCAGGCTTAGGTCTAGACTTGGGTTTCTTCTCCTGAGCAACAACTTGCTTGCTGTTCTTCTTGAAGTTCCCCTTCTTCTTCCCTTTGCCCTTTTTCTTGAAACTAGTGGTCTTGTTAACCATCAACACTTGATGCTCCTTCTTGATTTCTACCTCCGCAGCTTTCAGCATTGCGAAGAGCTCGAGAATAGTCTTGTTCATCCCTTGCATTTTATAGTTCATCACGAAGCTCTTGTAGCTTGGTGGCAGTGATTGGAGAATTCTGTCAATGACGCAATCATCCAGAAGATTAACTCCCAATTGAATCAAGTGATTATTATACCCAGACATTTTGAGTATATGCTCACTGACAGAACTGTTCTCCTCCATCTTGCAGCTATAGAACTTATTGGAGACTTCATATCTCTCAATCCGGGCATTTGCTTGAAATATTAACTTCAACTCCTGGAACATCTCATATGCTCCATGACGTTCATATGCTCCATGACGTTCAAACCGTCATTGAAGTCCCGATTCTAAGCCGTAAAGCATGGCACACTGAACTATCGAGTAGTCATCAGCTTTGCTCTGCAGACGTTCATAACATCTGGTGTTGCTCCAGCAGCAGGCCTGGTACCCAACGGTGCTTCCAGGACGTAATTTTTCTGAGCAGCAATGAGGATAATCCTCAAGTTACGGACCCAGTCCGTATAATTGCTACCATCATCTTTCAACTTTGCTTTCTCAAGGAACGCATTAAAATTCAACGGAACAACAGCACGAGCCATCTATCTACAATCAACATAAACAAGCAAGATACTATCAGGTACTAAGTTCATGATAAGTTTAAGTTCAATTAATCAAATTACTTAAGAACTCCCACTTAGATAGACATCCCTCTAATCTTCTAAGTGATTACGTGATCCAAATCAACTAAACCATAACCGAGCATCACGTGAGATGGAGTAGTTTTCAATGGTGAACATCGTTATGTTGATCATATCTACTATATGATTCACGCTTGACCTTTCGGTCTCCGTGTTCCGAGGCCATATTTGCATATGCTAGGCTCGTCAAGTTTAACCTGAGTATTCTGCGTGTGCAAAACTGGCTTGCACCCGTTGTAGATGGACGTAGAGCTTATCACACCCGATCATCACGTGGTGTCTGGGCACGACAAACTTTGGCAACGGTGCATACTCAGGGAGAACACTTCTTGATAATTTAGTGAGAGATCATCTTATAATGCTACCGTAAATCAAAGCAAGATAAGATGCATATAAAAAGATAAACATCACATGCAATCAATATAAGTGGTATGATATGGCCATCATCATCTTGTGCTTGTGATCTCCATCTCTGAAGCACCGTCATGATCACCATCGTCACCGGCGTGACACCTTGATCTCCATCGTAGCATCGTTGTTGTCTCGCCAATCTTATGCTTCCACGACTATCGCTACCGCTTAGTGATAAAGTAAAGCATTACATCGCGATTGCATTGCATACAATAAAGCGACAACCATATGGCTCCTGCCAGTTGCTGATAACTCGGTTACAAAACATGATCATCTCATACAATAAAATTTAGCATCATGCCTTGACCATATCACATCACAACATGCCCTGCAAAAACAAGTTAGACGTCCTCTACTTTGTTGTTGCAAGTTTTACGTGGCTGCTACGGGCTTAAGCAAGAACCAATCTCACCTACGCATCAAAACCACAACGATAGTTTGTCAAATAGACTCCGTTTTAACCTTCGCAAGGACCGGGCATAGCCACACTTGGTTCAACTAAAGTTGGAGAGACAGTCGCCCGCAAGCCACCTGTGTGCAAAGCACGTCGGGGGAACCGGTCTCGCGTAAGCGTACGCGTAATGTTGGTCCGGGTCATCTCGTCCAACAATATCGCCGAACCAAAGTATGACATGCTGGTAGGCAGTATGACTTATATCGCCCACAACTCACTTGTGTTCTACTCGTGCAAATAACATCAAACCATAAAACCTAGGCTCGGATGCCACTGTTGGGGAACGTAGTAATTTCAAAATTTTCCTATGCACACGCAAGATCATGGTGATGCACAGCAACGAGAGGGGAGAGTGTTGTCTACGTACCAATGCAGACCGACTGCGGAAGCGATCACACAACATAGAGGAAGTAGTCGTACGTTTTCCCGATCCGACCGATCCAAGCACCATTACTCCAGCACCTCCGAGTTCTTAGCACACGTACAGCTCGATGACGATCCCCGGGCTCCGATCCAGCAAAGCGTCGGGGAAGAGTTCCGTCAGCACGACGGCGTGGTGACGATCTTGATGTTCTACCGTTGTAGGGCTTCGCCTAAGCACCGCTACAATATGATCGAGGTGGAATATGGTGGCAGAGGGCACCGCACACGGCTATGGAACGATCACGGGGATCAATTGTGTGTCTAGAGGTGCCCCCTGCCCCTGTATATAAAGGAGCAAGGGGGGAGAGGTGCGGCCAGCCTTGGGGTGCGCCAGGAGGAGTCCTACTCCCTCTGGGAGTAGGATTCCCCCCCCCAATCCTAGTTGGAATAGGAATCCTCAAGGGGGGAAAGAGAGAGAGGGGGGCCGGCCACCTCTCCTAGTCCTAATAGGACTAGGGGAGGGGGGAGGCATGCGGCCACCTTGGGCTGCCCCTTTCTCCTTTCCACTAAGGCCCATGAAGGCCCATATGGCTCCCGGGGGGTTCCGGTAACCTCCCGGTACTCCGGTAAAATCCCGATTTCACCCGGAACACTTCCGATATCCAAATAGAGGCTTCCAATATATCAATCTTTATGTCTCGACCATTTCGAGACTCCTCGTCATGTCCGTGATCACATCCGGGACTCCGAACAACCTTTGGTACATCAAAATGCATAAACTCATAATAACTGTCATCGTAACGTTAAGCGTGCGGACCCTACGGTTCGAGAACAATGTAGACATGACCGAGACATGTCTCCGATTAATAACCAATAGCGGGACCTGGATGCCCATATTGGCTCCTACATATTCTACGAAGATCTTTATCGGTCAGACCGCATAACAACATACGTTGTTCCCTTTGTCATCGGTATGTTACTTGCCCGAGATTCGATCGTCGGTATCCAATACCTAGTTCAATCTCGTTACCGGCAAGTCTCTTTACTCGTTCCGTAATACATCATCTCACAACTAACATATTAGTTGTAATGCTTGCAAGGCTTATGTGATGAGCATTACCGAGAGGGCCCAGAGATACCTCTCCGACAATCGGAGTGACAAATCCTAATCTCGAAATACGCCAACCCAACATCTACCATTGGAGACACCTCTAGAGCTCCTTTATATTCACCCAGTTATGTTGTGACGTTTGGTAGCACACAAAGTGTTCCTCCGGTAAATGGGAGTTGCATAATCTCATAGTCATAGGAACATGTATAAGTCATGAAAAAAAGCAATAGCAACATACTAAACGATCGGGTGCTAAGCTAATGGAATGGGTCATGTCAATCAGATCATTCAACTAATGATGTGACCTCGTTAATCAAATAACAACTATTTGTTCATGGTTAGGAAACATAACCATCTTTGATTAACGAGCTAGTCAAGTAGAGGCATACTAGTGACACTCTGTTTGTCTATGTATTCACACATGTATTATGTTTCCGGTTAATACAATTCTAGCATGAATAATAAACATTTATCATGATATAAGGAAATAAATAATAACTTTATTATTGCCTCTAGGGCATATTTCCTTCACTATTTATATGAGAGATATGTTTTATGGTCATGCTCCGATGGTGAATGGTTTATTCTTAATGAATCTCGAGCTTAATGCTACACATATTCATAGTGTGAATACCAAAAGATGTAAGGTTGATAATGATGGTCCCACATACTTGTGGCACTGCCGCCTTGGTCACATAGGTGTCAAAAGCATGAAGAAGCTCCATGCAGATGGACTTTTAGAGTCTCTTGATTACGAATCATTTGACACGTGCGAACCATGCCTCATGGGTAAAATGACCAAGACTCCGTTCTCAGGAACAATGGAGCGAGCAACCAACTTATTGGAAATCATACATACTAATGTGTGCGGTCCAATGAGTGTTGAGGCTCGCGGTGGCTATCATTATGTCCTCACCCTCACTGATGACTTGAGTAGATATGGGTATGTCTATTTAATGAAACACAAGTCTGAGACCTTTGAAAAGTTCAAGGAATTTCAGAGTGAGGTTGAGAATCAACTTGACAGGAAAATCAAGTTCTTGCGATCAGATCATGGGGGTGAATACTTGAGTCACGAATTTGGCACACACTTAAGAAAATGTGAAATAGTTTCACAACTGACGCCGCCTGGAACACCTCAGTGTAATGGTGTGTCCGAACGTCGTAATCACACTCTATTAGATATGGTGCGATCTATGATGTCTCTTACGGATTTACCGCTATCATTTTGGGGCTATGCTTTAGAGACTGCCGCATTCACTTTAAATAGGGCATCATCGAAATCCGTTGAGACGACACCGTATGAATTATGGTTTGGGAAGAAACCTAAGCTGTCATTTCTAAAAGTTTGGGGATGCGATGCTTATGTCAAGAAACTTCAACCTGAAAAGCTTGAACCCAAGTCGGAAAAATGCGTCTTCATAGGATACCCTAAAGAAACTATTGGGTATACCTTCTACCTTAGATCCGAAGGCAAGATCTTTGTTGCCAAGAATGGATCCTTTCTAGAGAACGAGTTTCTCTTGAAAGAAGTAAGTGGGAGGAAAGTAGAGCTTGATGAAGTACTGCCTCTTGAAGCAGAGAGTAGCGCAGCTCAGGAAAATGTTCCTATGGTGCCTGCACCAATTAGAGAGGAAGTTACTGATGATGATCAAGATACTTATGATCAAGCTCCTACTGAACTTTGAAGGTCCACAAGGACATGTTCCGCACCAGAGTGGTACGGCAACCCTGTCTTGGAAATCATGTTGTTAGACAACGGTGAACCTTCGAACTATGAAGAAGCGATGGCGGGCCCGGATTCCGACAAATGGCTGGAAGCCATGAAATCCGAGATAGGATCCATGTATGAAAACGAAGTATGGACTTTGACTGACTTGCCCGATGATCGGCGAGCCATAGAAAATAAATGGATCTTTAAGAAGAAGACAGACGCGGATGGTAATGTGACCATCTATAAAGCTCGGCTTGTCGCTAAGGGTTATCGACAAGTTCAAGGGGTTGACTACGATGAGACTTTCTCACCTGTAGCAAAGCTGAAGTCCGTCTGAATCATGTTAGCAATTGCCGCATTCTATGATTATGAGATATGGCAAATGTACGTCAAAACGGCATTCCTTAATGGTTTCCTTAAGGAATGCTGACAATCCTAATGCAGCCGGAAGGTTTTGTCGATCCTAAGAATGCTGACAAGGTGTGCAAGCTCCAACTCTCTATTTATGGGCTGGTGCAAGCATCTCGGAGTTGGAACATTCGCTTTGATGAGATGATCAAAGCGTTTGGGTTTATGCAGACTTATGGAGAAGCCTGCGTTTACAAGAAAGTGAGTGGGAGCTCTGTAGCATTTCTCATATTATATGTAGATGACATACTTTTGATGGGAAATGATATAGAGCTTTTGGACAGCATTAAGGCCTACTTGAATAAGAGTTTTTCAATGAAGGACCTTGGAGAAGCTGCTTATATATTAGGCATCAAGATCTATAGAGATAGATCAAGACGCCTCATAGGTCTTTCACAAAGTACATACCTTGATAAGATATTGAAGAAGTTCAATATGGATCAGTCTAAGAAGGGGTTCTTGCCTGTGTTGCAATGTGTGAATTGAGCTCAGCTCAATGTCCGACCACGACAGAAGATATAGAAGAGATGAGTGTCATCCCCTATGCCTCAGCCATAGGGTCTATTATGTATGCCATGTTGTGTACCAGACCTGATGTAAACCTTGCCGTAAGTTTGGTAGGTAGGTACCAAAGTAATCCCGGCAAGGAACACTGGAAAGCGGTCAAGTATATCCTGAAGTACCTGAAAAGGACTAAGGAAATGTTTCTCGTTTATGGAGGTGACGAAGAGCTCGTCGTAAAGGGTTACATCGACGCTATCTTCGACACAGATCTGGATGACTCTAAGTCACAAGCCGGATACGTGTATATTTTGAATGGTGGGGCAGTAAGCTGGTGCAGTTGCAAGCAAAGCGTTGTGGCGGGATCTACATTTGAAGCGGAGTACATGGCAGCCTCGGAGGCAGCACACGAAACAGTCTGGGTGAAGGAGTTCATTACCGACCTAGGAGTCATACCCAATGCGTCGGGCCCGATGACTCTCTTCTGTGACAACACTAGAGCTATTAACCTTGCCAAGGAGCCCAGGTTTCACAGGAAGACCAGGCATATCAAGCGTCGCTTCAACTCCATTCGTGAAAGTCTTCAAAATGGAGACATAGAGATTTGTAAAGTACATACGGACCTGAATGTAGCAGATCCGTTGACTAAACCTCTCCCTAGAGCAAAACATGATCAACACCAGAATTCCATGGGTGTTCGATTCATCACAATGTAACTAGATGATTGACTCTAGTGCAAGTGGGAGACTGTTGGAAATATGCCCTAGAGGCAATAATAAAATGATTATTATATTTCCTTGTTCATGATAATTGTCTATTATTCATGCTATAATTGTATTATCCGGAAATCGTAATACATGTGTGAATACAAAGACCACAATGTGTCCCTAGTGAGCCTCTAGTTACCTAGCTCATTGATCAACAGATAGTCATGGTTTCCTGGCTATGGACATGGGGATGTCATTGATAACGGGATCACATCATTAGGAGAATGATGTGATGGACAAGACCCAAACCTAAGCATAGCACAAAGATCGTGTAGTTCGTTTGCTATAGCTTTTCTGGATGTCAAGTATGACGGAGAGGTATCTCTGGGCCCACTCGGTAATGCATCATCACAATGAGCTAAATGTGATCAAGTGGTTGATCACGGGATCATGCATTACGGTACGAGTAAAGTGACTTGCCGGTAACGAGACTGAACGAGGTATTGGGATACCGACGATCAAGTCTCGGGCAAGTAACGTACCGATTGACAAAGGGAATTGAATACGGGATTGATTAGGTCCTCGACATCGTGGTTCATCCAATGAGATCATCGAGGAGCATGTGGGATCCAACATGGGTATCCAGATCCCGCTGTTGGTTATTGACCAGAGAGTCGTCTCGGTCATGTCTGCTTGTCTCCCGAACCCGTAGGGTCTACACACTTAAGGTTCGGTGACGCTAGGGTTTTATAGATATGAGTATGCAGTAATCCGAAAGTTGTTCGGAGTCCCGGATGAGATCCTGGATGTCACGAGAAGTTCCGTAATGGTCCGGAGGTGAAGAATTATATATCGGAAGTGTTATTTCGGCCATCGGGAAAGTTTCGCGGTCACCGGTATTGTACCGGGACCACCGGATGGGTCCCGGGGGTCCACCGGGTGGTGCCACCCATCTCGGAGGGCCCCATGGGCTGAAGTGGGGAGGGCAACCAGCCCATAGTGGGCTGGTGCGCCCCCCTTGGGCCCCCCATGCGCCTAGGGTTGGGAACCCTAGGGGAGGGGGCGCCTCCACTTGCCTTGGGGGGTACTCCACCCCCTTGGCCGCCGCCCCCCTAGGAGATCCCATCTCCTAGGGCCAGCGCACTCCCCTAGGGGGCCTATATAAAGGGGGGAGGGAGGGCAGCCACACCTCAATCCTTGGCGCCTCCATCTCCCCTGCTACACCTCTCCCTCTCGCAGAAGCTCGGCGAAGCCCTGCTGCGGTGACTGCTGCATCCACCACCACGCCGTCGTGCTGCTGGATCGTCATCAACCTCTCCTTCCCCCTTGCTGGATCAAGAAGGAGGAGACGTCACGCTGACCGTACGTGTGTTGAACGCGGAGGTGCCGTCCGTTCGGCGCTAGGATCTCCGGTGATTTGGATCACGACGAGTACGACTCCCTCATCCCCGTTCTTTGAACGCTTCCGCTCGCGATCTACAAAGGTATGTAGATGCATCCGATCACTCGTTGCTAGATGAACTCATAGATGGATCTTGGTGAAAATGCAGGAATTTTTTTTTGTTTTCTGCAACCTTCCCCAACATGGAGAACTTGCAAGCCAGAGTAATTGCTCTTTTAAAGAAAGCAACATATAATATAAAATATACTAGATGGATTTCACCTGATGCGTCAGGTGAGTAATTATCACCGCGGAGTTGACGATCACCATGGTGAGGCTGAAATCAATCACGGCTTAGTCAGCCGCGGGAGCAGACAGATGAGTCGGCTGCGGTGTTGTAAGCCGGTGCGGGCGAGCAAGTAGTCCTCCTCGTTGTAAGCCGGCGCGGACGCGTGAACCGGCCGCGAGAGCGGACGGGTGAGTCGTCCATGGCGTTGTAAACGGCACGGACGCAGGCAAGCCGGCCATGGGCATGGACAATGAGTCAGTCGTGTGTGTTGATGTAGCGGGGGTGGCAATTTGCGCAGGACGAACGCTAGTGCAAAAATAATATTTGCCCCTTTTGCGACACCTTTTTGTAAGGAATAATGGTCCTGCGAAAAATTATCATAAACCAAGTAATTGTTCTTTGATGAAAATAATATGTGTTAATAAAATAAACTTGGATGGATATCACCTGGTTTGCTCGGATGACAGAAGATCTGCTCAACGCGACAGAAATGGCTCAGGCAGACCGGCGACTCAAATAGCCCCGGCGGCTCATGGAGGCTCAAAAGCGAGACGAGACCGCGGAGGTGGGCGGCTCAGGCTCCACGCAACGCATTTTTTTAACTTCGTCCGGTTTTTAAATTCTTGGACATGTATTTTTGCACCATGATCTCAGCGTGGCCTTCCTATGTCCATCTTGAGCCGGACAGATAAATAGTACTAGTAACAAAGTATCACCAGTAACGGGGTAATTGATTCATCACTTTGACTAGTCTTGTCTTTCACGTGATGGATGATGGTCCTTCTTGGAGATTACGCCATTGTGCTTCTTAATTAGCACAAGTAGTAAGTCTTTGGAGAGCAACTTCCATGGAGATACGGGACAGGGGTCAGAGAAAAGCAGAGGTGGCCGCGGCTGCAGGCGGGGTGAAACGCCCTCAATGCGGCTATATCTCCTACGTGTCGAAGCACGACTTAGAGGCATAACCGCATTGAAAGCAATGTCGCAAGTAAGGCAATCTTCACAACATCCCATTTAATATAAATAATAAAAGGGGAATGTACATAGTTGGCTTACACTCGCCACATCAAAAAAGGAACATAAATAGCATTACATCATTCAATCACTCATGGCCCGACTACGGTGCCAAAATAAAAGATCAACCCAACATGCGACACGGTCCCGATCGCCCCAACTGGGCACCACTACTGATCATCAGGTAAAGACACATAGTAACAGCGTGATTCCTCGTCGAACTCCCACTTGAGCTCAAGCGCGTCATCTGGAACAGAGTCATCAGGCCCTGCATCTGGTTTGGAAGTAGTCTGTGAGCCACAGGGACTCAGCAATCTCGCACCCTCGCGATCAAGACTATTTAAGCTTATAGGTAAGGCAAGGTAAATATGTGGAGCTGCAGCAAGCGACTAGCATCTATGGTGGCTAACCTGTTCGCAAAAGAGAGCGAGAAGAGAAGGCAAAGCGCGAACGAAGAACTAGAGAACATCCTGCGACAAGCATTACTCCAACACCGTGTTCACTTCCCGGACTCTGCCGAGAAGAGACAATCATGGTAACACACACAGTTGATTCATTATAATTAAGTTAAGGTTCAAGTTATCTACAACCGGACATTAACAAATTCCCATCTGCCCATAACCGCGGGCACGGCTTTTGAAAGTTCAAATCCCTGCAGGGGGTCCCAACTTAGCCCATGACAAGCTCTCACGGTCAACGAAGGATAAACCTTCTCCCGAGACAATCCGATCAGACTCGGTATCCCGGTTCTACAAGACACTTCGACAAGTTAAAACAAATCCAGCAACACCGCCCGAATGTGCCGACAAATCCCGATAGGAGCTGCACATATCTCTTTCTCAGGGCACACTCAGATTGTCTTAGGTACGGGTAGGCCATCCCAGAGTTACCCCTGGTGGCCACCGGTAGCTGACAGGTTGGACCAACACTCAAAGGAGCACTGGCCCGGGGGGGTTTAAATAAGATGACCCTCGGGCTCCGGAAACCCAAGGGAAAAAGAGGCTAGGAGGCAAATGGTAAAACCAAGGTTGGGCATTGCTGGAAGAGTTTTATTCAAGGCGAACTGTCAAGGGGTTCCCATTATCACCCAACCGCATAAGGAACACAAAATCCGCGAACATAACATCGATATGACAAAAACTAGGGCGGCAAGAGTGGAACAAAACACTAGGCAAAAGGTCGAGCCTTCCACCCTTTACCAAGTATATAGATGCATTAAGATAACAAGATAATATAATGATATCCCAACAAGAAAATAATGTTCCAACAAGGAACGGTCTCCAATCTTCACCTGCAACTAGCAACGCTATAAGATGGGCTGAGCAAAGAGGTAACATAGCCAATCAACGGTTTGCTAGGACATGGTGGGTTAGAGGTTTGACATGGCAATTTGGGAGGCATGATAAGCAAGTGTTAGGCATCGTAGCAAAGGCATAGCAAAAGAGCGAGCATCAAGCAAAGCAAAGATAGAAGTGATTTCGAGGGTATGATCATCTTGCCTGCAAAGTTGTCAGAGTTGACTGGATCCTCGAAAGCAAACTCAACGGGCTCCTCGTTAGCAAACTCGTATCCCGGCTCTACCCAAACAAGACAAACAAGCAACAAGAACACAATCAACCACGAGCAAAGCTTAAACAACATGATGCAATATGGTATGCTATGCGGGATGCGATATGTGATGCATATGCAAGATTTGACAAGGAATGAATGAACCTGGCCTCAACTTGGAAATCCAAGTGTGCCACTGGAAAGGTGAGGTGATTTCGGTTGAAATCGATATAAAGAACACCGGAATCGGAGACACGGTTTGGAAATGGCAAACAATTCAAATATGGCACTGGTCTGCGATATACAGCAAGTAGCCATCTAAATGCAACAAGACAAACATGCTACAGCACTCAAACATGGCAACAAAATACATGGCACGGATCCATTCATGATGCTTAACAAAAGATGAACATTGAGCTACGGCCAATTCATCCATTAATAGGTTCAAACAAGCATGGCAAAAGTGCAATTGGTAAACAGATTTCAGATAGTGAAATTAACACTTGTCTGGAATTTCAGATCAGGTAGCACACTTTGGAGCATGAAAACTATAAGCTACAAGAACTTAACATGGCACAGTAAAGCATGGCATGGAGCTACTCAAAGATCTTAACAAAAGTCTCTTAGTGACCTTGAGCCAAAAGAGATCATAAAATACAATTGCAAGCATGTGAACATGGCAAAAACTTAAACAGATCACAGACTTAGAGAAAAACTGGAGCATGCAAATCAGATATCAAGTAGGCATGTTTACGAGCTCGATGCACTCACTACAGAGCATGTCATGACAATCTAAGCATACACCCATCAAGAATACACACTATACCAACTAGACATGGCAAGAACAACAAAATAGCATGCACGGATCAACTACAACATCCTCGGCAAAATCGCTAACAAGTAGACAATCTGCCCAGATTCACGAAATAGCAAAAATAGAGCTCGATTGACTCAAGCTAGGGTGCTCCATAATTGCAAACAAATACATGGATGGATAGAGCACTACAAGATTAACAAATCATCCTTACTGATCATCCTCAAAAGAGGCACGGATCACTAGGAAACAACATGAACATATGGCATATTGATAAAAACGAACCAAGGACTTAGTGGAATTGCTAAGTCCCTGAAATCAGCATTAACAAATGCTCCACTTTGCAAGCTTGTGCTAGTGACCACACAAATAAAAAAAATACATGGATGGCACCTCTGGAAAGATGGCAAAGCATGTACCAAAACACATGTAGAGCTCAGGGGCATATCATGCACACAATAATCATGGCAAAAATAACAAATAGCTATTTGGAGCAGCAGATCTGACAATTAACTCAAATAGCATTCTTCCAACAGCATTTCGGGCATCAAGATGAACTCAAATGAAAATGATGCAATGAGATGAAATGATGTGCTCTCTGAGGCGAACATTTTGATATGCTATACGCCCAAAATGGATCTACGGATGCAAAGTTACGGCACAATGAACATAGCAAAAAAAATTAGGGTTAGGGATAAAAGTCAACTGAGTAGGGGATCTCAAATCTGGATCTGGCATGGTTCCCGATGCACCTCGCCGGAGTCACTGTAGCAAAACTCGCCGGAGACGTCGCCGGAGTTGGGGAGGAGGTCGGAGAGGGCTTGGGGGCGCCGGATCCGGGGGTGGCCGCGAGGATGGGGCGGCGCGGCAGGGTCGGGCGTTGCCGAAGCTCCGGGCGGCGGCGCGCGGCGAGTCGGGGGCGATGGCGGCGGTGGTCGGCGCGGGTCTCCAGGCGGCGGCGCGGGAGCTGAGGCGGCGGGGCGGCGAGAGGAGGCGGGCGCCGAGCGGCTGGGCCTCGCGGGGGACTGACCCGGGCTCGCGGGCCGGCGGCGCGGGAGGACGGCGGCAGGACACGTGGCGGCGCGAGAGTGGACCGGGTGGGTGGCGGACGTGTCCGGCGGGCGGCGGATGTGTCCGGCCGCGCGGAGAGGGGTGGATCTAGGGTTTCGGGAGAGGAAAACGAGAATGTCGGAGGGGGCCTTTAAATAGGCATAGGAGGAGCTAGGAGAGTCCAAATGAGGTGCGGTTTTCGGCCACGCGATCGTGATCGAACGCTCTAGATGATGGAGAGAATTTTGGTGGGTTTTGGGCCAAATTGGAGGGGTGTTTGGCTGCAACACACACCAGTCATTTTCAGTCCTTCGCTTAACCGTTGGAGCATCAAACGAAGTCCAAATGGTACGAAACTTGACAGGCGGTCTACCGGTAGTAAACCAAGGCCGCTTGGCAAGTCTCGGTCCAATCCGGAAATGTTTAATCCCCACACACGAGAGAAAGGTAGAAATGACCACTGGAGGAGAACGGAGCGCCGGAATGCAAAACGGACAACGGGGAAAATGCTCGGATGCATGAGACGAACATGTATGCAAATGCAATGCACATGATGACATGATATGAGATGCATGACAACAACAACAACAACAACAACACACGGAGACAAAAACCCGAACCCGAGAAAATAAAATAACTTAGCGCCGGAAACGGCAAGAGTTGGATTACATATAGGGTAAATCATATCCGGGGTGTTACAAAACTCCACCACTACGAAAGGATTTCATCCCGAGTTCTAGGACTGGAAGAACGCCGGGTACTCAGAACGGAGGTGATCCTCGCGTTCCCAGGTGGCTTCACGGTCGGAATGGTGTGACCACTTGACTTTGAGGAATTTTTTGACTTATTTCCAGTCTTGCGTTAAGTCTCTTCAAGAATAGCCACAGGGTGCTCATGATAAGAGAGATCTACTTGGAGCTCAATGTCTTCGAAGTTGAAGGTGCGTTCAGGAGTCTTGAAGCACTTGCGGGGCTGAGAGACATGGAACACGTCATGCACATTTGCAAAGTTTGAAGGAAGCTCGAGTTGATAAGCGAGATCGCCTCTCTTGCCGACTATCTTGAAAGGTCCCACGTATCTAGGGGCAAGCTTCCCTTTGATACCGAAGCAACGAGTACCTTTCATTGGAGAGACGCGGAGGTAAACATGATCTCCGATCTCGAAAGCCAAAACACGATGCTTACTATCATAGTAGCTCTTCTGGCGCGATTGCGCTGCTTTGAGGTTTTCTCGAATGACTTTGCACATTTCCTCTGCCTCTGTGATTAAGTCATTTCCCAGAAGTTGACGTTCACCGGTTTCAGACCAGTTGAGAGGGGTACGGCACTTCCTGCCATACAGAATTTCGAATAGGGCCTTGCCCAAACTTGCTTGAAAACTGTTGTTGTAGGAGAATTCAGCATATGGAAGACAATCTTCCCACTTCATGCCGAAGGAGATCACACAAGCCCTGAGCATATCTTCAAGAATCTGATTGACACGCTCGACTTGACCGCTAGTTTGAGGATGGAAAGCTGTGCTGAAGCGGATGTTGGTGCCCACGGCCTTCTAAAAAGAATCCCAAAACATGGAGGTAAAGATGCTGCCATGGTCTGAAGAGATCACCTGTGGAATACCGTGCAGCGAGACAATACGAGAGGTATAGAGCTCCGCCAATTGAGCTGCAGTGATTGACTCTTTGATAGGCAGAAAGTGAGCCACTTTAGTGAGTTTGTCGATGACAACGAATATAGCATCATTGCCACGCTTGGATTTTGGGAACCCAGTCACGAAGTCGATCTCAATGTGGTCAAACTTCCATTCTGGAATGGCAAGAGGTTGGAGGAGACCAGCTGGCCTTTGGTGTTATGCCTTCACTCTTCTGCAGACATCACACTCATTCACGAACTAAGCAATTTCGCGGTTCATTCGAGTCCACCAATAAGCCTGCTTGAGGTCCTGTTACATCTTCATGCTCCTAGGGTGGATGGAGAGGAGTGAATTGTGAGCCTCATTCATGATAACCTTACGAAGATCACCCTTGGGCACAACAATACGATCCTGGAAGAAGAGAGTGTCCTTGTCATCAAGGCGGTAGCACTTGTACTTGGGTTGACTCTTGGCAATCCCAATCTTCACCTTCTTCACCATAGCATCAAGAAGTTGAGCCTCGCGAATCTGGTCTTCCAAGGTAGGAGAGACTTGAAGGTTGGCGAGGAAACCTTGAGGAACAACTTGCAGATTGAGTTTGCGGAAGGCTTCACAAAGCTCGGGTTGATAAGGCTTGAGAATCAGACTGTTGGAATAAGCCTTCCTGCTCAATGCGTCAGCAATCACATTGGCCTTGCCTGGAGTATACTCGATACTCAGATTATACTCTTGAATCATTTCGACCCATCGAGTCTGCCTGAGGTTGAGATTATGCTGAGTGAAGATGTACTTGAGACTCTTGTGGTCAGTGAAGATGTCCACTTTTCTTCCCAATAAGAGATGTCTCCAAGTCAAAAGAGCATGCACAACTGCCGCCAACTCGAGGTCATGAGTGGGGTAGTTCTTCTCGTTGGGCTTCAACTAGCGAGAGGTATAAGCCACAACTTTCTTCTCTTGCATCAACACTGCACCAAGACCATGGAGAGAGGCATCGCAGAAGACCTCGAACGGTTTGGATTCATCAGGAGGAGTCAGAACTGGAGCAGTGACCAATTTCTCTTTCAAAGTGTTGAAAGCAATGTCACATTCCGGAGACCAAACGTACTTGACGTGCTTCTGGAGAAGATTTGAGAGAGGCTTCGCGATCTTAGAAAAGTTCTCAACGAACCTTCGACAATAGCTTGCGAGACCGAGGAAGCTACGGAGTTGCTTCACGTTCTGAGGTGGTTCCCAATTCACAATTGCAGACACCTTCTCAGGATTCACCGCAATGCCCTTGGCAGAGATGATATGCCCAAGATAAAGTACCTCATCGAGCCAAAATTCACACTTTGAGAACTTGGCATAGAACTGGTGTTCCCTAAGCTTATCGAGCACCAAACGCAAGTGCTTGGCATGATCTTCCTTGTTCTTCGAAAAGACCAGAATGTCGCAGAGATAGACCAAAACAAAGTCATTGGTGTAGGCGTTGAAGATGAAGTTCATCATGCGAGAGAAAGTCGGAGGAGCGTTGACGAGGCCAAAAGACATGATAGTGTATTCATATGAACCATAGCTTGTCCAGAAAGCCGTCTTGGGAATATCTTGCTCACGGATTCGAATCTGATGATAACCCATACGGAGATCAAGCTTGGAGAATACTTGGGCACCTTTGAGTTGTTTGAACAGCTCATTGATGTTGGGAAGTGGGTACTTGTTCTTGATAGTCTTCTTGTTCAATGGACGGTAGTCAACACAAAGTCGGTCTGTCCCATCCTTCTTCATCACAAAAAGAACTCCACAACCCCATGGAGAGGAACTAGGTCGGATGAGACCCATTCGTTCTTGAATATCGAGTTGCTTCTTCAGCTCCTTCAACTCTTTAGGTCCGAGCTTGTAAGGGCGTTTGCACACCGGTTCCGTGCCAGGCTCAAGATCGATGACGAATTCAACTGGCCAGTGCGGAGGCATTCCTGGAAGCTCTTCTTGAAAGACGTCTTGATATTCGCCAACCACTGGAATTTGCGAGATGGCATCCAGTTCACCCTTCTCATTGAGAGAAAATAGACGGATTGTATCATCGCGAGCGGCAAAGACAATTACATCCTCAGACGAATGAGTCAACTGAATCTTCCTGGTAGCACAATCAAGATGCGCCTTGTGCTTAGAAGGCCAATCCATTCCAAGAATAAGATCAATATCCAAGTCACCAAGAATCGTAGGAGAAGATAGAAATTTGTAGTCACCCAAAGTGATAGTAACATCCGGAGCAATGGAGTTTGCATGCAGGCGCCTACCGGGAGAGACAACTGCTAAAGGTCTAGGCAAAATTTGCAAGGCCAACCCATGCTTAGATGTAAACGGTCTTGAGATGAAACAATGTGATGCACTAGTGTCAAAAAGAACTTTAGCTGGAATATCATTAACAGGAAGGTTACCCATGATGACATCTGACGAGTCCTCTGCCTGAGCTGCATTCATCAAATTGACCTTGGCGTGCTTGGGGTTATGCTTGACCACAGCTGTACTTGCCGATCTCACAGGAGGAGGAGGAGGGAGACGCCTCTGGTTGAAGCACTTGTTGGCATAGTGACCCTTCTGTTGGCACTTGTTGCACGTGACCTCTGAAAGCGGACGGTGATACGGAGCACTCGATCTTGGAGCTTGAGACAAAGTCTTGTTCTGAAAGCCAGGGTTGGGTGGGTGGGAAGATCCACTGCCACCTTTGCTCTTATGATACAGCTAACGGAACGGAGGAGGAGGAAGCCAATACTTCTGTTGCTTGGCCACTTGAGTAGAGGAAGAAGAAGTAGCATCTCTAACTCGCTTCTTGTAAGCATCACACCTCAGCTGAGCAGCCTCTTGCTTCAATGCCATGTTGTAGAACTCATCGTACCTCAAGGGCTCAAAGAGAACAAGAGCTAGCTGGATTTGTTCTCTGAGACCACCCCTGAACTGGTATATCATGCTCTTCTCGTCAGGGACGTCCTGCTTAGCAAAGCGGGCGAGCTTCTGAAACAACTTGTTGTAGTCATAGACATACAAAGAGCCTTGCTTCAGGTTGCGGAATTCCTCACGCTTGCTTTCAACCACGCTCTGAGGAATATGATGAGCTTTGAAGTCTTGACGGAATTCATCCCAGGTAATCACACGGCCTCCTTTGGAATCCTTGTACTGCTGGAACCATTCTGCAACTTGGTCTTTGAGTTGGAAGGAAGCGAACTTGACAAAGTCCTTAGGCCTGACGTTACTGCACTCGAAATGCTTGCACAAGTCCACGAGCCAATCGTCAACATCAGTTTCCTCAACACAATTGCTGAAGGTCTTTGGCTGGTTAGCAAGGAACTAGTTGAGTGTAGCAAAGTGATTCTGATTGTTGCCTTGGTTGCGCTCTTGAAGAATTTGCATGATCAACTGCGTGTTTGCATTGGTAGCAGCCATCACAGCTTGCCATGCCTCCGAAGGAGGAGGTGGTGGTGGCGGATCCTGATTCTGATTGCTGCTCTTAGCGGGAGCCATCCTGAAGAGGGTGACATCCGTTAGCACATTGACAGATAAAATTGAAGCTGAATCAAGCGGGTTGAAATTGCAACAAATAGTCTTCACATCCGAACATAAGAACGAATGCATTCCACTTGAAATGGTCACATATCCATAAATTGAGAAGCCACTTAGAATTTAGGTAGAGGAATAAATCAACAAGGTACGAAGCAAGAACGAATACTCGGTAAGAAATCCCAATCTCAAACCAAATATCCGTGGAAGAAGAACTAGAGCTATAAGAATTCCCACCTATGAAACTCCCGAACCTTTCCGGTTATGCAATCAGGTGTTGGGGATACAGGGGAAGCATAATATCTCACCCAAATATAGCAAATCCTACATCCAGCTGTATCCATCCTTCAACACAAAACCGAGAAAACTTCGGAAACCATCTACCTCAACCTTCGAAAAGCATCCGTTATACAAGTTATGGCAATACTCCCGAACTCCCGCCCCAGTACAGGGTGGCGTCGAGGTTATCTCACCAACAACTGCATAAAAGAGATTCTCGATGTCGGCGTACTAAACTCAAGTATTCCAGAACTGCAACGATAAAATTGTGACGACAACACCTCGGAGCTCAACTCCCCGGGACACTGCCACAACCCCTAAATGACAGGAGGCACCAAGAACAATGTTCTCGTCACAAATCGATCGGAATGATTCCAAGATACCCGCGTGATCCTAAAAAAAATTAGTGAAATTTGAGAAGAGAAGAGTCAAAACTCTACGTTAGGATGCCTTACCAGAGCGATGAAGGGACTGGGGAGTAAAAAGAATTCCTAAACTCTCCGATATATAATTCCTAAATGACTCAAAACATTTTTCTAGACTCAACAACGGCTGCTAAAAACGATCAATCAGTGGGGGCTCCTAAGGTCGGGGAAGGCTCTGATTACCAACTTGAAATGCCCTCGATGCGGCTATATCTCCTATGTGTCGAAGCACGACTTAGAGGCATAACCGCATTGAAAGCAATGTCGCAAGTAAGGCAATCTTCACAACATCCCATGTAATATAAATAATAAAAGGGGAATGTACATAGTTGGCTTACACTCGCCACGTCAAACAAAGTACATAAATAGCATTACATCATTCAATCACTGATGGCCCGACTACGGTGCCAAAATAAAAGATCAACCCAACATGCGACACGGTCCCGATCGCCCCAACTGGGCACCACTACTGATCATCAGGGAAAGACACATAGTAACGGCGTGAGTCCTCGTCGAACTCCCACTTGAGCTCAAGCGCGTCATCTGGAACAGAGTCATCAGGCCCTGCATCTGGTTTGGAAGTAGTCTGTGAGCCACAGGGACTCAGCAATCTCGCACCCTCGCGATCAAGACTATTTAAGCTTATAGGTAAGGCAAGGTAAATATGTGGAGCTGCAGCAAGCGACTAGCATCTATGGTGTCTAACCTGTTCGCAAAAGAGAGGAGAAGAGAAGGCAAAGCGCGAACGAAGAACTAGAGAACATCCTGCGACAAGCATTACTCCAACACCGTGTTCACTTCCCGGACTCCGCCGAGAAGAGACCATCACGGTAACACACACAGTTGATTCATTTTAATTAAGTTAAGGTTCAAGTTATCTACAACCGGACATTAACAAATTCCCATATGCCCATAACCGCGGGCACGGCTTTCGGAAGTTCAAATCCCTGCAGGGGGTCCCAACTTAGCACATGACAAGCTCTCACGGTCAACGAAGGATAAACCTTCTCCCGAGACATTCCGATCAGACTCGGTATCCCGGTTCTACAAGACACTTCGACAAGTTAAAACAAATCCAGCAACACCGCCCGAATGTGCCGACAAATCCCGATAGGAGCTGCACATATCTCTTTCTCAGGGCACACTCAGATTGTCTTAGGTACGGGTAGGCCAGCCCAGAGTTGCCCCTGGTATCCACCGGTAGCTGACAGGTTGGACCAACACTCAAAGGAGCACTGGCCCGAGGGGTTTAAATAAGATGACCCTCAGGCTCCGGAAACCCAAGGGAAAAAGAGGCTAGGAGGCAAATGGTAAAACCAAGGTTGGGCATTGCTAGAAGAGTTTTATTCAAGGTGAACTGTCAAGGGGTTCCCATTATCACCCAACCACGTAAGGAACGCAAAATCCTGGAACATAACACCGATATGACGGAAACTAGGGCGACAAGAGTGGAACAAAACACTAGGCAAAAGGCCGAGCCTTCCACCCTTTACCAAGTATATGGATGCATTAAGATAACAAGATAATATAATGATATCCCAACAAGAAAATAATGTTCCAACAAGGAACGGTCTCCAATCTTCACCTGCAACTAGCAACGCTATAAGAGGGGCTGAGCAAAGCGGTAACATAGCCAATCAACGGTTTGCTAGGACATGGTGGGTTAGAGGTTTGACATGCAAATTTGGGAGGCATGATAAGCAAGTGTTAGGCATCATAGCAAAGGCATAGCAAAAGAGCGAGCATCTTGCAAAGCAAAGATAGAAGTGATTTCGAGGGTATGATCATCTTGCCTGCAAAGTTGTCAGAGTTGACTGGATCCTCGAAAACAAACTCAACGGGCTCCTTGTTAGCGAACTCGTCTCCCGGCTCTACCCAAACAAGACAAACAAGCAACAAGAACACAATCAACCACGTGCAAAGCTCAAACAACATGATGCAACATGGTATGCTATGCGGGATGCGATATGTGATGCATATGCAAGATTTGACAAGGAATGAATGAACCTGGCCTCAACTTGGAAATCCAAGTGTGCCACTGGAAAGGTGAGGTGATTTCAGTTGAAATCGATATAAAGAACACCGGAATCGGGGACACGGTTTGGAAATGGCAAGCAATTCAAATATGGCATTGGTCTGCGATATACAACAAGTAGCCATCTAAATGCAACAAGACAAACATGCTACAGCACTCAAACATGGCAACAAAATACATGGCAGGGATCCATTCATGATGCTTAGCAAAAGATGAACACTGAGCTACGGCCAATTCATCCATTAACAGGTTCAAACAAGCATGGCAAAAGTGCAATTGGTAAACAGATTTCAGACTTAGTGAAATTAAAACTTGTCTGGAATTTCAGATCAGGTAGCACACTTTGGAGCATGAAAACTATAAGCTACAGGAACTTAACATGGCAAAGTAAAGCATGGCATGGAGCTACTCAAATAGTTTAACAAAAGTCCCTTAGTGACCTTGAGCCAAAAGGGATCAGAAAATACAATTGCAAGCATGTGAACATGGCAAAAACTTAAACATATCACAGACTTAGAGAAAAACTGGAGCATGCAAATCAGATATCAAGTAGGCATGTTTACGAGCTCGATGCACTCACTACAGAGCATGTCATGACAATCTAAGCATACACCCATCAAGAATACACATTATACCAGCTAGACATGGCAAGAACAACAAAATAGCATGCACGGATCAACTACAACATCCTCGGCAAAATCGCTAACAAGTAGACAATCTGCCCAGATTCACGAAATAGCAAAAATAGAGCTCGATTGACTCAAGCTAGGGTGCTCCATAATTGCAAACAAATACATGGATGGATAGAGCACTACAAGATTAACAAATCATCCTTACTGATCATCCTCAGAAGAGGCACGGATCACTAGGAAACAACATGAACATATGGCATATTGATAAAAACAAACCAAGGAATTAGTGGAATTGCTAAGTCCCTGAAATCAGCATTAACGGATGCTC
Organism: Triticum dicoccoides; assembly: GCF_002162155.2. Classification (NCBI taxonomy): domain Eukaryota; kingdom Viridiplantae; phylum Streptophyta; class Magnoliopsida; order Poales; family Poaceae; genus Triticum; species Triticum dicoccoides. Next base: position 574,603,782 of record NC_041388.1, on the reverse strand, counting down.
CACTTTGCAAGCTTGTGCTAGTCACTACACAAATAAAAAAAAATACATGGATGGCACCTCTAGAAAGATGGCAAAGCATGTACCAAAACACATGTAGAGCTCAGGGGCATATCATGCACACAATAATCATGGCAAAAATAACAAATAGCTATTTGGAGCAGCAGATCTGACAATTAACTCAAATAGCATTCTTCGAACAACATTTCGGGCATCAAGATGAACTCAAATGAAAATGATGCAATGAGACGAAATGATGTGCTCTCTGAGACGAACATTTTGATATGCTATACGCCCAAAACGGATCTACGGATGCAAAGTTACGGCACGATGAAGATAGAAAAAAAAATTAGGGTTAGGGATAAAAGTCAACCGAGGAGGGGATCTCAGATCTGGATCTGGCACGGTTCCCGATGCACCTCGCCGGAGTCACTGTAGCAAAACTCACCGGAGACGTCGCCGGAGTTGGGGAGGAGGCCGGAGAGGGCTTGGGGGCACCGGATCCGGGGGTGGCCGCGAGGATGGGGCGGCGCGGCAGGGCCGGGCGTCGCCGGAGGTCCGGCCGGCGGCGCGCGGCGAGTCGGCGGCAATGGCGGCGGTGGTTGGCGCGGGTCTCCGGGCGGCGGCGCGGGAGCTGAGGCGGCGGGGCGGCGAGAGGAGGCGGGTGCCGAGTGGCTGGGCCTCGCGATGGCCTGACCCGGGCTCGCAGGCCGGCGGTGCGGGAGGACGGCGGCGGGACACGTGGTGGCACGGGAGTGGACCGGGCGGGCGGCGGACATGTCCGGCGGCCGGCGGACGTGTCCGGCCGCGCGGAGAGGGGTGGATCTAGGGTTTCGGGGAGAGGAAAACGAGAATTTCGGAGGGGGCCTTTAAATAGGCATAGGAGGAGCTAGGAGAGTCCAAATGAGGTGCGGTTTTCAGCCACGCGATCGTGATCGAACGCTCTAGATGATGGAGAGAGTTTTGGTGGGTTTTGGGCCAAATTGGAGGGGTGTTGGGCTGCAACACACACAAGTCATTTTCGGTCCTTCGGTTAACCGTTGGAGCATCAAACGAAGTCCAAATGGTACGAAACTTGACAGGCGGTCTACCGGTAGTAAACCAAGGCCGCTTGGCAAGTCTCGGTCCAATCTGGAAAAGTTTAATCCCCACACACGAGAGAAAGGTAGAAATGACCACCGGAGGAGAACGGAGCGCCGGAATGCAAAACGGACAACAGGGAAAATGCTCGGATGCATGAGACGAACACGTATGCAAATGCAATGCACATGATGACATGATATGAGATGCATGACAACAACAACAACACACGGAGACCAAAACCCAAACCCGAGAAAATAAAATAACTTAGCACCGGAAACTGCAAGAGTTGGATTACAAATAGTGTAAATCATATCCGGGGTGTTACACGGGGCCACTTCGCGGCTCATAACAAAGGTATGGTGGCTTAGAGCAGAGGTATGGCCGGGTGTTAGCCGTTGTGGTGGAGATGGATTAGCCAGGGGAAAATGACCTGGAGGCGACTTTGAAGGCGGCTGACGACGGTTCGCTGGCGGGGCGCGACTCGACGGTAGCAGCGAGCCGGTCCAATGGATGGGTCACGGACGCATACAATGGAGTCCGGGTCGCAGTCAGCTTTGCTTCTGCGTCTTGGTCCCCTTTTTTTCAACTCGCGTATTCTCAAGGCATGAACTTTCCACGTTTCAGCCCCGTCACATTATTGCTAGTTTTCTCGAACATGCAACAAGCAGAAAATACCTAAAAACACCATGTTTCTTGTACAGCCTGTATCAGTACAATAATAACTGGTTCAGTAATTTGCCTTCATGTCAATTGTGGCCGGCTTGCCGTGATGTGAACAATGGTAGTTGATTTTGTCCATTGATTTTGACTGACGAAGCACCTCCTTGTACACAGATTTGCTTTAGTAAGGAAAAGTAGTGCTTAGTCCAAAAACAAGTTCTCCTGGGAGCTTGTGCATGTACGTCGCGATGTACTGGCCCTGACAGATTACTTTTTCCTCCCAAATGGATTTGACGCGGAGGCGCGTGCACCAGCTGCAACTTCCATGAATCAGCAAAAAGTATGGCGACCACACAATATGTATTTTTTAATGACTTTGCCAAGGTAGATCCGATCGCCTCCTCATATAGCAATTTTGTCTATGTAGAATATCTGGAGTTGTAGATCAAATTGGCCATCACGTGGCAGAGTACTTAATGGAAGCGTCTTCCAGTTGCTTTGCAGGCTTCTCGTACAGACACGGGAGCCGATCCCTTGCATGCATGCGCGTGTGCCTAGTTTGCTCGGTCCGAGGAAACCGAGGACTGTGGCGATTTGACCATAGAGCAGGATTGCTTCATGTCAGCCTTGGTGGCTACACGCGTCGCATAAACTGAGAAGGAAAACTCCAGCGGAAAGTTAGATCTGGGTCTCGACGATTTTTTCGGACAGCAACAGCGGAGCGGACCGCAACCCTAGCTTTCTCTCGATCACAATTTGTACCTCGAGTTACCTTGCGCAATTGTTTTGCACCGGCTCTTCTTCATCCATCAACTCGCGAGCTTCTCGATCCTGTGAAAGATCCCTCCAAGAACTTAACACCACCGTGCGCAAGCCCCACGGTGGGCGCCAACTGTCGTGGAATTGTCACGGCAGATGTCCTTTGTGTGAGGACTTAGTCGCGAGGCCAACACATCTATGTGGTAGCTTGAGAGGGGTTGAGCGGAAGCGAGAGACGCAACACAAGACAAGGGTTTAGACAACTTTGGGCCCCGGGAAACATCATCCGGTAATAACCCTACATGATGTTTGTGGCTAGGTCTCATTATGATCATGAGGGAGTCGCCGGTAAGCCGGCTCTTTGTGTCTAGTCCTAGAGATTATTTTCTTTCTTGTCCCCTTTTGGGGAACCCTGCCCCTCCTTATATATGTTGAAGGGGCGGTTACATGTGGAGTCCTAGTAGGACTAGGACTAGTCTATCCTTTCTCACAAGTTGAATACAAGTCCGGGTCTTGCTTCCTCGTAAAGGAAATATTTGTCATCCCTTTCCTCTTAAGCCGGCTCACCAGAGTATAAGCCAGACCGCTGGGCCTTGGGCCTTGTCGTCCGTCTGATCCGCCCGCCGGGTCTCCAGTGAGTCACAATGTCCCGGCGGGTTACATGTAAACCACCATGTCTGGGCGGATCGCCAGTGAGTCGCCAAGCTCCAGCCAGGTCTCTGGTGAGTCGCCAAGCTCCAGCCAGGTCTCTGGTGAGTCGTCAAGCCCGGTGGGTCATGATTCCGGCCGGGTCATACCACGGGGTATATGCCCGACACACACCGTGAAAACAGTGTTGGACTGTTTAAGACTCTTATCAGTCAGCCCCATCCGGCGGAACGTCTCATAGTAGAGGATGTTGATGCTGCTGCCTCCATCCATGAGTACCTTAGTGAATTTATATCCACCAACCTAAGGTGCCACTACCAAGGCCAAGTGACCCGGATTATCAACCCGGGGTGGGTGATCCTCTCTGCTCCACACAATAGGCTGCTCTGACCAACATAAGTAACGTGGAATCGCCGGCTCAACGGCATTGACAGCCCTCTTGTGAAGCTTCTGGACCCTCTTACATAAACTAGTGGTGAACACATGGTATTGCCCACTATTTAGCTATTTTGGGTTGCTCTGATATCCGGACTGTTGTTGCTGATTACCTTGGCCGGGTTGCAGATTATATCCTCCTTGGTTAGCAGGATGGCGCTGACCGTGAAATCCTCCTCCACCTGAACCGACGCCCGGGCCATGGAAACCTCCTCCACCTGAACCGCTACCTGGACCGTGACCTCCATCAAACATGTTTGAATTTTTAAACGCCTTCAGGATTGCACAAGCTTTCCACAGGTGGGTGGCTGGCTTCTCCTGGGTGACGTGCCTTGGACAAGGCTCATTCAATTGTTGCTCAAGGGTGGGACCTGACCCGCCCGACCGAGGGGGTTGCCTGCCCTTGTGCCATTGATTTTTGCCCTGCGCATTGGTGTTAGCGACAAACTCATCAGCCTTACATTTATTACCTCCTTGATTTGCTAGGTTATGCTGGTGACCCTTGCCGTTGCCGTTCTTCTTTCCCTTCGCTGTCTTTTCTTCGTCAGACACCGGGTCTTTGGTACTATCAGAATCAGCATACTTGACGAGAGCCACCATCAACTGGCCCATGTCATTGCAGTCACGCTTGAGCCGTCCCAACTTCTGCTTCAGAGGTTCAAAACGGCAATTTTTCTCCAACATCCAGACTGCTGAGCCGGCATCCATCTTATTAGACGAATGTATTATCTGCTTGACCCAGCGCACCCAATGGGTTGTAGACTCACCGTCCTCTTGCTTACAATTAGTCAGGTCCAGAATCGACATAGGCTGCTTACACGTGTCTTTGAAGTTCTGGATGAACCGGGCCTTCAACTCCGCCCATGAGCTGATGGAATTGGGTGGCAACCCTTCAACCAAGTATGAGCTGTTCCATCCAACATCATAGTGAAATACTTGGCCATCGCCGCGTCGCTGACCTCCAACAACTCCATAGCCATATCATAACTCTCAATCCAATCCCCAGGCTGTAAGTCGGCCGTGTAATTAGGCACCTTACGGGGGCCCTTGAAGTCTTTTGGCAAACGCTCATTACGTATGGCTGGCACTAGGCAAGGGACACCTGCGGTTCTTGTGGTCACCCCTGCCTCAACTGAGGTTGCTGGGTAAGCCGGAAAGGTCTGATGAGCCGCCTGCTCTACTGCCAGTCTAACCGCTCGCTCCGCCTCTTGCCGGATCCTCTCCTGATCCGCAAGTTAACGGCTCCAGCCCGCACCGGCTCATATCTATGCGGCCGGTTGCGGCATTGAGCATTTCTTGACATGTTAGCTGACTCCATATGCCTACTGTAGCTTGGGCTCCGGCTTGGGCGAGGAGTTGAATGGATCCTGTCTCGATTGTAGGAGTATGCATCCTGCTGTGCCAGAGTTGTTTGAAGAAGTTCTCTCACCCTTCGTGTTTCGTTCGCTGCCGGAGAGTCACCTTCCATCGGGAGAGCCGCCAAACGGGCCGAAGCTGCAATGAGGTTCTCCAGGGGATTGAAGAAATGACCCGGCGGTGTCGGCACATAAAGAGGCAGAGTGGTGTGTATACGAGGTGGTTCCATGGTGCGTGGCTGAGCTTGTGCTCTGGGTGTCGTGATCCGATTTGCCTCCGGCAGGTTACTTGCCCCAGCCCCGGGTGTAAGAAAAATGTTCCTAGGATCGAGTGTCAGAGGCAGACATGACTGAGTTTTCTAGTGCCTTCTCCTCATGACCTTGTTCGACGCGTTCAGGTCCACCGAGAGTCGGAAAGTCTCCGCCTGAAGCTGCTGAGCATGTGCGTCCAAAGATGCCCACTCCGCGGCCATCCTGACCTCCTCTGCTGCTAAGTTTTCCTTGGCTTGTACCATCTCCTTACGTACACGTGCCACCTCTGCATCATGCTGAGCTTGATTCGCCGGTTCTACCACGGCAGTCAACAGGGTCATCCATTTATCCATGAGGTCCATCAGAATCTGAGCCGGGGGGCGCGTGGGGTCTCTTGACCCGGCGGCAGCCGACCCGGTGGCTGTTGCTGCTGCTGCTATGGAGTTCTGTCCGGGTTGTGTTCCTGCCATGAAGACTCCGGCCCAATTTGGCGGCTCAAGGGGGTCCGGAATACTGCTGCCATCAGAACAACCCCCGAGCATGCCATCCTGCAGCTGATACAAAGAGTCCGTCTCACCTGTTGATGATGTAGCGTCAGAACAGATGGCCGTTTCAGCACCTTCCATCGATCCTTCAGAGTATTCACCATCGTGGACGCATCCTATGAAAGCATGCTTCACGACAGATTGAACACAGGTGGTCCTCGCACGCTGAGCCATTTCGATGTGGTTGTTGTGGATGTCCGGCTCAGGGCCTGACTCGCCGATCCGGCCGATGAAGACGTGAATTCCGTCGAAGGGGACCCGATACCCGTACTCAATTGAGCCGGCCTCGGGGCCCTAGCTTTCGTTGTCGATGTAGAGCTTGGCGCGACAACTCTTGGTCATCCGGCCCACAGCGTATCCCTTGAGCCCTTCGAAGTTGCCCTTCAAGAACTCAAATCCAGCATGCGCTGGCCCCATGGTGGGCGCCAACTGTCGTGGAATTGTCACGGCAGATGTCCTAGCGAAAGGACTTAGTCATAGGGACATTGCAACTAGGAATCTTAAAGGGGTTAATCGGGACAAAGGACACGAGAGGTTTTATACTAGTTCGGCCCCTTACGATGAACGTAAAAGCCTACGTCTAGTTGTGTTGGTATTGCTGGGGGTTTCGATCACCAAGAGGCTTAACTCGCCGGCTTGGTTATCGATCTCTTGTTTCTTGCCCTAAGCCGCCACCGGGTCGTCCCCTTATATACACGGGTTGACGCCTGGTGGCCTACAGAGTCTCGGCTGGCTCATAATCGTGTCTGGCTCGGTGACTTCCTTTACATACCTTTCTTTACAAGTCTTTCCTTACATACAGCGGTTTGCAATATTGGGCCTTAAGCCGCATCTAGGCTTTTGGGCCTTCTATAATATTTGATAAACTATCAACTTAATGTTTACTGGGCTTCTTGTGTAACCCGCCATTGGGGCTGACCCGGCCCCTCCTGGGCGGGTCATAACTGATAGTTATATCCCCAACACTGTAGCATGTTGTTATCTTGCTCTAAACATTGCTTCCTGATGTTAATTCCTGACATGTTGTTATTTTCACTAAGTCTGTGATGCTGATATCTTTTGCCCTTTTGCCATGCTTGTTTGAACCTGCTCTTGTGTGATTTAGCCGTAGCTCGGTGTTCATATTTTGTCAAGCATCTTGAGTAGATCACTGCCATGTGCTTGGTTGCTATGTTAGAGTGCAGTAGCTTAGTTCCTTGTTGCATTTTATATGACATCGTGCTGTTAATCGCAGAATTGTGCAATTATTGTTTTGCTTGCCATTTGCAAACCGTGCATCCGATTCCGGTGAACTTTATATCGATTTCGACCGAAATCAACTCATCTTTCTAGCGGCACACTTGGTTTGCCAAGTTGATGCCTTGATCAATCTTTTCCTTCCGGAGCTTGCATATGCATCGCATATCACATCCCGCATATCATGCCATGTTTTGCATCATGTTTCTTGCGCATTGCACCGTGGTTGATTGTTGCTTCCTTTGCTTGTGTTCTTGCCTTGGATAGAGCCGAGAGAGGAGTACGTGATCGAGGTACCCGTTGAGTACGCTCGAGGATCAAGCTTTCGTCAACTCGGAGAACTTTGCAGGCAAGATGACCATACCCTCGAAATCACTTCTATCTTTGCTTGCTAGTTGCTCACCCTATTGCTATGCTGCGATGCCTACCACTTGCTATATCATGCCTCCCATATTGCCATGTCAAGCCTCTAACCCACCTTGTCCTAGCAAACCGTTGTTTGGCTATGTTACCGCTTTGCTCAGCCCCTCTTATAGCGTTGCTAGTTGCAGGTGAAGATGAAGTTTGTTCCTTGTTGGAACATGTTTATTTGTTGGGATATCACAAGATCTCTTATTTTAATTAATGCATCTATATACTTGGTAAAGGGTGGAAGGCTCGGCCTTATGCCTGGTGTTTTGTTCCACTCTTGCCGACCTAGTTTCCGTCATACCGGTGTTATGTTCCTTGATTTTGCGTTCCTTACGCGGTTGGGTTATAATGGGAACCCCTTGACAGTTTGCCTTGAATAAAACTCCTCCAGCAAGGCCCAACCTTGGTTTTACCATTTGCACTAACCTATCACCTTCCCTTGGGCTCTGCGGACTCAAGGGTCATCTTTATTTTAACCCCCACCGGGCTAGTGCTTGTCTAAGTGTTGGTCCGAACTAGAGTCCTTTGCAGCGCCACCTTGGGGAAACTTGAGGGCTGGTTTTAGTTGTACGGAGCGCTCATCGGGTGTTGCCCTAAGAACGAGATATGTGCAGCTCCTATCAGGATGTCGGCGCATCGGGCAGCTTTGCTGGTCTTGTTTTACCATTGTCAAAATGTCTTGTAACCGGGATTCCGAGTCTGGTTAGGTCTTCCTGGGAGAAGGAATATCCTTCGTTGACCGTGAGAGCTTGTGATGGGCTAAGTTGGGACACCCCTGCAGGGTTATGAAGTTTCGAAAGCCGTGCCCGCGGTTATGGGCAGATGGGAATTTGTTAATGTCCGGTTGTAGAGAACTTGACACTTAACTTAACTAAAATGCATCAAGCGCGTGTGTAGCCGTGATGGTCTCTTTCCGGCGGAGTCCGGGAAGTGAACACGGTTTTCGTGTTATGCTTGAACGTAAGTAGTTTCAGGATCACTTCTTGATCACTTCTAGTTCACGACCGTTGCTTTGCTTCTCTTCTCGCTCTCATTTGCGTAAGTTAGCCACATATGCTAGTGCTTGCTGCAGCTCCACCTCATTACCTTTTACCTACCCATAAGCTTAAATAGTCTTGATCGCGAGGGTGTGAGATTGTTGAGTCCCCATGACTCACAGATTACTTCCAAAACCAGTTGCAGGTGCCGTTGATACCGTGCAGGTGATGCAACCGAGCTGAAGGAGGAGCTCGATGAAGATCTTGTTCGTTGTGTTGTTTTTATTTCCAGTTGATCAGTAGTGGAGCCCAGTTGGGGCGATCGGGGATCTTTTGCATTAGGGGTTGTCTTTCTTTATTTGGTTCCGTAGTTGGACCTTGATTGTATCCTAGATGATGTAATGCTATATTTATGTATTGTGTGAAGTGGCGACTGTAAGCCAACTCTTTATCCCGTTCTTATTCAGTACATGTGATGTGTAAAGATTACCCCTCTTGCGACATGTCTACAATGCGGTTATGCCTCTAAGCCGTGCTCCGACATGTGGGAGATATAGCCGCATCATGGGTGTTACAAGTTGGTAATCAGAGCCTTCCCCGACTTAGGAGCCCCCTGCTTGATCGAATCGCTGGCATTGTTGAGTCTAGAAAAATATTTTGAGTCTTTTAGGATTATATATATATATCGGAGAGTAGGATTCTTTTTACTCCTCATTCCCTTCGTCACTCTGGTGAGGCATCCTGACGTAGAGTTTTGACTCTTCTCTTCTCAAATTTCACTAATGTTTTTTAGGATCACGCGGGTATCTTGGAATCGTTCCGATGGTTTTGTGACGTGAACATTGTTCTTGGTGCCTCCTGGCATTTAGGGGTTGTGGCAGTGTCCCAGGGAGTTGAGCTCTGAGGTGTTGTCGTAACAATTTTATCGTTGCAGTTCTGGAATACCTGAGTTCGCCGACATTGAAAATCTCTTTTATGCAGTTGTTGGTGAGATAACCTCGACGCCACCCAATACTGGGGCGGGAGTTCGGGAGTATTGCCATAACTCGTATAACGGATGCTTTTCGAAGGTTGAGGTAAATGATTTCCGAAGGTTTCTTGGTTATGTGTTGAAGGATGGATACAGCTGGATGTAGGATTTGCTAGTTTGGGTGAGATATTATGCTTCCCTTGTATCCCCAACACCTGATTGCATAACCAGAAAGTTTCGGGAGTTTATAAGTGGGAATTCAAGTAGCTCCTAGGATATCTTTCCGATAGATCTATGATATGAAATTGGGGTTCGACGTCTAGTGGTCCGCCTATCCATGGTTGGTTTGTGTCTTAAAGAGTCCTTGGCTATGCTGACTCGGGGACACTTTGTATGTCATGTGCACTGCCTTGTACATGATGGTGATGTACGATCGAGCCCGTGTGGGCCCCACCATGAAAACTTAGGACGAAATCTCTATCATATGTTTGTTCTGGCTTATTTTACAAGCCAATCCTTTGATTTTGATCGATTGTGGTATTCGAGTTGCTTCAATGTCAAATGTGTTTCCATACCTTTCCTAAGTGGTATTCTCATGTGAATACTAATCCTTCATGATAATCGAGATTGTCATGTCAATCCTTTTCAACTGGCGTGTTTCTCTTCAAGTGGATCCGATCATTTCAACATCCGCAAGATCAATTCTAAGTTTCTCAATGGTGTTTGTTTCATCCTTCCGAAGTTGTCTTTGTTTTTTCCGCCCTCCCACCCTTTTTCTTGAAGGACTCGGATTTCTTAATCAAGTATCCAGCTTATTGATGCGAAGTCTCTCCATTCTTTTCCGCCAATGTTCTTATCCGGTGACTCTCTTGAAGATGCTCTACAAGTTCATCATTCGCCGTTCTCTTTCTTCTCCGGTGGATTCAATTCAAGTTTTTGGTGTTGATCATATCCCTTTTCCTCGTTTCAAATGCTTTCTCATGTCGGTGCACCTCATTATCACCGACTTCTCGCTATTCAATTGTTCCGGAGTGCTGAAGATATCTCGAAGATTTGTGTTTCCACTCTACATTCGTTCTAGCTCTTTCGAGGTTGTTATCTCATTCAACCATTTAATTCAACCGGTGCTATCTCCTTTCCAAGTAATTGTTCAACGGTGTTTTCTCTTGAGTGGGCCCTAACGCATAGGTCTTTTCCCAGGATCTTAGCTGACTCTTCTAATTTTCCTGGAGCTTCTCAAATTCTTTTCCAAGTTTGACGTAAGGATGAATTATCATCAGTCAAATGTATTTCTCCAAGATCTTTCAAATTCTTTTCATTGTCGATTCAACCTTTATATTCTTCATTATTCCGGAGTGTCCCAATAATTCATGGTGGTGTTTCTCATCGTAATTCTTGGATTTTGAAGACCGAAGAAGAGCTTTCCTCCATATCTTGCTCCATTCTCTTCAAGATTCATGGTGCTAGCCTTATGCCATCCTCTCATAATTGTTTTGATTGTGGGAATTCTTTTCATCCATCCGAAGCAATTTAGGAGTCTTTTCAATTTGATTCTCCGAAGGCCATCATTCCAGATTTATTCATTCCAGCTTTCAGCTCTCATTCTCTAAATCTTACCGGTGCATCGTTCAAGTGTTCTCTAATCAGCTCGTCATCTCTTCATTATCATGTATCTAAATTCTCTCAAGCATCTTCGTTTGTTTGATAATCCTTCCCAGTGTGTCTTCATCTTTTATCCGATCATTTTTAATTCTTACGGTGGTTCATTCAAGAGTTCTCTTCCTTGGTTATCATATCAGTTCATTCGTTGTTTCCAAATCCTACCGGTGGTTCATTGAAGATTATCTCAAGTTTGCACTATATCTATCTTCATCCTTGCTACGAGAATAAGTAGTGTGCCAAATCTGTTGCTTGTCATCAATCTAAATTGGTGAAGGATACTCATAACATAATTCTTATTCTTGCTTCATCAAAATGATGGATTCATTCTTCCGGAGTTTGTTCACGATGAATAAATTCTCGGTCTCAATTGTTTCATCTTTTCTTTTCCCGGAGTTCCAAGCTCTCATCATCACGAAGATCCATCTAAATCATTACAAGGCTTCACCTTGTGTTTCCAACTTCTCTTTCCTTTCGTTTGATCATCCTTTTGTTACCGGAGTTCTTCATGAAGGCTCTACATGGTGGTTCATCAAGGATTTTAATTCCCTCTCGAAGTGTTCATCGAGATTCTTTTCTGAGGAGTTCAAGCATTCTTCATCTTGCAATCCGGAGTGCAATTGTTCTCCCTTATCTTTTGAGATGGTGTTATGTCTTTCTTGACAATTTCCCTTCATGTTTCATGATTCAAAAGTTGTCAAGAATGAGATATTTTAAATCCACCAACCTCTTCATTGGGGTTATCTTGGGTTATATTTCACCTAAAGCTTTCCCTAAGGATTCTTGCTATTTATGGTGCTTATAAATGATCCAAGTTCTTCATTTATCCTCCCGGTGAAATAAGTTTCTCGTCTCCTTGTTCATATCAATCCAATCTTTTATTTCCGTTAGTGGCAGAATTTCACCTCAGTTTTGAGATGTTTTCCATAAGCCCACTTAAAGCTTATACTTTCGTTGTTGGTGTTCCAACAACTCCGTTCGACCCTTCTCCTAAAGATGCTTTTCAAGCTCATTTGAGGTATAAAATCTTGTTTCCCTCCGTTCATTTCTTTCCAGTCTTTCTTTCTTCCGGAGGCATTGTGATGTTGCTCTTTTCTCTCATCATCTCGAATTCTGAGGATCTTGTTCTTTTCGTGCTTATCCATTTAACCGGAGTGTTGTGCCCTCTTCTCAAGTTCTTTTCATCTTATCAAGTTTTGCATCTCTTTCAACTGGAGTGTTGTCAAAATTTGTTCTTCCTCGTTCCTCTTTTCTAACGGAGATTGTCAACTTCGTTCATCTCCGTTGTTCTTTTCTTGAAATGGTTTAACCTTTCAAGGTTCTTTGGTATCACTCATTTGTCAAAGAAGCAACTTAGTTTTACCTCTTATCTTCCTCTTCCTTTTTCCCTCCGGTGCCATCCTAGATCTCGGGACGAGATCCTCTCGTAGTGGTGGAGTGTTGTAATGCCCCGAGACCGTTGCGCCAGGTGTCTTCCAGTTATTCGCTGTTGCTGCCTTGTCATTTGTTTGCGTGTCATGCATTTCATATCATGTCATCATGTGCATCGCATTTGCATACATGTTCGTCTCATGCATCCGAGCATTTTCCCCGTTGTCCGTTTTGCGATCCGACACTCCTATGTCCTCCGGCGCCCTCCTTTTGCCTCTTTTCGTGTGCGGGTGTTGAACATTCTCGGATTGGACCGAGATTTGCCAAACGGCCTTGGTACACTACCGGTAGACCGCCTGTCAAGTTTCGTGCCATTTGGAGTCCGTTTGATACTCCAAGGGTTAACCGAGGAACCGTAAAGGCCTCGTGTGTGTTGCAGCCCAACACCCCTTCAAAGTGGCCCAAAACCCATCCAAACCCCCTCCATCCTCTCGGCCGTTCGATCCCGATCGCGTGGCCAAAAACCACACCTCATTTGCATTCTCCTAACTCCCTCTATCTATATATATGTGCCTCCTCCGAAATTTCGCGGTCAAACCCTAGCAATTTTCCCCTCTCCGCCGCCGGACACAACTTCCCCTCGCCGGACATGTCTGCCTCCACCTCACCCCGACCAACCAGAAGATGCCACGTCACCCTGCCGCCGCTCTCCTCCACTCACCGTTCACCAGCTGTCATCGCCGCATCGCCGCGCCGCCGCGGCCGGCCCAGGCCCACACGGAGCCCGCACGAGCCCATCGGGGCCTGTTTGCGTCGCCACCCACTCCCGCTCGCCGGAACATCGCCGGCCACCGCTCCGGCAGCCATGCCGCCTGCCGCCCGCGCTACCGCGCACCACCGCCTCACGTCCATGCCACTGCGCCGCCACCGCGCTTCTCTGCCTCACCGGCCTCGCCTCCCTGCCTCGCCGCCTAGACTCTGGCCGCCGCCATCGTCCGACCGCGCCGCCCGTGAGCTCGCCAGAGTTCGCCGCCACCTTGCCTTGCAGCCTCCTCCGTCGCGCCCCTCGTCCACTACAAAAAAAGACACATCCGTGACATTTTGGGCCAAATGAAATTTTTTCTGTCATACATATGACACTTCTATGACGATAATTGTGACAAAACCCGGTATCATCATAGATGTGGTGGGCTCCTACTTCTATGACAAAAAAATCATGACAAAAAATGGGATTTTTGTCCTGGGCGGGCAGGAGACGCAGCTGCATGACATTCTTTGGGCCATCCATGACGGAAAAAACCGTGGTAGAAGCGAGGGGGGGGAATTTCGGGGAGTTCCCGGTTACGGTGGGAGGTCGGGGGCTGAGCGATGCGCGTTTCTCTTGTACACGTACGCGCGTGTTTGCGAGGCGTTGGCTCTAACTGAACCCGAGCGAGGCATTGGGATCTAACTGAACCCGAGCGATTACACTGCAGGCTACACGTTACTGAACCCGAGCGATCGATTGATGGCTGTTAACTGAACCCGATCGAGCGATTCCTTCGCTACTGCTGCTAACTGAAGCCGATCAATGGGATGAACAGTGAGCGTTGCAGGGGGGGTTGGATGAACAGTGAGCGGTGGCGTTGCCTCTGGATGAACAGGACCCCATGGTGTGGTGTTGGGGATGGATGAACAGTAGACGGTGGAAGGGTGGATGAACAGGACCCTGTGGTGTGGAGGGCTGGATGAACAGTAGACGGTGGAGGGGTGGTTGAACAGGACCCCGTGGTGTGGAGAGCTGGATGAACAGTAGATGGTGGAGGGGTGCCCGTGGAGGGGTGGTTGAACAGGACCCCGTGGTGTGGAGGGCTGGATGAATAGTAGACGATGGAGGGGTGGTTGAACAGTAGCCGATGGAGTAGCGCGCGGTGGAGGCTAGATGAACAGGAGCCCGTGGAGGCTGGATGACCAGGAGCCCGTGGAGGCTGGAGGAGGTCGACGGTGGAGATGAACAGTATCCCGTGGAGTCCCGTTTTGCGGTACGCCACACCCCTCCCGATGAACAGAACCCCCATTTCGACCGTAGCGCTCCAAGACAAGTCCGTTTCCTCCGTTTTACGGTACGCCACACCCCTCCTGAACAATAGGACCCCTGTTTCGACCGTAGGAGGTCCGTTTCCTCCATTTTGCGGTACACTAGACCCCTCCCGATGAACAAGATCCCGTTTCGAACGTGGCCGGTCGAACACAAGGCCGTTTCCTTCGTTCTGCGGTACGCCAGGCCTCGTTTCCATCGCCTGTTCCATCCAAGCCCTCCCGATGAACACGACGCATTTCATTGCCTCCCCATGAACACGACGCATTCCGTTGCCTCCCAATGAACACGACGACAACACTGTTTCTCCGTTCCGACCCAGCCATGTACATGAGCCCTCGCCGTACGTATGCGCGAGTAGGCATTCGAGACCCTGCCCGTATGTACACATACATGGCCGTATTTTCTTTCTTGCACCCTGGCCGCTGTACGTACGTGTAAATGCTATGTGCGCGCCTCTACTACGACACATGCGCGCCTCTACATCGACCAGTATGTACGTACACGTTCGCGACAAGAATGACAATGTTACGTACGCTTCGACCTGGTGGGTCCCGACTTCAGGCACTTCCTTGCCTGCGAAGATGTAGCTGGTCGATCCCAGCAGTCAGGGGGCGAATCGTTTTATTTTGCCCGGACGCACTTCCTTGCGTGCGAAGATGTAGCTGGTCGGTCCCAGTAGTCAGGGGGAAACATTTTTTTTTGTGAAATACGATGGCCCGTCCGGTGGGTCCCGCTGTCAGGTGGAGGAATAATTATTTTGCACGTAATAAGGAGGCACTTCCTTGATGCGGCCGTGGACCCAGCTGTCAGCCTCTTCACGTACAGTCCACGTCTGATGGAAGCCGTTCCTTGACCATGTTGACCACGCCGCACCGAGAGCACCAGGGCGGTGGACGACGGCGAGGCCTAGGAAGGGGACGGCATGGAGCCGGGGAAGACGTGGCAGTGGATGCCCACGCGTAGAGGAGTACGAGGGTTCACTGGTTCGCTGCGGTGTGAGGCTGGCATCGCCGCAGAATAACAGGGGGTGTGGGTGAGTAGAGGGATGGCTTGGCCAGCGGTGGGAGTAGTAGGGGCTGTGAGGCCTCCGCCGCATTGCAGCCGACCACGGGAGGCAGGAGCACGAGGCACGACCGGCGCTGGTTTGGGCGGCTGGAGCAAGAAGACCAGAGGTTGAAGAAGCACTACGGCCGTTGGATGGACATCGTACGATCACTGGAGCTAGAATCGTGCATATTGACTAAGTTGACAAAGCCCTCCATCCGTCAACTTAGTAGGCCCACAAGTCAGCCTCTCACCAAGGTGGGTCCCAGCTAGTAAGGGGTATTCCTTTTTTGAGCATAATAAGGAGGCACTTCCTTGCGTGCGAACATATAGCTGGTGGGTCTGAGCTGTCAGCGGCGGTAACGTTTTTTCGTGAAATAAAGAGGCCCTTTTGGTGGGTCCCTGATGTCAGGCGGAGGAATCATTATTTTGCGTGTAATAAGGAGGCATTTCCTTGCATGCCGCCGTGGACCCAGCTGTCGGCCTCTCCACGTAAAGTCCACTTCAGATGCATGTCGGTCGTTGACCACGTTGACCAGGTCGCGCCGAGAGCACGAGGGCGGTGGACGACGGCGAGGCCTAGGAAGGGAACGACATGGAGGCAGGGAAGACTCGGCAGTTGTTTCCCACACGGAGGGGAGTATGACTGTACGAGGGTTTACTGGTTCGTCTGCCGTCGCCGGAGAATAACAGCAGGTGTGGGTGAGTAGAGGGATGGCTAGGCCCGCGATGGGAGTACGGTGGGGCGGTGAGGCCTGCGCGGCAGCAGAGCCGGCCACGGGAAGGAGGGGAGCAGGCAGTCCCGCCTGCGCCTAATTGAGCGGCTGGAGCAGGAAGAGCAGAGATTGAAGAAGCACGACGGCCGTTGGATGGCCATCCAACAGTCACTACTTGTGCGTCAACCTTTTTTTAGGAAAGCCTCAAATCTGTGGAAAATAGCATACAACCCATCTTCCATTATTTCTAATAATTTACAGCCCATTTGCTCATTATTAAGGTTTTTTTGGAGCCCATATTCTTTTTGTTAGCATTACAGCCCATATTGTGGCCACGGTTAAAAAATTATACGAAATTTTGCATATTTCGGCGCGGTCCGAACTGTTTTTAATCCCAAAATTTCGACTCACATTCAAACTGATTTTAAAAATAAATGTATATCAATATAAAATCCAACAAATTCTCCATGCATAAAAATTAATGTAATTTCAAATCTCGAAATGAAGAAAAGATATTTGAAACTAATTGCCGGTTTGATGTGTTTTAAAAATGTACAACCCATTTCTCATTACTGATGGACCATTTTCTCCGCAAGCCGAATGAAAATTCTCCTCGTCTTGAAACATTTGCAGCCCAACAGGCCTGACAAAGCAACTTACTTAGCAAATCACAAAAAAACTGGGCTGTGGCCATGGACCCAGCTATCAGCATCTCCACGTACTGTACTCTTCCGATGGAATGTCGTTGACCACGTTGACCACGCCGCGCCGAGAGCACCAAGGCAGTGGACAACGATGAGGCCTAGGAAGGGGATGACGCGGAGCCGGGGAAGACGCGGCAGTGGATGCCACGCGGAGAGGAGTACGAGGGTTCACTAGTTCGGCTGTGGTGTGAGGCCGCCGTCGCCGCAGGGCCTGGCTAGCGGTGGGAGTAGTAGGGGGCGATGAGGCCTCATCGGCAGCCCAGCCGGCCACTAGAGGCAGGAGCAGGCGGTCTCCCCGGCGCTGGTTTGGGCGGCTGGTGCAAGAAGAGCAGCGATTGAAGAAGTAGCAGGACTGTTCGATTCAAATCCAACGGTTACTGCTACTAGAATCGTTTGTTGACTAAGTTCACAAGCTCTGTGTACGCGTCAACTTAGTAGGCCCACAGGTCAGCCTCTCAACCGGTGCGCCCCAGATGTCAGTGGGAGGAATTATTTTTTCGCGTAATAAGGAGGCAGTTGATTGCGTGCGGCCAGGCCAGCAGAGGGAGTAGGGTGGGCCGGGGAAGCCTGCATGGCATCACAGCGGGCTACAAGAGGAGGGAGCAGGCAGTCCCGCCAGTGCTAGTTTAGGCGACTGGAACAGGAAGATCAGAGATTGAAGAAGCACGTCGGCCGTTGGATGGACATCCAACACTAACTGCTGCTAGAATCGTGTGTTCACTGACAAAGCCTTGCGTAAACAAGTCAGCCTCGAAATATGTGGCGTGTACAACCCATTTGCTATTATTTTTATAATTTTTACTCATTTTTTAATTCATATGGAATTTATTGCAGCCCGTTTTCCATTTTTAGAATTGCTGGCCATTTTTTGGTCACTACCAGGGTCAAAAAATTAACTAAATATGTGGGAAATTTTGAAAATTTGCAAATTTTTGCTGGGGAACGAAATATTCTTAATCCAAAAATTAATAGCCATACTAAAACAAATTTAAAAATAAATTAGTACTATGTCATGTTAAATCCAATGAAATACGTATAAGAAATCAGTGAAGAACAAAAACAGAAAAAGAAACTTATATCCCATTTGCTATAATTTTTTTGGAATTTTCAACCCCTTTTGATATTACTTTTAACAGACATTGACCATACTCTTAAGCCAGGCCGGAATGCATCCCTCCTCGTCTTGAAAGATTTGCAGCCCAGTAATTCGGAGAAAACAAATAGGCCTAGCTTGGGTATTCTTCAAAAAGAAATACTGGGCTACCTATTTTCCCAAAGAACTGGTGCATGAGCATTTAGCTTTATTTATTTATTTATTTATTTACCTATTTATGTTTAGGGGACCATGAGCATGTACCTGGGCCGGATTCATGTGAGAGCCTCCCTTCCAGTTAATTATGGGCTTCTCTATTGGGCCTTCATCAGTGGGCTGCATGTTATCAACAAGTGGAAAATGTGTTCTGAGTTTAAAAAATGTGTTCCGTATGATAAATAGTATCGCTACGTACGGTACGGGGCACTAAAGGATCGAACCGTGCAACGACTTCCAAACATTGTGTTTGTCGTTCTAACAACACATTTATTCAACCAACAGACGAAATATACTACTGATTTTACTTTGAAAACAGTAGCAGTAGCAACCAGGGCTGGGGGTGCAACAGAAGCAGTAAGCAGGCCAGAAGAGGGAAGACGCAGCTCTCTCTTCCAAACCAAACATCAGCCATCATTACAAAAGGGCTACCAAAAATGAACAAGTGTATGCATCAAACTAAATAAAGATCCTACTACACCAAGTGTACGCATCTAACTAACTGGCTCAGTTAGACGTTACTATTTATTAAGCTGTGGAGATTGGCTGACGGCTTGAACCAGATGGGTGCCTGACGGGGGAAACTCCAGCCAGCAGGTCGAAGTCTGATACTTGCAACCCTCTCTCCTACTTTGGGCTGCAGAGCGTGGCGGCACATATCAGGGTATGGTGCATGCAGAGACGCATGGTACGTTGTGTACACACAGTTTTGCCTGATGAATGAAACCGCGCTGCCATCATGATCCTTACCGTCGGTTATCTCCTGGTTAATCAGATAATTTAGTCCGACAAATAGAGAGCGTGTACCAAGGCTACTTACCAGCCTCCAGTCAAAAATTCCTGAAGGCCCAGAGAAGCTGGGATCCTGCTCAAAGACCTTGCAGTGACTGTGATTGTATTCCGTGAAACAACACGTCCGGTACGTGCGAACAATCATCAATCTTTCACCGTCGTCTGATCGAGCCAGGAACCACTTGCAACTGACATGCCGCTTTTCTTTGAATGGTTCTGGGATTAGGAAGGGTAGGGACACCAGGCAGCCTACAACATCATATCAAGTTGGAGTCAAATAAAAAAGGGCTCTTGGTTTAGTCAATCTTAAGAACAGCATGTTATGAGCATGAATATTTTTTCAGCAAATGTTGACAGTAATATAAGCAAGCCATCATGATATCATAGGAAAGTAACATACTGGTATAACAGCCATTTGTAGCGATGACTGGAGTAGGCCAACAATACGTCCAGCCATAGAAGGAGTCGACAGCGTAAATGATGCCCTTGTGTTCAATGGCATCAGAGAACCATGGAGGATGTATGATCCTGCGATGGACGTGCAGATTTGTCCACTTAACGCAGTGACCTGTCAGATAGGCGAGACCGCGGTTGAAGAACGCAATTAGCCTGAAGTCTTTATAATTCATAGATCTTGTGGGCACTTGGCAGATTACAACCTTGAGCAAATCAAACTTGGTATCATGTTGGCTACTGTAAGATTCCAAGTATTCTGGGCCGCGGTGCCAAAGCAGTGCAGTGTTAATCGAAGGAAGGGGGATCAATCGCCGGGTGTAGACCTCCACGAGCATCCAGTTGCCGCGATCGTCGACGAGCACCATCCAAGACGTGTTCATGCCGACCCAGTACATACCGTTAACGTAGTTGAGGCTGACGGGGATCGGATCGCAGTCAAGGGGGTTGATGCTTGCCACCCTACGATCGTTATGCTGCGTGACACACCGTTTCCGAAGATCATGCGGCATCAGCAAGCAAGGAGCTGGCTTAAAAAGCTCCGGCCTGAGGGCTTTGAGTAAACGGTACAGCCCCCACGAGCACGCGGCGAGCGGCATGGTATTGAGATTGTCCACACACGAAACAATGAGCTTGATTACCTCTATGGGGAGCGAATTCCAGCCACTCTTTCGGCGGACGCTGCTCGGTTCTGCCATTGTTAGTGCTTGGGTTTCGGACGAGGGGGGGAGGCGCCTTAGCGGGGATGGAAGACTGGACGAGATTATGTGCGGACAAAGATGGAGAAGCGAATATGTGCTGCGGGAAGTGGACAGGTGATGATGACTACAACACGCCGCTTGACTTACGATACACATACCAGCAGCGTAGGGTCATGTCGATGCCAGACAACTTGCTTGAGTGATCACAGTACTGGTACTCCCTACAATACTATGCCCTAACTTGCTTGAGTAGAGTAGTAGAGTAGGACTCTGCTCTACTACTAGCACCGGAGGAGTAGTATATTCTAATCTAAAATAGTTACAAACTTCAATGCCCGAGCGTGGAACGACTATGAACCGTG
This sequence comes from Triticum dicoccoides, assembly GCF_002162155.2. Taxonomy (NCBI): domain Eukaryota; kingdom Viridiplantae; phylum Streptophyta; class Magnoliopsida; order Poales; family Poaceae; genus Triticum; species Triticum dicoccoides. Next base: position 574,583,263 of record NC_041388.1, on the reverse strand, counting down.
CTCAAAGACCGTGTCTACGTGGTGTTTGGACATGGGCGACAACCTCAACGCCAACGGTGCAGCTCCCGTTGCACCGTATGTGTTTCTGTCCTTCCTGTTCGAAATCGTGGTAAAATTCATGTTTCTACTCTGTATCCTACTACTATGCTAGTCCACATGATTAGTTGTGAACGACGTCTTCTTCCCCGACCTCGGCAACCTCATCCTCGATGACATGGGCGACAACGCCAACGCCGACAACCAGTGAGATACAGGGTGTAGGAAGCGGTTTGGGAATTTGCATGCCTTTCCAACCAGTGAGATACTCCGTACAAAGTACGACAGAGAAATAACCACAGAGAAGGAAGCTAAAAGTAAACAATCAAACGAGCATTTTGGCATTTGTTTTGCATTGAATCGTTTTACAAGCTTGACTAGTGCTGTTTTTCTACTTTTACAAAAACCGCATCGTAATGTTAGTACTCCGTCTGTCTAGGTGTATAAGTCTTCCCTCCTTCTTGGTCACGGTGCACAACCGAAGATGACTTATTGACCTGGACAGAGGGAGTAGCACAGTCTGCAAGCATATATCGAGAGAGACGTGTAGTGCGATAGTGGAAAAAAATTACTCGTATATGAGACCAGGTCTCACGGTTAGCAGGTGAGACCCGTCCTGATGGATGACACGTGGCTTTTAAGTGGGGGTGGGGGATGCTTTGTGATTTGTGAATGCCACGTGTCATCCATCAGGATGGGTCTCGCGTGAGACCTCATCTCATAGAATTCTTTTCCTGCGATAGTATATAGTAAAGTTTGTGCTATATGCACGTACTTGCAAAATGCATATGAATACACAAGGTTTCCAAACTTTCCCTTTTACATACTTAATTAAGGACTCTAAAAATTCCTGAATGTTCGGGATTTATCATTTGCGTCCCAAAACTAATGAGATCGCCTTACGAAACAAAAATTATACTCCTCCTAAAAGCGACGGCGCTCGCAGGAGCGCTTGCGGCGCGCCACGAGTGCCCTGGTGCGCGGCCGTTTCCCAGCGCGCCGACACAACGCCTTTTCCTCAGCCTCGCAACTCGTGAGGTGCTGATTGGCGGCTTGCCGGTGGGCGAGCGCGATCTCACCGGTGTGGTGATCCGGCGCAAACAGGTACTCCTCCTCGCTGGAAGCGTGCACCCACTCCATGTACCGCCAAGCGTAGATGAGGCGCTTGGGCCCGAGTGCACTTAGGGCATTGGCACGGGCGTCCTCTGCCACCCTCACGGCCCTTGCACGAGCCTTCTGCCAAAGAGCCAATTGCCTGACTCTCTCGGACGCGACATAGGCCTCCCAGGCAGCTTGTTCCACGGTGCGCTTCTCTTCCTTGGCCTTCTTCTCCGCCTCTATTTTGGCATGCTCTGCTGGAGGCAAAGCCTCCCACAAGGCAACATCCTTTCTTTCCAAAGCTCCTCAAGGCTGGGGGCTCGGCGGGTGGCGCGGCGTTCTCCTCATAGCGGGGAGCCAACGCGTCCTCCGTCGCGCGTGCTGGCGAGATTGGGAACACCGACGCGTCCACCTCGACGCGTTGCGGCGAGGAGCGGAACGCCGATGTGTCCTCCTCGACTAGTGGCGGTGAGGAACAGAATGGCGACGCGTCGCGTAGCGGCGAGGAGCGGAACACTGAGGCGTCCTCCTCGACTAGTGGCGGCGAGGAACGGAACGGCGACGCGTGACCGTCCGCGCGGTGCAGCGAGGGGCTCCTAGGGCTTGGGAGGGGCAATGCCATGGTGGTCGACGTGAGAGGGAGGGGGAGGAGATAGCGATGAACATGAACATGAGGGGGAGGAGATAGCGATGTCGTGGGAGGCGTAGTATTTATAGCGAGCAATGACACACCTACATAAGATATGGACTGAGCTGCACTGACTTAACTGCCGGTCCAGTTGCGTCACTGACATGTGGGTCAGACCCCTGTTGGGCCCATATGTCAGTGACCGAATGCACCTGTAGTTAAGTAACAGCTACGTGGGCATATTTGTTGGAGTAAATTACGGGGGAGCGAAGGGGTGGAAATATTGCTGGTCACAACGGATTGGACGAGCGTGGGGGGAGGAGAGTCATGCATGCAGATTTTTTCACACAGGGTGGAGTGGTGGGACCGCCGGAGGGAGAAGGAGAGTTTGGCAGGCATATTGTTTCCACACATGGAGAGGAAAAAATTTGGAGATGAACGGGCTTCCTGCAGGTATGGGGAACGGTGCATAATAAGTCATCTTGCATGCCGGGCTAGGTATAGTCTCAAGTCATTAAAAACAAACACGCCCCACACATGTTCATATTTCAAAGTGCACTAAATTATTGCATGCGATTATTAAGGCTGGCCATAATGGTGGTATCTTAGCTGGTATCATGCACACGGGATAGCAAACATGCTGATGTGGCAGAGAATTAAAGAAGATAGGGGGGTTAGAGTAACTAGAGTTCATGCATGCATTGGTAAACACATTTTTTGTGGAGAATGACATCACTAGTTGAGTACTTTTGGAGACTTCAAAAACTATTCCACAATGTGTCAACATTCACAATGTCAAATCAATATTTTTGCACTCATTATAAAACGTAGTTCTTATACTCCCTCCTTCCATCTATATAGGGCCTAATGCGTTTTTCGAGGCTAACTTTGACCAAATGTTAGAGCAATAATAAATGACATGCAACTTACACAAAGCACATCATCAAATTCGTATGTGAAAGGAGCTTTCAATGATATAATTTTCACATTATGCATGTCATGTAGTATTAATTTTATCAATAGTCAAAGGCGGTCTTGAAAAATGCATTAGGCCCTATATAGATGGAAGGAGGGAGTACTCATTATAATCAGTACTCCCTCCGTCTAGGTGAGCAAGTCATCTTAGATTGTGCACTGTGACCAAGGAGGAGGGGAAAACGAGAGATCTTAATGTTTATTTGCTAATTAATAGCATTGCATGCAATGAACTAACGAGTGCATGTCGTGTTTGGTAGTCTCAAGTCATTAAAAGCATGCACACCCACATCTCCTATTGGTTGATATGTCAAGAAACAAGAAACGAGGTAGAAGTTAATGCACCTCGCCTAAGTCTTTTGGGAGTATTGTAGATATTGATATTAGTATAAATTTGGTTGTGGGATTTCATTGATCCCTGTCAAAGCGTTGACAGGTCTGCTATGTGTGACCTGAAGATGAAAGCGTTGAGCATCTCGAAGTTGATCAACAATCTTCAATTGTCAAAGATTAGCTGTTCGGCCAATAAGGTGGCACACTTAATCACTAAGTATAGCTTTGACAATAGATTAGATGGTATTCTTGTAAATAACGTACCGCCCTGTGTGGTGAATATTGTATCGAATGAGTGTACTGGTGTGACTGGTTAATTAATATAAGGTGGTGTTCAAAAAAAGTATAGATTTGGTCAAACACTCTGCAAACGGTTGACAGGAGTAAAAAGGACCAGAGGGAGTATCATGCATGCGAAGTAGGCAAAAAAAATTACTCGTCTAAAAAAGGCAAAAAAATTGCTCAGTTATAGCCAGTCAAAGTCTCAAAGGGCGCGACCACGTGAGGGAGGCGAAGGTCGTGGGGGGCGCGACGTTTGACGGAATTAAGTGAAGTTACATCCACGCGCCGGCATGGCGTGCGAATAGGCAGAAGCTATACCGTCAGGCCTACGATATGGGTCTAGTAGACATGACATCTAGTGGGTCCCGCATAGTTCTCGAGAACTCTTTGGGGGCTTGCAGCCGTTTATCCACTGGGCAAGCCAGCAACCCCACGCCGTTCGCATGCCCTACTCATCCCCGTCTTCTACCTTACAACAGTTCGCTCCCAGTCGTCCCGTCCTTTCACATTAGTTCGCTCCCAGGTTTTTTTGCGGGGTACAACACTTCAACTTCTCCTAGCCCTCCTCCAAAATCCATGGCCTCCCAAATCTCCATGGTCGCCGCTGAGTACCAGGTTAGAGCCATCACCGGCAATCGGTTCGTCGTCATCTACACACGTGGATCAGAGACGGTGAAAGCATGGCTTGCTCGCTTCCTACGCATGTTCAACAGTTCAACGGATGAGTGGGTCGCTGGGCTAGATGTTGAGTACACCACAGTCCTGGGACGAGAGAAGGATCTAAAGCACGAAGAGAGGAAGAAGCCCTCCATGATCCAGGTTTGCGTACATAACGTTTGCTTGGTCTACCACATATGCCATGCCGACGTTGAGTGCCAGGATTTTAAGAACTTCATCAAGGACAAAAGAGTGAAATTCGTTACTGTAGTCTTTAAGAACGACAGTGACGTCCTGCATCGGTTAGGTCTCGTTGTAGGCCAGCCCTTCGATCTCCAGAAGGCAAGCCTGGTGTCCTCCTCTCAACCTTCAATGCTGACCCTGGCAGCAGCCATGATTGATCCTTCGTACGCTAAACTGAAGAAACCTCATCACGAGTTTCATCATGCATGGGAGTCAAAGACATTAGATGAAGATCACATCCTGTACGCAGCAATGGATGCCTATCTTTGTTTAAATATCTACAAGGGTTGGATGAAGAAGCAGAGCCCAGTGTCCGGTTCAAGCAAAGAAGTGTCAGCGAAGAGGAAGAGGAAGAGGGACGAGGACGAAGTCGAGGACGTGGACTCAGACTCCAAGTAGGTGGCAGTGTCGTCGCTCATGCTGGTTCTACTGCAGTGTCAAGCGGACTAGTTGCTTATTAGTTTATTTTCAAGGGTGTGTTGTGCTGAGGCCCCAGCAGAACTATGGGGCTGTTTGGATTGTGACTATCTTTGCCATATGTTGCCACATGATTTTTGCCACATTTGTCACACTTGCCTTACTTGAGTTGCTCAAATTGTTAGCCATACTTTGGCTTGCCTAAGGGAATCTTGCCACACTTTTTGTGTCTATGACATGTGGGGTTCACTGTTCATAAAAAATTCCTTGTCTCAAATGTGGCTAGAACCAAACACCTACCTAACTTGGTCAAACTTGCCTAAGGTTAGGTGTGGCAAAGTGTGGCAATGTGTGGCTAGGAACCAAACAACCCCTATGTTTATGTTCTTTCTCGTTATTTGAACTCTTTAGTACGTACAGTAGTACTAGTACTATGTCGTACTATTGTTGTTCTTGCAGTTGGTACTACTGCTCGTATCTTCGTGTTCCTACTGTACTTAATACGTTCGTACTAGTAGTATAATTTGGGTCAGTCGATTTGTGAAAGAAGTTCGACGGAGCAAAGGAAGAAGACGATAGAAGAGGTGGAAGAAGCCCTTCTAGCCATCCATGTTGCATCAAATGGCTCACATGAGTTGACTGACCCAAATTGCTCCTTCAGATTGCAGGATCCACGTGACATTCAAGGTCTCGAAGGTAGATTCCGCGTCCGCACCCAGTTTGCGGGCTCGACGCGCGCGCGACCGGCTTCCGCCGCGACAGCCACCATGCGCGCCTCCTCCGCACGGGCGGAGACGACAATGACACGCTAGTTCCTCCTCGCCGGCGTGCTGGAGCACGCGCTCTTCCTCCTCTTCGTACGTTGCGTGCATAGACGCGGCTCCACCAGCTGCTCGCGTGCTTGGCAGCGCGGCAGCATCGCGAGGAGGGAAGGAGACGACATGAGCGGGCGAGCCTTCGGCTTCATGGCACAGGGATGGCGGCGACACAGCGGTGATGGGCGAGAAATTGTTGGCCGGAGCAGGCGGGCGCCGACGGCATATTGATGAGTGCGCATGTGGGAGCTTACTTTAGTTTTATATATAAGGTTGGTCAAACTTAAAAGAAAACCGTACTAGTACATGTAAACATTAGAATTAGGCAGCGCTTTTATTAGTTACTAGCTTATGTTCTTGCCCATTGTGACCAGCCTTAGTACCACGGCCACGATACGGAATCCTGTGCAAGCGCGTGAACCGCGGCCGCGCGGTCGATCGAACGGTGCGTCACCGTGTCGCGCTCAAAGGACATCCATCGAACCTTTTTGTGTGTGTGAAAATAATCCTCGAATATCACTCAACTTTTTTTTCCTGTGGAAGTTCTTGACGCTGCCATATTTCCATATATTTGAATTTAGCTCCAATTCGTGTTTATTTGGATTTGGACGTTTTAGGTGTGCCCTAGTTTTTTTTAATACTGATTTTGTGTGTGTGACTGAGAGAGAACGTGTGTATGTGTCCATATGTGTGTTGTGGCGGAAGGGCAATGTGGAGACGCTGTGCGTGTGATACAGACATAGAGATGTGTGAATGTGCAAATGATCGTGCATGAGTGAGACATAGACAGATGCCGATATGTTGTGTATACATGAGAGAACGGTCTTCTAATTTACTTGTGTGTGTGTGTGTGAGAGAGAGAGACAGAGAGAGGAGCATCCGTAACACAACAACCATCTTTCTCGATTCGTCCGTCCCTCGCATGGTCGCATACAACACATGCATCAACGCACACATTTTGACACCCTCACCCGGCCCCTGCCCACCTCAAGGCCCACACAATCTCTACGTGAATACCCATTTCTCTCCTTAGGTTTGTTTTATCTCAATATATGACACACACACACACACACGCACGCACACACACACATACACACACACACACACAGAGAGAGAGAGACATGCAGCACAACACACACACACACACACACACACACTCCCCCGAGCACACAATTCATCCCCATCCAAGGTTATACGGCGACCACTCTCGCTTGTGCTTCTTTGCACCCCAACATGCACAACACCTCAATCTTAAAAGAGGGCAACGAGCAGATCAAAGATGGCGACCACACCACGCTAGAGAATGCAGGGTCATTTGGAAGCAGGGTGATGTGACGACGGCTGACTGACTCCTCCCCCCACCCTCTCTCTCTTGCACAAAATTACCAATCCCTCTCTCCCCCGCACAAAATTGGCAATCCCTCAACCCACGAGATCCTTCCCCTCTCGTCCATGTTTTTCCTGCTCTCTCATCAAACATGTTGTCTCTTCTCCTTCCATGTATACAGAATCCAGATGCACATGCATCTCATGTATATTACATGGATGCATCTTTCGAACAGACCTAACTTCTTCCTCTCTTTCTCTCTCTCTCTCTCTCTCTCTCTCTCTCTCTCTCTCTCTCTCTCTCTCTTTGTCTCGTTAGGTTTGTCTCCTACTCTCTCGTCCACATACATACAATCTTTCCCGCCCTATCTGCTCCATCTTCAAAATCTCTCTCTACACGTTTCATTCACACGTTGGGATATGTCAAAATGTTGCTTCTATAATGGCTGATGTAGAGTTATGGTTGTTCTTGTTGCATCCTACAAATTAATAACTATGAAATGCATTTAGATTATCATTTGACTGGGATTATGTGAGTTTGAGCATGTTGTGAAGTACTATAGACCTTGTATACATCTTGGGATTCGACAATGATGGTAACTATTGAAATGTATAGACCATTACATTCGAAGTCAATAGCCTAATATATTTATTTCACAATTTCAACAAATGATTAGTTCACTACAAACTAAGAAAACAAATGTGTACTCCCTCTGTTTTTATTTAAGTCCGCGTATTAGCATTGGTCAAAGTCAAGTTTTGTAAACTCTCAGAAAGCTTATAACAAAAAATATTAACATATACAATAACAAATAAATACCATTAGATTCATTATTGAATGTACTTTACATATTTGTTATGGTAAATGTTTATATTTTTCTATAAACTTGGTCAAACTTTAGGAAGTTTGACTTCGGTCAAACCTAATATGCAGAGTTTACTACTACTACTCGCTAGTTGCTTAGCCGAATCACTCAACACGCCACATGGGGAGTCCAGTGTCACAAAATTTTGAGGTCGGCGGGAAAATCTCCCGCGACCCTGATTCGAGCAGTGGGAAGTTACCATCATAGCCTTCGGAACAGGCCTACGGATGACGCTTGGTAGGGGGTTGTATTTGTAACTTTAGGTTCACCCTACCCAGCCAACCCCACCCCGACACCCAGAGTAGTACACCTGAATACTCCCCAATTTCTTTCCCCACCGCAAAATAGACTTCTCCACGGCACCGCAACCTTCGTGCTCGTCCCCTTTACATCGGCGCACTCGTCCACCGCAGCGCATCTGCCTAATCGACGACCTCGTACGCCGCACTGGAGCCGGTCCACCATCGTCGTTGTACACGGAGCCTCTTCCCCGGCATCGTCTTCCACGGTCTCGTATCTGCTTCCCAGAAGCCGACGCCAAGCGCAGAAGTACCACCATCATGGACAATGAACTGACTCCCGTTGCCGACCATTACTCATAGAGACCGCTGCGACCATCGTTCTCCTCCTCGATTGGTAATGTGTGTATTGAATCACTTACAGTACATGTGCAGTTCCAATTTTGTTCATACCTACCCTTCAAATTTCCTGGGTGCGATTGTTCCCGTAAAAGTAATTGGTTATAGCCTCCATTGTCCAACAGAATATCAGCTTGTAATTGTGCGTCGCTCCTGTATCGCGCTGTGCTTGGGTAGGTTTTTCATCTGCAACCAGTAGTGTGGCAAATGATGGAAAGGTTTTTAGAACTAGCAAAATGCCCATGCGTTGCACGCATCAAGATGCATTTGTATGAGTAGTTTATCTTGTTGGAGATGCTCTAACATGGCAGACGAGTGCTTTAATGTTGCCCACAAGATGCGCGAGTATTACTAGTAGTATATTTTTCTTGCCATGTTGAGATTTTAAAACCACGAGTGCGAACATGCAGAGGAGCAATGAAGATCAAACACGGGATATTTGGGACATCTTCAAGGAGCGTGGCAAGTTAAAGAGGAGCTGCACCGAACCTGTAAAACGAGCTTTGGTAAGTAACACCCTTTCAATTACTTTCATGTAGCCTCGTGTTCTTCGATGTGTATATGTTGTAGTTTCTGTTTCTCTTAAGCGTGGTGTTCTTCGATGTGTAATAAGAAGAGTCTTAATCGTCCTAATGCTTTCGTTTTTAGCTTGATGTAGGAAGTGGGTGTTCTCACCTTGTAGTCTGTTTTTATTTATTTATTCCTTTTGAATTCACTTCTCTGAGTTCTGTTTATCTGGCTTCTACTAAATGGATCTAGGTTTCTCTGAGTATTGATCTAAAAAAGAAGTAACTTCATGTCAGGATGCAGTTCCTGCGAGGAGGGACGTATGGTCAACCTCGAGATCATGTTTCCAAAATGAGGCTGGATTACACACAAGGTGCCAATTCCCTAATGATGCTAGATTAGACACAAGGTGCAAATTCCCAGATGATGCTGGAATACACACAAGCCAGGTGGAGTCGTCAGCTGTTCGTGCCCTCGTGGCATTAGTAAAGGCTGAAAGAAAGCATGCAGTAGCCCTTGAGAATGTAGCTGAGTTCCTGAAGAAGCGAAAAGAGCAATCAGATGCTCTCTTCACCCAAGCCAAAGAAGAGATGGAAGAAGCCAGAAATAAGCTAGCAGAGGCAGAGCAGGCTAGGCGTCTCCTGCTATCTAAAACTGTTGTCAATACAAAATTTCCTTCATAATAGCTAGGTTCAAATGTTTATCCAGCCAGCATGCCTGTTGTGATGTCCGTGCGTCTATTGATGTGACACAAAATGTTTTTTCGGGTCATGTAATAACAGCAATTACTTTCCAAACAATAACAGACGAAGCATTGGACATGGTATAGTTCACGCGCAAGCCCGACATTCCAAGTTCAACTTCCACATCAGACTCATGTTCACAGATATCTGCACATTCATACATAATGTCCACAACCATGATTCACTACAAAGCCAAAAAAATGTGAGGAGAGTTATAAATAAAGAAAATCCTCTACTAGTTCCTGCTACCAGTGCGAGCACAACAAGTCAAGACCATGCATAAATTAATTATATTGTAGTCATTTTTTGTGTTCTAAAATGTCTGCCGGCTCACGGAAGGACGTGTTGCCGGCACACGCGCGGATTCAATGAAGGTAGGTGGGGCAGTCTTAAGGTGGTTGCACGCGGCGAGGAGGCGTGCTCACCCGGGCCTGCAGCGAGTGCGGCCCTCTTGGCCGGCACGCCGGTTCAATGCCTGCGCTATGAGAGGTCGCATCCGTGTCAGAGCAATCACTCCCTCCAGTCGTTTTTTGTTTGGGTATAACAAAATCTTGTTTTCCATTCACATTTTACTGGTAGGAGTTGTGCGTGTGTGTCTGTGTGAGAGAGAGAGGAGACGGTAGTCGGGGTTGTCTGATCGGTAAACAAAGGAATAATGTCAGTCTGGGATGGAGACGAAAAGGATACCGCAACAAATGTTGTGTCTACAGGAGAGATAGAGAGAGTAATTTTAGTGGTATGGGTCATATAGAGAGACATATAGGGTGTGTGGGAGAATCCCATAGAGAGAAAGACAAAGTGAAAGACGAGTGGAGACTGTGTGTTTGGCGGTGAAAAAGAAAGCTTAGATACCGAGTGATACCAGAGAACAGTAGAGATGTGAGAGATAATGAAAACCATTTAATTTATAATGATAGGGAGAGTTTGACACTTCTCAAGGGAGACGTCGAGAGACCATGTTTGCGAGGATAGGAGCAATATGAAGTGAGCGTGTGGGTGAGCTGGAGAAAAGAGAGTGATAGCTACCTGAAGGAGCATGCATGCGAGAGAGATGGGCGTGAAAGGAGTGAACAAAAAAGGGATTCAAATATATGAATTCGAGATGATGATACATGTAATCCATACTCAAACCAAAATTGATATATCAAACATGCATACTCATATGAATTCACGCACATCTATGTTATTTAATATGTAGATATTACTGATCCATACATTTTAGTAGAACATAATTTGGTTAAAAAATTCGAATTCAACCTTAAGATTTCGAGATCATTGTATTTGTAAATCATATTATACATATAAAGGAGCAGAATTATTTGTTGTGCTTTTGAAAGTATATATATATATATATATATATATATATATATATATATATATATATATATATATATAAATGATGTATATAGAATGTAATTCCAATTGAAAATGGATCCCGCCCGAAAAAATAGAATACAAACGGGATTCGAATTGAGTTGGCATGGTAAACGTGCACTCTGCAAAATTTGAATGAAGCGGGGAAAGTCACAGTAACCGCCCGAAACCAAAATCTGCGAGATGGAAATCACTACTGCCTATCCCTGCCACGCAAAGCCTATATGCTGGATTTCTATAGGTTTCGATAGGGGTAGGTTTGTAATTTCACCCCAAACGTGACGTAACCGCCTCTCACCCAGATTCATACACGGTGGGCGCCAAAACACAGTGTGTCCTCGGCCGAAATCGACTCCCTCCCCGATTCATATTCATACATGGTGGGCGCCAAAAACAAACTCCCGTCGGCAAATATGCGGTGTATGCAAGATTACCGTCCTATCCCCAACCGACTAGTGTTGTTGTGATGTAGTAGAAATTTGAAACGGGGGCTAAGTTTGTAAATTTCCTCGCATTTGAGACAAGCACGCCCTGAATACATGGTTCCCCCTTCCTCTCTACCTCCCTTTTCCCCATTCGTACTCCGTGGGCGTCAAAACACCCTCTCCACCCCACCCTCCTCCGTCCGCCGCCGTCCGCCACCCGTCCTCCTCCACCATGCCGGAGCTGATACCCCGACGCCGCCGTCCATTACAAGAGATCGACCTCTCTCATCCACGGCTTCGGACCGGGATCCTTGCATCCCGTCCTCTCGCTTCATCCCCGCCGTCGTCCACCTTGCCGGCGCAGCTCCTACGACCGTCTCGTCCACCGCGCCCCGCCACCACCGTCTACCCTCCTAGATCTGCTTCCATGCTGCCGACAACCATCGCTACCGCAGCACCGTCAAATTCTCAGCAGATGCATACATGGCGCCGCACCAGAGGCGGTACTCTTTCATATCTGCTCAACTTATTTATCGCAGCAAGAAAATAGATCGCCACTACTTTACTCTGATTTCTTGTCTTGGTTGCGAAGTTGCCTTTGTCCGATTTGCACCTTCAGATCCGCCATGGCACGCTCAACACCATACTCGCAATGCTTATGGTTTTCCCCTTTTATATTCCACACTAGTTAAATCACAGTAGACTAAATTTCAAAATTGGGTCAGTCGATTTTTTAGAGCTCGCCGGAGTTCGCCGGTCCGATCGAAGGGGCTCGGGTGGTTGTGGGGCCTCTCGGAACAAAGAAAACTCGACGCGGGTGGGGGTTGGGGTGGGGGTGGGGGTGGGGGTGGTGGAGGAACACAGGTGGTGGGGGCCGGTGGTCCGGCCGGCGGCCCGTGCGGTGTTCTGTATGGGAAGAATCAGAGACGAGGAAGAAGAAGGGTTAGGAGACGTAGGATCTTCATCCAACCGCCTGAAATGGTCGAGAGACAGCTAGGAGTTGCATTCTTAATGCGCTCTGGTTCATCATGTGTGGGCACTGCGCAACCAACATTTTATTATCCAAAATCTGCTTGCTCTTCTTTACCATGTTCCTCTTCCGTTCATCTTTAATATGTACTCTCTCCATTCCTAAATACAAGTCTTTGTATAGATTCCACCATGGACTACATATGGAGCATAATGAGTGAATCTACACTCTAAAATGTACCTGGATACATCTGTATGTGATCCATAGTGGAAATCTCTACCAAGACTTATATTTTGGAACGGAGGGAGTATGATAGTAGTACAATATGTTCCTTGTACTGAAGATGAGCAGGGACATTTGCAGTGTAGAGGTCTATATGGTCGGTTGTGATGGACACTTTGAGCCTCTTTGATTCGTAGGATCTTGTAAACATAGGAATAGGATTTGTAGTGGCCTGCCCACTTGAATCCTATAAGAATAGCAAGGAAATGCGGGGAGCTATGTCGCCTTTGAGAGTTACATTGATATTAACAGTACCGCACCTTCACTTGAAGAGAGCTGGTATCCGAAGCCTTTCTAGCCGTACCGGCAATACTAGCACATATATTCTAGCAAGTTCCACTTTGCTAATTTTACTCTGATGCTTAAGGTTTTCCCGTTATATCTACACTATGATCTGTGTAGCTGCTTTGTCTTGCACTAGCAGCAGTCCACTCTTGAAGCTAAACACTGCAATGACTTACAAAATTGGCACCAAGGCATTGAGTGCCATTCTGGATGCAATGAAACTCATACGCTCCCCACCTGTTGATTCTTGTTCAGAATATGATCCTAATGACTATTCTAACCTCGAGGAGTCAAAGGCAGATGGCCTGTCCTGTTCACCCATCAAGGTGCATGTTCTAATTTGGCAATGTTTTATTGATTGCGGGTATCTTGCATTGTCTTACATTTCTTCTACTTTGTTGCACCGCCATCTGCTTAGTTTACTCATCATATATGTGGAGATGCCATGCCCATCCATTATCAATACAGATTCCATCTGTCATCATACCATGTTTTTTCACTCAAATGTTGTTCTGGTGCATCAGACATCAAAAAGGAAGAGGGTGATTGCCGAACCTGAAGGAGCACCAGCAAAGTCCGGGAAAAACATGGTGGTGCCGGAGAAATCAGATAGCACCCCACTTATATTGGCTGTACAACCAGTGACACAAAACGTAGGACCGACTCCAGCAGACTGTACCCATACTTCACTGGCCACACCACTAGCCCCACCACACAGGACCTGCACTCCAGTAAAAGGTATACCGATTTCATTTGCCATAGCACCAGCTGTACCACAGAAAAATCCCACTCCAGCAAAAAGTACAGCAAGTCCACTTGCCGAAGACCTATCCAAACTGCAGAGACGGTCAATTCCTGTAGATTGGAACCCCATTCCATTTATTTCCAGTTTAAAAGACAATGCTTTCAATGTTGTTAGGGACTACGTGCATATATTCCCATCATGGGAAGATTATTGTAAAGACAAACACCATTTTCACATCTTCCTGTCCAACTTACGTGTAAGTGCTATTATTCATGGCTATTATTTTCCTGTTTTCTGCTAATTGAACACATCAATGATTTATATTATACTATTGTAACTAGGCGAGGGCCAATCTGGATAGTCATGACGAGCAAAGCTTGCTTGTGCTTTTCAAGGAAGCATTGCAGCAGTATCGGTGTTACCTGAGGAAATCACACTTTGATGGCAAGTCTATAACGAATTTCTGGTGAAGTCTCCTGTGCTAAATTTAGAAGACATTGAATGAAAAAACCTTGTTATGCACTAGTCTCGTTCCCAGGATGAGGTACTGTCTATGAAATCACATGACAATTTGAACTTCTACTTTTCCGCATGTGCCTTACGGATCTTTTTTGCAGGAAATCTGCTCGAAGAAGAATTCCGGTTTGACAAGAATGACATGATATCTCAAATATGCTGCCCGCTGCTTTGCTCTTGTTAGTACCTGTTGTCCTATATCACTGTACTTGCATACATACCTGGTTCATTATGTGACAGCAGTATGCATGATAGCTTGCTTATCAATTGTTCGCTCCAAATTATCTGATCTGTATGAATGGTTACATTAGTGTAGAATATATCCAATGCCAATGTTTTTTTAGCTCTGCATTGTTCTTGTAAGTACATGCTGTCCTTTATCAGTGTACTTATAATGACAGGTAGTTGTTCATGTACCATCACTCTGCAGCTTATTTTCCTTTGCCCTCCATTTTCTACCCATCAGATCTATATTTACTCTTACCATAAGGTTGGTACTGAAGAAGTTTAGCTGTGCATTGCTCTTGGTTGTACCTTTTGCCTGTATCACTGCACTTACATTTATAGCTACTTGGTTATGTAGCATCACTCTTCATCTTATCTTAAATATTCTCCATTTTTTCGTATATTATCACATCTATATTTACTCTTAACAAAATGTAGAATAAAGGCAATGCTTTTGAAGATGATTCTGTGGTAAACTTCTTTAATTGCCCCCCCCCATTAGCATGGACAAGGCCTTTATAGAGCCTGTCTTCACCAATAATGTAAGTTTGTCCATCTCAAGCCTTCATACTTTGTTGTATATATTTGGTTAGGCATGACTGCAACAGCTGTTTATTTTTGGTGTTTGCATCAAATTGCTTGTTTAAAGTTTATTATATGTAGTTCATAAACAAAAGTTCATCCTTTCTCAATTTAAGTTTTTAGTTGTACAACCAAGTTCCTTCTTCATACCATGTAAATTAAACTATATAGAGCAAGTGATCTTCTTTTGCACTGCATGTATGCTTCTGTTCTTCATCTGTAATCCAGTGGTGTGGTGAACCTACCCACTACAGCACAATGTCATATTCTGCAATGTCTTAACTATGACAAATGTCATATCATTCTACTATTATTTAAACCGTCTCTTTATTTTCCAATCTGAAATGGTATAAATTGACAGCACACTAACCATTGATACTTATGAGTTCTTGATCTGTAATCCAGTGGTGTCGTGAAGTTGTCAACTCCTTCACAATGCCATTTCCTGCCATGTCTTGACCTGAACAATACCATATTGTGTTAATGCAAATTTAAACTATGTCACTTTATTTGTCAGTAAGAAATGTGATGAATTGTCAGCACTGATACTTTTATGTGCAAAACCTGTCATCTGTCTGCTTGTTTATCTTTCAGAGTGAGGAAGATATAAGTGCTAAACAAGCGCAGTCTCATCATCTTGCTCAGTTGCTTGCGCTCCAGCTCCCCAGCAGGGCGAACCTTTCTTGAACTCTATTGAAGTGCTGTCGGTTTTGTATATTATTTTGTCGGCATGTTTATTTGCACTGGTGGCGATCTTTGATGCCCAGTGTATGTAATTTGCTGTCTGCTTGTGCTTTATTATCATAGTGGCAAACTTTGATGCCCAGTGGATGTAATATGCCGTAATTTCTTTATTGTATAGTATATGTTTTTTCTTATTCACGATGTTGCAGTTATTTTACTGTATATATATCCTGTCTTCGCAGTAAACCGGCCAAACCGTAAAATTACGGTACATAATCAGGCCGTCATGCAATCACGATGTAGGTTGGGCCTGAAACGTGCCGATCAGCTCACGGGCCGACAGCAGCCCGAAATGAACCCCGGCCCATGATCGTGCGAATCAAATCACGGGCTTTTAACAGGCTGAAAAATTGTCTCGGTCCTTGTTTGGCCCAATCAGATATCGGCTGCGAGCAGGCCGGATGCAAACCGGGCCGTAGTTAGGCCCAACTATATGATGGGCTTTTAACAGGCTGAAATTAATATAGGGTCGAAATGTTAAATGGGCCCTTAACAGGCAAAAACTAATATCAGGCCGAATTACTAAGTGGGCCTTTAGCAAGTGGGCCCAAAAGCATTGTGTCCAGTTGACGGGCCGAATCTGATATGGGCCATAATTAGGCCCCAAACCTCTTAAAGGGCCGGACCTGATCTGGGTCGTAATTTGGCCCAGAACGTGGTAGGCTTTTAACGGGCCGGATCTCATATGGGCCACTATTAGGCCCGGAGCATGGCAGGCCATTAATAGACCGTATCAAATATGGGTCTGCATTTGGCCCAAAACATGGCAGCCAGTTAATGGGGCGGCCTACTAGGGTCCTCAAAATCTTGTGGGCCTACAGTTGGGCCAGCCCATTAATGTCGGTGAAATCTCGTGGGCCTTTAGCTGGGCTGGCCCATTATGATCCGCAAGAATTTTGTGGGCCTTTACCTGGGCCGGCCTATTATGGCACACAAAAATCTTGTGGGCCTGTACCTGGGCCGGCCCATTATGGCCCATGAAATCTTGTGGGCCTTTAGCTGGGCCAGCCCATTATGGTCCGCAAAATCTCGTGGGCCTTTAGCTGGGCCAGCCCATTATGGTCCGCAAAATCTTGTGGGCCTTTAGCTGGGCTGGCCCATTTAAACTTGTTGGGTCGTGCCACGTGTCGACATATCATAGGCGCCTTCTGTCCAGTGAGTGGGTGACATCTGTCCTGACAATGAGCCGACACGTGTTTCCTCTAGCCAATGATAATTTTACACATGGAAAATCCCCATTGGTCGGGGCTGTTAATGGGTTATCGAATCCAAAACCTGACCCGATAGCTTAACGGCGTTCCGTTATAGTGGATGCCATGTGTCAGTCACCCTTGACAAAAGCACTTCTGTGACACGCGATTTATCATCATGAAGTGGACACTTCCGTGATGATAATTTTGGTAATGTCATGGAACACTTCTACGACAGCACAGGTATGACTATCTTGATTCTGTCATAAATTTGTCATGGATGTACATGCATGACAAAAAAAGCGACCTACTGTGACAAACACGTATCATCACGGAAGTGTATTTTTTTGTAGTGGTCCCCGCCGGCCAGATCCGGTCGGGCTGGACCGGATCCGGCCAACCCCGAGCCTCTCCGGCCGTCCCCGAGCCCCGCCAGTCGTCCCCGTCCTTCTCCGGCGAAGTTCCGGCGAGATCCACCGCCCGCGTTGACTTTCCCGCGAGGTCCAAATTCTTCTAAGTCTCTTTTCTGCTATATTTTCTAGCACTGTTCAACATGCCATAACTCCTCATCCGTAGCTCCGTTTTGCGCATATGAGATATCGAAATGTTCATATGGTTGTGCTCTTCATTTTGTTCAATTGTGCCGAGCTTGTTTGAGTCCATCCTGATGCCCTAATGTCTGTTGCAAGAGTGCTATAAAATGTTAGTTCCTGAATCTTAGCAGATTATGAGCATTTGTCATTTTTGCCATGTTTATTGTGTGCTGCATATGGGCATGAGCTCTACATGTGTTTTGTTATATGCCATGCCATCTTTACAGGGATGTATGCCATGTGTTTTTGAGATCAATGTGGTGACTAGCACAAGCATGCAAAGTAGCTCTCGTAATATTGCTGATTTCAGAGACTTAGAATTTCACTAAGTCATTTCCCTGCTATTATTTTAATGCCATGTATTCATGTTGCTACAGAGTGATCCATGCTTCTTTTGAGTATGTTTAGTAAGGATGATTTTGGGATATTGTTATGCTCTATCCATCCATGCCCTTGTTTGCATTTATGGAGTGTCCTAGCATGACTCAACCTTGCTCTACTTTTGCTATAAAATGTTCCTGGCAGATTCTTTACATGTTAATCAATTTTGCCAAGGTTGTTGTAGTTGATCCATGCATGCTATGAGATTGTTCTTACCATGTTTAGCTTCTTGATCATGTCTTCTTGCTGGATGTATGCTTAGCTTGTCATGCAATTCCTTGTGTTGAGTGTATCGAGCTCGCAAACATGCCTACTTAACTCTGTTTTTGTCATGTCCAGTTTTCTGCTAAGTCTGAATCTGTTAACGAAACTTGCTATGTTTACATGGGTGCCATCATATCTTCTGATCCTTTTTGGCTTATGGTCAGTAAGGGACTTTTGTCATATGCTTTGAGTAGATTCATACCATGCCTTGTATTGCTATGATCTGATCCTGTAGCATGTTGTTATCTTTCTCTAAACATTGCTTCCTGATGTTAATTCCTGACATGTTATTTTCACCAAGTCTGTGATGCTGATATCTTTTGCTTTTTTGCCATGCTTGTTTGAACATGCTCTTGTGTGATTTAGCCATAGCTCAGTGTTCACCTTTTGTCAAGCATCTTGAGTAGATCACTGCCATGTGCTTGGTTGCTATGTTAGAGTGCAGTAGGTTAGTTCCTTATTGCATTTTATATGTCATCGTGCTGTTAATCGCAGAATTGTGCCATTATTGTTTTGTTTGCCATTTGCAAACCATGCATCCGATTCCGGTGATCTTTATATCGATTTCGACCGAAATCAACTCATATTTCCAGCGACACACTTGGTTTGCCAAGTTTATGACTTGATCAATCTTTTCCTTCCGGAGCTCGCATATGCATTGCATATCACATCCCGCATATCATGCCATGTTTTGCATCATGTTGCTTGCGCATTGCACTGTGGTTGATTGTTGCTTATTTTGCTTGTGTTCTTGCCTTGGATAGATCCGGGAGACGAGTACGTGATCGAGGTACCCGTTGAGTATGCTCGAGGATCAAGCTTTCGTCAACTCAGAGAACTTTGCAGGCAAGATGACCATACCCTCGAAATCACTTCTATCTTTGCTTGCTAGTTGCTCGCTCTATTGCTATGCTGCGATGCCTACCCCTTGCTATATCATGCCTCCCATATTTCCATGTCAAGCCTCTAACCCACCTTGTCCTAGCAAACCGTTGTTTGGCTATGTTACTGCTCTTATAGCGTTGCTAGTTGCAGGTGAAGATGAAGTTTGTTCCTTGTTGGAACATGTTTATTTGTTGGGATATCACAATATCTCTTATTTTAATTAATGCATCTATATACTTGGTAAAGGGTCGAAGGCTCGACCTTATGCCTGGTGTTTTGTTCAACTCTTGTCGCCCTAGTTTCCATCATACCGGTGTTATGTTCCTTGATTTTGCATTCCTTACGCGGTTGGGTTATAATGGGAACCCCTTAACAGTTCACCTTGAATAAAACTCCTCCAGCAAGGCCCAACCTTGGTTTACCATTTGCACTAACAACCTATCACCTTCCCTTGGGTTCTGCAGACTCAAGGGTCATCTTTATTTTAACCCCCCCGGGCCAGTGCTTGTCTAAGTGTTGGTACGAACTAGAGTCCTTTGCAGCGCCACCTCGGGGAAACTTGAGGGCTGGTTTTAGTTGTATGGAGCGCTCATCCGGTGTTGCCCTGAGAACGAGATATGTGCAGCTCCTATCAGGATGTCAGCGCATCGGGCGGCTTTGCTGGTCTTGTTTTACCATTGTCGAAATGTCTTGTAACCTGGATTCCGAGTCTGATTGGGTCTTCCTGGGAGAAGGAATATCCTTCGTTGACCGTGAGAGCTTGTGATGGGCTAAGTTGGGACACCCCTGCAGGGTTATGAACTTTCGAAAGCCGTGCCCGCGGTTACGGGCAGATGGGAATTTGTTAATGTCTGGTTGTAGAGAACTTGACACTTAACTTAATTAAAATGCATCAACCGCGTGTGTAGCCGTGATGGTCTCTTTCCGGAGGAGTCCGGGAAGTGAACACGGTTTTCGTGTTATGCTTGAACGTAAGTAGTTTCAGGATCACTTCTTGATCACTTCTAGCTCACAACCGTTGCTTTGCTTCTCTTCTCGCTCTCATTTGCGTAAGTTAGCCACATGTGCTAGTGCTTGCTGCAGCTCCACCTCATTACCTTTTACCTACCCATAAGCTTAAATAGTCTTGATCGCGAGGGTGTGAGATTGCTGAGTCCCTGTGACTCACAGATTACTTCCAAAACCAGTTGCAGGTGCCGTTGATACCATGCAGGTGACGCAACCGAGCTCAAGAGGAGCTCGATGAAGATCTTGTTTGTTGTGTTGTTTTCGTTTCCAGTTGATCAGTAGTGGAGCCCAGTTGGGGCGATGGGGGATCTTTTGCATTAGGGGTTGTCTTTCTTTATTTGGTTCTGTAGTCGGACCTTGATTGTATTCTGGATGATGTAATGCTATATTTATGTATTGTGTGAAGTGGCGATTGTAAGCCAACTCTTTATCCCGTTCTTATTCAGTACATGGGATGTGTAAAGATTACCCGTCTTGCAACATGCCTACAATGCGTTTATGCCTCTAAGCCGTGCTCCGACACGTGGGAGATATAGCCGCATCGTGGGTGTTACAAAACCCCTCCCCACCCCCACCCTTTCCCAGTGACTCCACCAGCCGCCACCCAAAAGAAAACCTACAGATGGATCCTGACATGGGAGATGTCATAGAGGAGGAGGGGGAGGCTGTGGAGGTTAGGGCAGCAGCAGTACAGAGGAGAAGGAGGAGGAGGAGGAGGAGGCGCAGGCAGAGGGCACTAGAGGCGACCCGGGATGAGCAGCAACAGGAGTTCAACCGTCGACTCTCCGATGATACGTCTCCAACATATCTATAATTTTTGATTGCTCCATGCTATATTATCTACTGTTTTGGATGTTTATGGGCTTTATTATACACTTTTATATCATTTTTGGGACTAACCTATTAACCCAGAGCCCAGTGCCAGTTTCTGTTTTTACCTTGTTTTAGAATATCGCAGAAAAGGAAAGCCAAACGGAGTCCAATTGACCTGAAACTTCACGGAACTTATTTTTGGAAGGAAAGCAGCCCAGAAGACTTGGAGTGCACGTCAGGGGATCTACAAGGAGGCCACGAGGTAGGGGGGCGCGCCCTCCACCCTCGTGGGCCCCTCGTGGCCCCCCTGATGTACTTCTTCCGCCTATATATCTCCATATACCCTAAAAACATCCGGGAGCACAATAGATCGGGAGTTCCGCCGCCAGAAGCCTCCGTAGCCACCGAAAACCAATCTAGACCCGTTCCGGCACCCTGCCGGAGGAGCAATCCCTCTCCGGTGGCCATCTTCATCATCCAGGTGCTCTCCATGACGAGGAGGGAGTAGTTCTCCCTCGGGGCTGAGGGTATGTACCAGTAGCTATGTGTTTGACCTCTCTCTCTCTCTCTCACTCTCGTGTTATTGATTTGGCACGATCTTGATGTATCACGAGCTTTGCTATTATAGTTGGATCTTATGATGTTTTCTCCCCCTCTACTCTCTTGTAATGGATTGAGTTTCCCCTTTGAAGTTATCTTATCAGATTGAGTCTTTAAAGATTTGAGAACACTTGATGTATGTCTTGTCGTGCGTATCTGTGGTGACAATGGGATACCACGTGATTCACTTGATGTATGTTTTGGTGAGCAACTTGTGGGTTCCGCCCATGAACCTATGCATAGGGGTTGGCACACGTTTTCGTCGTGATTCTTTGGTAGAAACTTTGGGGCACTCTTTGAGGTTTTGTGTGTTGGTTGAATAGATGAATCTAAGATTGTGTGATGCATATAGAGTATTGAATACTAAGAGAAGTTTGATGCTTGATGATTGTTTTGAGATATGGAGGTAATAATATCAAAGTCGTGCTAGTTGAGTAGTTGTGAATTTGAGAAGTGCTTGTGTTGAAGGTTGCAAGTCCCGTATCATGCACGTATGGTAAACGTTGTGTAACAAATTTGAAACATGAGGTGTTATTTGATTGTCCTCCTTATGAGTGGCCATCGGGGACGAGCGATGGTCTTTTCCTACCAATTTATCCCCCTAGGAGCATGCGCGTAGTGCCGAGGTTTTTGATGACTTGTAGATTTTTGCAATAAGTATGTGAGTTCTTTATGACTAATGTTGAGTCCATGGATTATACCCACTCTCACCCTTCCATCATTGCTAGCCTCTTCGGTACCATGCATTGCCCTTTCTCACAGTGAGAGTTGGTGCAAACTTCGCTGGTGCATCCAAACCCCGTGATATGATACGCTCTATCACACATAACCCCTTATATCTTCCTCAAAACAGCCACCATACCTACCTATTATGGCATTTCCATAGCCATTCCGAGATATATTGCCATGCAACTTTCCATCGTTCCGTTTATTATGACATGCATCATCATTGTCATATTGCTTTGCATGATCATGTAGTTGACATCGTATTTGTGGCAAGGCCACCTCTCATCATTCTTTCATACATGTCACTCATGAGTCATTGCACATCTCGGTACACCGCCGGAGGCATTCATATAGAGTCATACTTTGTTCTAGTATCGAGTTGTAATCATTGAGTTGTAAATAAATAGAAGTGTGATGATCATCATTTTCTAGAGCATTGTCCCAAGTGAGGAATAAAAAAAGAGAAAGGCCATAAAAAAGAGAAGGCCCAAAAAATGAAAAAAAATGATAGAAAAAGAGAGAAGGGACAATGCTACTATCTTTTGCCACACTTGTGCTTCAAAGTAGCACCATAATCCTCATGATAGAGAGTCTCTTGTTTTGTCACTTTCATATACTAGTGGGAATTTTTTATTATAGAACTTGGCTTGTATACTCCAACAATGGGCCTCCTCAAGTTCCCTAGGTCTTCATGAGAAAGCAAGTTGGATGCACACCCACTTAGTTTCTTTTGCTGAGCTTTCATACATTTATAGCTCTAGTGCATTCGTTGCATGGCAATCCCTACTCCTTGCATTAACATCAATCGATGGGCATCTCCATAGCTCATTGATTAGCCTCGTTGATGTGAGACTTTCTCCTTTTTGTTTTCTCCACATAACCCCCTCATTATTCTATTCCACCCATAGTGCTATGTCCATGGCTCGCGCTCATATATTGCGTGAAGGTTTATAGGTTTGAGATTACTAAAGTATGAAACAATTGCTTGGCTTGTCATCGGGGTTGTGCATGATGAGAGCATTCTTGTGTGACGAAAATGGAGCATGACTAAACTATATGATTTTGTAGGGATGAACTTTCTTTGGCCATGTTATTTTGAGAAGACAAAATTGCTTGGTTAGTATGCTTGAAGTATTATTATTTTTATGTCAATATGAACTTTTATCTTGAATCTTTCGGATCTGAATATTCATACCACAATTAAGAATAATTACACTGAAGTTATGCCAAGTAGCACTCCGCGTCAAAAATTCTGTTTTTATCATTTACCTACTCGAGGACGGGCAGGAATTAAGCTTGGGGATCCTGATACGTCTCCAACGTATCTATAATTTTTGATTGCTCCATGCTATATTATCTACTGTTTTGGATGTTTATGGGCTTTATTATATACTTTTATATCATTTTTGGGACTAACCTATTAACCCAGAGCCCATTGCCAGTTTCTATTTTTACCTTGTTTTAGAATATCGCAGAAAAGGAAAACCAAACGGAGTCCAATTGACCTGAAACTTCACGGAACTTATTTTTGGAAGGAAAGCAGCCCAGAAGACTTGGAGTGCATGTCAGGGGATCTACGAGGAGGCCACGAGGTAGGGGGCGCGCCCACCCCCCTGGGCGCGCCCTCCACCCTCGTGGGCCCCTCGTGCCCCCCCTGACGTACTTCTTCTGCCTATATATATCTCCATATACCCTAAAAACATCCGGGAGCATAATAGATCGGGAGTTCCGCCGCCAGAAGCCTCCGTAGCCACCGAAAACCAATCTAGACCCGTTCCGGCACCCTACCGAAGGGGGCAATCCCTCTCCGGTGGCCATCTTCATCATTCCGGTGCTCTCCATGACGAGGAGGGAGTAGTTCTCCCTCGGGGCTGAGGGTATGTACCAATAGCTATGTGTTTGATCTCTCTCTCTCTCTCGTGTTCTTGATTTGGCACGATCTTGATGTATCGCGAGCTTTGCTATTATAGTTGGATCTTATGATGTTTTCTCTGCCCTCTACTCTCTTGTAATGGTTTGAGTTTCCCCATTGAAGTTATCTTATCGGATTGAGTCTTTAAAGATTCGAGAACACTTGATGTATGTCTTGTCGTGCGTATCTGTGGTGACAATGGGATACCACGTGATTCACTTGATGTATGTTTTGGTGATCAACTTGCGGGTTCCGCCCATGAACCTATACATAGGGGTTGGCACACGTTTTCGTTGTGATTCTTTGGTAGAAACTTTGGGGCACTCTTTGAGGTTCTATGTGTTGGTTGAATAGATGAATCTGAGATTGTGTGATGCATATCGTATAATCATACCCACGGATACTTGAGGTGACATTGGAGTTTCTAGGTGACATTAGGGTTTTGGTTGATTTGTGTCTTAAGGTGTTATTCTAGTACGAACTCTAGGGCTGTTTGTGTCACTTATAGGAATAGCCCAACAGATTGATTGGAAAGAATAACTTTGAGGTGGTTTCGTACCCTACCATAATCTCTTCGTTCGTTCTCCGCTATTAGTGACTTTGGAGTGACTCTTTGTTGCATGTTGAGGGATATTTATGTGATCCAATTATGTTATTATTGTTGAGGGAACTTGCACTAGTGAAAGTATGAACCCTAGGCCTTGTTTCAACGCATTGCAATACCGTTTACGCTCACTTTTATCATTAGTTACCTTGCTGTTTTTATATTTTCAGATTACAAAAACCTTTCTCTACTATCCATATACCACTTGTATCACTATCTCTTCGCCGAACTAGTGCACCTATACAATTTACCATTGTATTGGGTGTGTTGGGGACACAAGAGACTCTTTGTTATTTGGTTGCAGGGTTGCTTGAGAGAGACCATCTTCATCCTACGCCTCCTACGGATTGATAAACCTTAGGTCATCCACTTGAGGGAAATTTGCTACTGTCCTACAAACCTCTGCACTTGGAGGCCCAACAACGTCTACAAGAAGAAGGTTGTGTAGTAGACATCATCCGACAAGGTACTAGAGAAGTGTAATGATGAAGAACTGGAGCTGGTTTTCATTGGTGGTAGGGGAAGGACATTCATGGAGATCATTAGCTGGGCAAGGAGGAGGGCAGTCATGGCTCCCCACCCAGCTAATAGGGCCAAGTCGTTCTGTTTTTTCCTGCGCTATGACTGATATGTCAATCTCATCTCATCCATCTATATACCTATCTATCTATCTATCTATGTTGGTGTTCTATGTAAGATGTGGTGTTCTATGTAAGATCTACTCTATTCTATGTAATAACTGGTGTTGATGCTACTCTGAACCAATGTATCTATGTATTTATGCTGCTCTCAATGAAAGTATGTCATGGATCTGAAATGTACTGACTGAATTAACTGACAGAAGATACACTGACTGATTTAAGTGACTTAATCAACACTGGAATGACTGTCTGAATGAATTGACTGCATAGTAGTTATTACAAACCATGGTAGTTCAACTAACTGAATATCTCTGAAACAACATAAAGCATAGTCATTACAAACCATAGTAGACCCAAATCCATCCATATTTGTTCACTGACACAAACAGAACTATGCCAAATGAACTCAAGTTACCCAAATCCAAGACATGCTAGTTACCACTTGCATAAAAGTAGTCTTTCAGCCTCCCACTTGGCTTCCTGATCCTCTTTGACCCCTCCCGGACAACAGTTGAAGTTGATTGCCTTGGTGCAATGAAAGTTCTTCTCTGGGCACTTGAAGATCTAGTGTTCTTTGCTGGAGAAGTTGTAGATGATCTGGTGTTCTTAGCAGGAGAAGAAGTGTTAGCAGCAGAAGAAGTGTTAGTCCTGCTCCTCTTAGCTGGTCGTCCTTGTGTTGTAGCTGCTGGAATAGTTGAAGCAGCCCTTTTTCTTGCCCTAGAAGTAGCAACTTGAGCTGGTGAAGGTGTAGAAGTTGTAGCTCTTGTTGTAGCTGGTCTTGGTTCAGGTGCAGTAGCAGCAGGTACTCTTGGAGGCCTCTGAGCATTTATAGCCATAGAAGGACTAGCTTGAGAGTAATTTGCTCTATTTTCCTACACAATTAAGAAACATTGTAAGAAAATGAACAATGAAATGAGACAATGAAATAAAACAATGAAATGAAATGAAACATGGCCTCAAATGACCTAGTGCTTGTTCATCCTCATCTAAAACTTAGGCTTCAAAGGGTCACCACAATTGTTGAACCTATGGCCTTGCTTCTTGCAATTGCTACATGTGACAGTACCAATTCTTGAGGTGTCCTTTTTTGCTGGCACCTCAAATACACCTTTCCTCCTGGCAGTTTGCTTTTTACCCTTCTTTTCTTTGAACACTGGTGGAGACTGAAGGAAATATGCCCTAGAGGCAATAATAAAGTTATTATTTATTTCCTTATATCATGATAAATGTTTATTGTTCATGCTAGAATTGTATTAACCGGAAACATAATACATGTGTGAATACATAGACAAACAGAGTGTCACTAGTATGCCTCTACTTTACTAGCTCGTTGATCAAAGATGGTTATGTTTCCTAACCATAGACATGAGTTGTCATTTGATTAACGGGATCACATCATTAGGAGAATGATGTGATTAACTTGACCCATTCCGTTAGCTTAGCACTTGATCGTTTAGTTTGTTGCTATTGCTTTCTTCATGACTTATACATGTTCCTATGACTATGAGATTATGCAACTCCCGTTTACCGGAGGAACACTTTGTGTGCTACCAAACGTCACAACGTAACTGGGTGATTATAAAGGTGCTCTACAGGTGTCTCCGAAGGTACTTGTTGGGTTGGCGTATTTCGAGATTAGGATTTGTCACTCCGATTGTCGGAGAGGTATCTCTGGGCCCTCTCGGTAATGCACATCACCTAAAGCCTTGCAAGCATTGCAACTAATGAGTTAGTTGCGAGATGATGTATTACGGAACGAGTAAAGAGACTTGACGTTAACAAGATTGAACTAGGTATTGAGATACCGACGATCGAATCTCGGGCAAGTAACATAGCGATGACAAAGGGAACAACATATGTTGTTAAGCGGTCTGACCGATAAAAGATCTTCGTAGAATATGTAGGAGCCAATATGAGCATCCAGGTTCCGCTATTGGTTATTGACCGGAGATGTGTCTCGGTCATGTCTACATTGTTCTTGAACCTGTAGGGTCCGCACGCTTAACGTTACGATGACAGTTTCATTATGAGTTTATATATTTTGATGTACCGAAGGTTGTTCGGAGTCCATGATGTGATCACGGACATAACGAGGAGTCTCGAAATAGTTGAGACATAAAGATTGATATATTAGACGACTATATTCGGACACAGGAATGGTTCCGGGAGTTATCGGATATAAAATGGAGTACCGAGGGTTACCAGAACCCCCCCCCCCCCAGGGGGGTTAATGGGCCTCATGGGCCCAAAGTGGAGCAGAGGAGGGGCGGCCAGGGCAGGCTGCGCGCCCCCTCCGCCTCTAGTCTGAATTGGACAAGGAGAGAGGGGTGGCGCCCCCTTTCCTTTCTCTCCTCTCTCCCTTCCTTCCCCCTCTCCTAGTTGGACAAGGAAAGGAGGGTGTCCTACTCCCGGTAGGAGTAGGACTCCTCCCTGGCACGCCTCCTCCTGGCTGGCCGCCCCTCCGCCTTGCTCCTTTATATACGGCGGCAGGGGGGCACCTTTAGACACAACAATTTATCCTTGAGATCTATTAGCCGTGTGCGGTGCCCTCCTCCACCATAATCCTCGATAATATTGTAGCGGTGCTTAGGCGAAGCCCTGCGACAGTAGAACATCAAGATCGTCACCACGCCGTCGTGTTGATAGAACTCTTCTCCGACATTCTGCTAGATCGGAGTCCGGGGATCGTCATCGAGCTGAACGTGTGCTAGAACTCGGAGGTGCCGTAGTTTCGGTTCTTGATCGGTCGGGTCGTGAAGACGTACGACTACATCAACCGTGTTGTGCTAACGCTTCTGCTTCCGGTCTACGAGGGTACGTAGACAACACTCTCCCCTCTCGTTGCTATGCATCACCATGATCTTGCGTGTGCGTAGGAATTTTTTTGAAATTACTACGTTCCCCAACAGAGATATGTCATGTCCAGGTGTATGAGGCCAGTGGTCAGGACCTGGAGCTGGGAAAATTATATGCTTGTATGTTTCACAGTACATGGGATTTTTGAAGAAACCATTGACAAAGTCTTCAGGATGTAGCTTCACTTTCTGCATTGCAGCAATGGAATGACTGCAAGGCACAGCAGTCATGTCCCACCTCCTACAGTCACATGTATGGTTGTTCAAGTTAACACAATATGTGTTCTCAGAGCTACTAGTCAATTGCCAGATGCCTGGACCTGCCATGTATGCATCACAATACTTAGCCCACTTCTTGCCTTCTTCTAAAATTTCTGAGTAGATTGGTGTGATCTCCCATCTACATAACTCTGTTTTCTCTCTGGTTTTATGAAACTTGATCATCAACTTTTTTCTTATGCCCTCCAGCATAGTCCTATTGGCTTGTTCCTAACATCCAATATCATCCTGTTGAAAACTTCACTGAGGTTGTTAATAACCAGGTCAGTTTTGCAAACAGTATCCATTTTATATCTTGCCCATGTATGGTCTGGTATCTGTGACAACCACTGCCAAGCTTCAAAACTTTCTTTCTTCAAATTTTCCATCCCTTTTTCATGACCACTCTTAGTGAAGGAATAGGCAGCCTGATCTAAGTGTTTCTTGAGTTCCTCCCCTCTAAAACCAGCAGATTGAAAGTTGGCATATATATGTCTAAGACAGAACGTCTGTGGGGAGTCAGGGAATACATCATTGATTGCATTCAACAATCTCTGTTAATTATGAATTTATGATGACTTAGAATGATGGATAAGTATGATGGTAAGTATGATGGAGTAGTGGAGCACATACCTTTTGCCTGTCAGACATAATTGTGTACTTGCCAAACTTGTTCCCACTTCCAATAACAGTTCTCAGCTATGTGAGAAACCATGTCCAGCTGTCTGTGTCTTCCTTGTCAACAACACCAAATGCAATGGGGAAGATGTTGTTGTTCCCATCCCTGCCAGTAGCTGCCAATATCTGTTGTCTAGTGCTGAGCTTGATGAAACAACCATATAAACCTGGAAATATAATCACATTAGTTGTAAATAACATGAATGCAACCATCTTAGATATATGTGTAAGGATCATGTACCTATAAATGGCCTGCATCCATTTAGAAAGCCCTCTTTGCATGCAAAAAGGTAGTAGAACATGTAGTGGAACCTGGGCGTAGGAGCTGGATTTTCTAGGTCCTCTTTGGTTGTCACTATGCATCTACTGCCTGGATTAGTATCTAGCACACACTATAGATAGTCCCTTAGTCTGTGATATTGGAGTCTGTGATCTCCTTACACAACTTCAAGTGCTTGCTTCCTTGCTCTATATGCCAAGCTTTTAGGCACATGAACACCAAATGTTTTCTTTGTGTATGACATAATTGTCTCAACACCAGCTCCAGGGTTTGATCTAATGGTATCCTCACAAACCTTGGCAACCCAATTAACTATAACCTTGGTGCTCTCTCCACTTTCTCCACAAGTGTGATCCAAATTCATCTTATTGATGCTGAAAGTTGACTCATTAGCTATTCTAGAGGCCACTATGTAAAACTGACAACCTTGCTTTCTATCAGAGCACCAAGCAATAACCCTAGTTGGTTCATTTCTGTGATACTCAAAATTCCTAAGTGTCCTGACATGGAAATTTCTTAGAGCTTCTATGAACTCCACAACATTTAGGAAGCACAAATGCAATGCAAACTGCTCATGTGCATCAGGGATTGATGGATCATACCACCTCCTCTCCTTCCTCTTCTTCAACCTTCTCTTCCTACCAGAAGGCAACCTTGGAACTTCTTCTTCATCACTAAGGCCAAAATCACCTGGAAAGCAGTATTCATCAGGTTCGGGCACAAAATCTTCAAACTTGATGTGTTCAGGCTCACTGTATGACTTGCTAGTTGGGCCTGGTTTTCTGACAGGATTAAGCTTCTTTGCTCCTTTCTCTGGTACAACTGAGGGTTCTTCATGTTTAGAAAGGATTTCGTCTTCCTCCCAAAACTCAGATGGTTCTGAGTTAGATCCACAATAGTGCTCTGCAGGTTCTTCCTCTCCCCTAGGCTTATGGCTTGTCCCTGTGGTAGCCTCATCTTCACCCCTACACCAAGCCTTGTATGATATTTTCTGCCCTTTGTAATCACCCCTAAAAAACTCAAAATCTGAAGAGGATTTGTCCATCTTATCTTCATCTTCATCTTCCTCATCTTCTACTTCTACATCTTCTTCTTCTTCCACAACATTTTTCCCCTTGTTCAAATTACAACTATGTTGTGTGTTAAGATAGGGCTCCTCAGGGATTGCTGGTGCCAAAGTTGTATCATGGAGTGGATACAGGATACCTTGTTGGGAAACACTATAAACAACAGGTTCACCAACATGATCAATGGGGATATGTTCCTCAAGCATGATGTGATCCATGTTAACATCTGCTGGGCTTGGATCAGTAGGCTTTCTGACAGTGATGTTTAGGATCTTCTTATCAACAAACAAATCAAGCATTTCCTGTAATGCCTCCTCACTATCCAGGACCTCCACCCCTCCAACCCCTTTCCCTCTTCCTTTACATAAGTCAGACAAGCCTCCATTCCATAACCCTCCAACTCAGCCAATGCTAATATGGTCAGATAACTAATATCTGAAGAAACCGAATACTTTCTCTCCATGTTATCTGTTCCTTGAAACTGTAGCCTCATGTCCCAAATTTCATCATCTAAGCTGTAGGATTAAATTGACAAACAATTAATTTTTAAGTCACTCAAACTTAAAACAATGACCAAATGCACTGCACATTACTGAACTTTCTTCTAATTACAGTGAATGCACTGACCAAATGCACTTTCTTCTATAGTGACTTAACCAATAAAATAAAGTACCATGTCAAGAACAAACACGTACTAACCCTAGTTCTAAATTGAACTAAAGGACCCAGAAATTTGTAGTTTGAACTAAACGTATGAAGGCCCCAGAAATTTCTTACCTCACTCCACCAAAGGACGACGCCCAACTGTGGCCGCCATCTGGATCCGCGTGGATGCACTTCGCCACTGCCCTAGCCACGCGGACGGCGAGATCTGAGCTCGCCGGATCGACCTCAGCCGCGGGCGGTGATGGCTGCTGCAACCGCTGCGCCGGGAAGCTCGAGCTGCCTAGCCATGGATCCACCTCTGGATGTCCACCACCCTCCTGGCCGGTGACGCCTTGACTCAATAGCTCGCCGCCGACGGCATTTGGCTGCGCCGCCGCCATCGCCCACCTAGGTCACTGCGGGGGAGAGGAGGGGGAGACTGAGAGAGAGTGCGGCCCGACCGGCTCCTTTTGTTCCGACCGGACCGGCCTGCCTAACGGCCATCAATGGCTGCGCCGTGAGCGCGCGTGGCCACGTGGGCTAACAGGTGGGTCCAGGCGATCAGGAAAATGGTTAAATCGCTAGTCACCGTGGGTTTGGGTTTTTTGAAACAGCCGGCCGCTCCTTTGATAGCTTTCTAAGAAAAATTAAAAAGTGGTAGTTTTTTGAAACCTAGCCTCTAAACTAGTAATTTTATGCTATTTCCTCGAATTCCGCCTCAGAAAGTTGATTAAGACGATGAAGGAAAATTTCTGGCTGCCTGCAATGAACCTATATTATATGCAGTTGATGCAGCTACAACGCGAGCAATGGCCGCTACGAGAGGAGTTGAGTTGGCACATGAAGTGGGTCCTCACCGTATCATTGTTCAATCATATTGTTTGCAAGTTATTGGAACCCTCTAGGAGGGAGATTTCTCTTCGACGGGCTGCCCCTTCATTTTATGAGGTTATTCGTGTCCAGGCTTCATCTTTCAACACAGTAAAATTTATCTTTTATAATAGGGATGCCAATTGTGTTGCACATTTCCTGACACGTGGTGCTCCAGTCCAGGGGAGGGTTATGGACCAGAGCCGTTGCCGGTGTGTACCGATGTGCGGTTGAATCATGGTTGGTATACATACGGTCGGTGGTTGCTACTGTAGTGACGACTAGCTAATATTGCAGCTGAGCAGCTGGCTAAAACTAAATAACTATAACAAGGGCACATACGACATAAGTCCAGTGTTCGAGGTGACGGATCCGACGGTCTTACGAGAGGAAGGAAAGAAGGGGGTCGAAAGAGGGGGGCAGAGTTCATGGACACGTATTCAAGCCGTGCATGCGTAGAAGATGGGTCCGTGAGAAGGGAGAGAAAATTTATTTATTTATTGCAAGAGAAATTTTCAATTTATTCGTCAATCATGGAAGTACATAGAACACAAGAGGTAATAAAAATCCCCGCAAAAAAAAAGAGGTAATAAAAATAACAACCATGTCTATGGACTATCTGGCAACGACTACAATCGATGGAGAAGTTGTGTTGTATTCGTCGACTAATTTAGAGGACATGCAGGTGCAAGGGGTGTGTGTAACCATTTTTTTTAAAAAAGAAGGGAAAACCCCCGGCCTCTACATCAATCGATGCATGCAGCCATCTTATTAAAAAGTATAATAAAGTCTTAGGGTCTCAAAAGGCCCATAATCTTAGTGCAAAACTAAAGAAAACATTAAAAAGATGCCACATCCGGTGATACATAGCAGGCCACGATGCTTATACACCTAACCTATTATTAACTCGCTATCCAAATAGGTTGAAGATAGCCCGTGTTATCGTATCCCAGCGGTTGCACCCAATAATCAAAAGCTCCCTAAAGTTTGCATGAGTGAGTAATGACCACATACGGATCCACGCTTTAGCTCTATAGATAACCTACAAAAAATTCGTGAACTTTGTCCCATTAAAAATCAAATCATTTTTAATATTTCACATCGCCCAAAATAGTGCATATATCCCTATCCGAATATGTTTCGCTATATGTATGTTCACTCCATTGAACCACGTCCCAAATAACGCGTTTATGCTCGTTGGGGTATGTACGTTAAAAGCTATATGTATTGAGCGCTATAATAATTTTGCAAGTGGATACTCGAGAAAGAGGTGTTTAATCATTTCATTGTGATCACAAAAACAACATCTGGAATTACCAATCCAACTTCTTTTTAGCAAGTTATCTTTGGTCAATATGATCCTTTGTGAAGCCAATTGATTGAGCATGTATGATGAGATGGCCACAACTACTGTTGGCGTATCGTGGTTTTGTTTCGAAAGTACTCCCTCCGTTGCAAATTACTTGTCTTGGATTTGTCTAGATACAGAGGTATCTAGCACTAAAATGAGTCTAGATACATCCGTATTTAGACAAATCCAAAACAAGTAATTCGAAACGGAGGGAGTACAATGTACATATAGATACCACGGGTGCCAACCAAGGGTACATGTTACTTGGTAACAGCCAATCGATTCCACTCCTATTTAAGACAGACGAGAACAAGCACTTTTCTCATTGCCACAACACCACACACCTCGCCTTGAGCCAACATTGATGTCTTAATGGTTAGGTATGTTAGTCTCGGTTTCTTACCAGAACCGGCTTTCTACACTAAGTAGGTTTGAGAGGCAACAGGAACTTCAAGTGCGAGTGTCATAGTGCATTGATCGTTGCGGTCTTGCCTGATACCTGTATCTAGGTTGGATGGCTAGAAGATGTTTTGTCATCTTGGGCCAGTCAGTATTTTTGTGCTTGCTTTTCAGATAGGCCAGCTAGTTGTACATGAGAAGGTGAACCAAACCTCTCATCCAATGAGTTTCGGTACACCTCCCTAGAAGAAATTCCGGATCTCAGCAACTTCAAGAAGGGTATTCTCATCATTGTTTAGCGCTAATCAGGATTCTCTAGCATGCATGCACTAGTCTAAGATAGTGTTTAATTCTCTAGTCCTAGGACTTTCTCTAGTCTCAACTAAAAAGTCCTTTCCTGTTTGTTTTCAGAGACTAAAAAGTCCTAGTCCCCCTTTTAAAAGTTATTGAATGACCATGTTACCCCTGGTCTCTCCCTTTTTCTTAATAAATAAAGCACGGATTGAGGCTCCGGTTCACCGTCGCGCACTATTTGCGAAAACGTCCCTGTTGTTTAGGGTATTCAACCCGCAGTGCATATAATAAGTCAATTAGTCAACGAACAGGTATGTACTACTCCCTCCGTTCCTAAATACTTGCCTTTCTAAAGATTTCAACAAGTAACTACATACAGTGCAAAATGAGTGAATCTATACTTTAAAATATGTCTACATATATCCGTATGTTGAGTTCATTTAAAATGTACAAGTATTTAGGAACGGAGGGAGTACGAGATAAAAGAAAAGAAGTTAGCCTACCTCCCGATCCCATCTGCGACTCCTTCCAGCGCTGCCGCCGCCGCCTTTGCGCCGCAACCCCGGCAGCACCTCTCGCCGACGACGACCACGGGTGCACCTCCCTCTCCCTCGAGACATCAGCTCCCCAGCGGCCTTCACTCCTTTCCCCCGAGTCCAAGTCCAGGACCACCAATTTTGTTAAATTCCCCGTCGCCGCCGGTCATGGTCGGCCGCGCCGCCGTCCCTGGTCGGCCCGAACGCCGAGGCGGACATAGGGCTGCCGTGCTGATGCACCGGGTGTAGAGCAGCTCGGCAGCCTGGCTGCTTTGGTGGTGTTGATCGTGGAGGACGGGGAACCGGTGGCAAGGAAGCCCCGACCTCTGCAGACAATGTCGACCTTAATTGCAGATGTTCCTGTGTTTGTTTTCGATGAAGTGGACTGCTTGCTAGAGATAGGATTCAGAGATTAGGCCATGTAGATCTTTCGCACACTCTCACATCCACAGGTCATGATGTTTTCAGTAACAGTACGTTCCAAAATTGTCAAACTCGCTGTCTTACACCATAGTTGAGGAGCCGGATCCCCTGACGTACGGCCACCTGACGTTGGGCCACTGACGCGTGGGTCCGGGTCCACACGTCAGCGAGTGCGCCGTACGTCAGAGGAGCTGCGTCCCATAGTTGATACATGGAGAATTTGTTGTGGGATCCAATCAAACCAATTAAACAGGTGGTAATTTGGGTGGAGTCTATGCAGAAGAAGCAGAAGATAATGAAGAGTAAGCAGTACTTCAAACCTCCCGTTGTTGTATTTGTGAGTTCCAGAGTTGGCGATTGAGTTCCAGAGTTGGCGATCCCTTGTCCGAAGCAATTTGGGTGGAGTGTATTTGTTTGTTTTGGCTCTATTGTGATGATCATCAGAAATTGTTAAATTCAGTTCTAGCGACCTCGGGGAAATAATGTGTTATACGCCAGACACATGATTGATAACTAACTTGCTTGAGGGCTGTGATGTTAATATTTTAGTATTACTAACATATGCACTATGATTGATTTTACAAGGCATGAAGGTGGTGGGCCCAGCAAGGAGTATGGGGATTCAGCAGGACATCCTTGCAGGAGCAGTCCAGAAGAGGCTGCCACCGGCGTAACATTCAAGCAGTTGAGTACTTGAGTTACATTCATAAAGGTGTTACTGCAAAGCCTGGATTCAAGTGGAGAATCCTCCAGTAGGAGCAGCATCTGGCCACAACAGTTGTGGAAGGCGCAATCGCGCAAGGTCGAACCAGCCACAAAGATCCTCTTCCTGCAGCTATGACAACTGTGGCAAGACTTTTGTTGATGTGGCTGCCTTGAGGAAGCATGCTCATGTACATGGCGAGAGAGGCAATATGTTTTTTCAGGAGCCGGGCTATTTGAAGGTACCTCTAGCAAATATTCATACCTTACGCCTTTACCAATACATACACTAACCGGTGGTGAACTTTCGTGTTTACTAGCATTGACAAACTTTTTAGTAATTTCATGGTTTATTTTAATGGACCTTTCTCTGTTGGGCATAGTTGATATTGATATATTCATCAATCCAATCCATGATGAGTGTTAATTGATTAATCCTGCACAACCAATAATTCATTTAATTTAATCCTACTAGATATATACTCCATCCAATTCACGTGAGAATTTTAAGAACCCATAGGCATCAAAGTCTTGGTCTTTTTCCTATCCATGTGTAGGCACAAACAGTTCTCCAGCTCGGTCGGATTAGATATAAGTTTGGTCTCTACACGCAACAGCTCAGCTCTACGGGTTGTACGCCACAAACGCCGCTTGAGCAGCCCGGCGAACGATTTAGGTAATGTATCTGTCTAGGATAATCCTCCATTACCATGCACAAAGACTTCGATTTAATTTTATATCAGTTTAGTTCAGCGTGGTGATGCTTGGCATAATAAGGTGTTATGTATTTATATTGAAATAAATGATTCAGCAGAGGTGAATGATCTCTCTGACTGATGTTGCCAGCTGCATCACATACTTGCTAGCTTCCCAAATGCAGTAAGCAATGAGTACTTTCCATATACAGCAGTGAAGACACTCATTTTCAGAGCAGCTATACTCACATGTGCCCTGAATCATTTAATTGCTTTAATTCCTGAACAAATGTAGGTTGGTTCTCTTGCTTTTTACCATGGTAACTTTGTAAACTTCAGAAGGCCTAAATTTGGCAGCACACTCACTCGCTCAGCAATGAGCACTGGATTCTAAAGCTTTGCCATTGGCTGAAGAACATCAAGGTCTTCATTACATGATTATTAGTTTCTTAAATATTTGTATAACATCAGAGTACTTTTTAGTTACAGATTTGGCAATACACAGGACATTATTCTCCAGTTCAACTATTGGGTTTAAAACGCAGTTGTTGCAAACATGAGTGAAGATGACTGTACATGGCATGTGTATGAGACAGTCAAAGAAAGTGATTGGCATGGCAAGTTTACAGAAATAGTTTAAGAAATTGCATCGAAGATGTTTCAAGAGAAGATTGATGAGCACCAATACTATAGTGTATCATACTTTTATATATTTGTCACAAAGAAAATACTTTGTTCTTTTCTGATATTATTTTGTTGACACACTATTTTCAACTTTTTGGTCCTAGCTTAAAAAACATAACATGTAGTGATGTCTTAAGCACGTGATGTGTTGTTTCTACTGCTAAGAGATCATTTCCTCCGTAATGGGCCTATACTCGAATAATTTGTATGTTTTTGAATTACTACGCCACATGATATTTTATTTTATTTCCCGTTGCAACGCACGGGCATGATATTTTATTTTATTTCCCGTTGCAACGCACGGGCATTTTTGCTAGTATGTAGAAAAATAACAATCAAACAACACCATGGGGGACCGGCCAATGGGTGCATGGAGGGGCATTGTTGGAAAAGTCCCAAAAAGACTCTCCTTCAGAGTCTTCTTCATTTAGTCTCAAATACCTAGTTTAGTCCCTAAAAAGTCCCTCCCGTTTGGTAAAAAAGTTTCTAAGAGAAACCTTTTCTAGTCCCTACACAAAAAAGTCCCTGGAAACAAACACCCCCTAAAAGCAAGCCCGATATGTGGGGTTTGTACGAGTCAATGCAGTTGTTCCCTCATGTGTAATTCCACTCAAGGACACGCACCATCGCCAACTCGTCGGCAACAGCAGTCGGGTGATCTACCGCATACGCCAGGGGAGTTCGTCTTGTGCCCCGACTATGCCGTTGGTGGGAGAGATGGCTCTGCTTAGAGCATCTCCAGCCGCGCCCCCAAGACGCCCTCAGGCCGCCTTTTTTAGCGTCGACGCCGAAAAAACGGCACAGTTGCGCCCCAAGACACCGAAATCCGCTGAATTGGCCCGTTTTCTGACCCGGCGCGCCCAGGCCAAACCTGGCGCACTGGGGGGCGCCGGCAGAAGGGAAAATCGCCCGGGTCCCCACTGTCAGGCGAAAAGTCACACTGATTCGTCCTGTTTTCCCCTCTCCTTCCCCGACACCTTGCCGATCCTGGCGTCGCCAGCCACCTCTCCGCCGCCGCCGCCGCTATCTCGCCATTCCTCGCCGTGAAACAAAGAAAGATCCCCCCGACGCCCTCTCCCCCCACTTTCCCCGAGTTTCCCTCGCTGCTCCGGCGCCCGTCGATGAGTCTGCGCACGACGCCCGCTACGTGTTCGGTGCTTTGCCTGCCCCGGCCGCGATGGACTCCGACGACGAGGAGGTGCTCGCGGCGTTGCTCGAGGAGGAAGCCGACGCCGCCGCCCAGGACAAAGAACACCTCATGGTCCTCGCCGCCTTGGCCGGCTTGCTTGCCGGCGATGCAAAGCCGAGGCGAGGCGGCTCAGCGCCGGGGCGAAGGAAAGCAAAGAACCGTCATCGGGTCAAAGGCTATTGCATGCTCTACTCCGAGTACTTCGCCGACGCTCCACTGCACGACGACAAAGTTTTCCGGCACCGTTATCGGATGGGCCGAAAGCTTTTCCTCGGGATAGTCAATGAACTCAGGGAGTACGACAACTACTTCAGGTGCAAGAAGGATTGCACCGGCACACTTGGATTCACCTCAATCTAGAAGTGCACGACAGCTATGAGAATGCTTGCATACGGGGCTCCAGGTGATTCACTCGACGACTATGGGCGCATGACCGAGTCCACGATCATTGAGTGCACCTACAAGTTCTGCAGGCTGTGGTGGCAGTGTTTGGACCGAGGTACTTGCGATCACCCAATGCTGAAGACACTGCTCGGATCCTGGCACAGAATGAAGCAAGAGGATTTCCTGGTATGCTTGGAAGCATCGACTACATGCATTGGGCATGGAAGAACTACCCGTTTGCTTGGCAGGGGATGTACAAAGGTGCCAAAGGAGCTTGCGGTGTGATACTTGAGGCAGTGGCCACACAGGACCTCTGGATTTGGCACGCTTTCTTTGGTATGCCAGGAACTCACAATGACATCAATGTGCTGCAGTGCTCTCCTGTTTTTGCCAAGCTCGTTGAGGGCCATTCTCCTCCGGTGAACTTCGAGATCAATGGGCACTAATACAACAAGGGGTACTACCTAGCAGATAGCATCTATCCGAGATGGTCAACATTTGTGAAGACTATCTCAAGCCCTGTGCCAGGAGGCAAGAAATCCCACTTTTCGAAGGTTCAGGAGGCTTGCGGGAAGGATGTCGAGCGAGCATTTGGCGTGCTCCAATCTCGATTTGTTGTTGTTCGGTACCCCGCTAAGACTTGGTCGAAAGATCAAATGTGGGAGATCATGACTTGTTGTGTCATTTTGCACAACATGATCATTGAGAGCGAGCAGGAAGAGCCAGTGTTTGACACTGAACCATATTACATGCAGGGTCCTCTTGCCCAAGTGGATCACCAGCTCCCTGCAACATGGACGGCCTTCCTCAACATGCGCCAGGAGATCCGAGACCCACAGGTGCATCATCAGCTACAGCGGGATCTAGTGGAGCACCTATGGAGGCTCAAGGGCAACGCCTAGCTGGACGTGCAATGAAATATGAGTGTTTTTATTATTTGTGATGATTTTATTGATGATTTTATTTGAATGAGCGCCGAAATACGCCGAAACACGTCGAGCGTGGGCCGTTTTACGCCGGAAATTGGGCCAATCCAGCGCCGAAAATGGGCTGAAAGCGCCGATACTGGGCCGATATCGGCGCCTGGGGCGACCTGGGGGGCGGCGGCTGGGAACGCACTAGCACCCAAGCCTAAAATAGCGTCGGCTCGCCCCCAAGCGGCGGTTTTCGGCGCGTCTTGGGGGCGCAACAGCTGGAGATGCTCTTAATGCCCAAGGGACTCGTGTACGACACCATCCCAAGTTTGTTCCGGCCTAAGTGCTATTCGCCGGGCTAGAGAAGACAACAAAAAGTCTTGTCACCAGTCCGGGATAAACAAGACACGGAGATATGTCGCGGCTGGAGCACAGAAATTTTGGCAGAGGATTTTTTTACAAATTATATCCATTAGGTTAGTAATTAGATTGATTAGATTAGTGAAAAGACTGTTATACCCTTTTTAATTGAAGGAGTAAGATCTAATCTCAGCCTTTAATCTGCACTGAAAATTGTAAACTTTCTAAAGGGGGTGTACCCAAGACACCTCTCTATATATGTATGAGGTACAGTTGGATTAGGGTCGATGATGTGACTATCGCCGAAGGAAGCGGTTGACTATAAGCATAATTTGCGAACGGAGGATCAGAC
>NC_041388.1:574531439-574542488 GCF_002162155.2 Triticum dicoccoides | reverse complement strand
GAGAGAATAGACTGAGTTACAGGTCCTACTGGGGATAATTCTCTTAACAACAATTGCCATAATTTCTTGGCAACTGTGGTGACCCAAAGCTTCATTTTCTCAATGACCATGTTAAGCAAGATCGTGTGTGCGTGTGGGGAGGGGTGGGGGGAGGGGTGCTATTATGTTAGAAAACTCGAGCATTTCTCTCGTTCCAAATCGACCAAGAGACATGCATGGTGAGGGAGGCCATGGCCTTCCTACTGGGGATGTCAATCCCAGAACGGTTATCCCATCAATCCACAACACTGTGCTCTAGATGCCACAATGATGTATCCATATGCTCCCGAGTTGTATCTTCTCAATAACCAACTTCCATGACAGATAATGAACCGATATTTGAAGAGAGGTGTTTGTCGGATTCCTGCACCCTCTTGCAAAGTGGGAAGAGTTATAATTTGGCTACCCACGCTTGGCAAGTCTATCGGCCGTCCAAATACAATCTTGAAGTGTCAACCATGAGGAAAACTTAACTTTGGCCGGCGCCCATACCTTCCATATGACATGATCCATTAGAGATAGAATCTTCCCCCAAAATTGAGCCTATCCGCGGAAGCCGGGGAGTAGTGTCCACTAGACGTGTGCTTCCAATCGATGTCATCCTGTGTGTGCTCATCACGATTGCATCTCATGAAGAAGCATCCAAAGCATGAAAAAATAGCTAATGTGCTGGATGGACACTGTGGTGGAAAGCTTGATCTTGAAAATCCATGCATTGTTGTCGCGTAGAGCCTCTCTAACTTTCTAATTCTTTCTAGAGGAAGTCTCAAAGATAAGAGGTGCATTTCCATGGGCTTACGCCCAAGTGGCCAAGGAGAGCTCCAATACGGTGTCCTGGAGCCGTGCTCAACGGTAATGGTGGTTGAGGCATAGAAGAGGTTGAGATCATCCTCATCACATGGTTTTCCCATCCCCACATATAGCTTGATAACCTCCTTCCACTCAAACCATGGCCACTGAAGCCTAACAACGCGAGCAAATTTGTCCATATTATAGCCCGCCGAGCCCACCATACTCTGTAGGCCTACAAACCTCTTCTGAATTGGCCTTGCATTTAGTACTGGTCGTCTTGTCCGAAGCGGACCATATAAAACCCCGCCCAAGTTTGTTGATATCATGAACGATACCCGGTGGCAGTGTGACGAAGTAGAT
Organism: Triticum dicoccoides; assembly: GCF_002162155.2. NCBI lineage: Eukaryota > Viridiplantae > Streptophyta > Magnoliopsida > Poales > Poaceae > Triticum > Triticum dicoccoides. Next base: position 574,541,297 of record NC_041388.1, on the reverse strand, counting down.
AGCTTGGGAGGTAAGCATAGACTTGACTTATGAACATTGTCGTTGATGTGGGTCCACCCATCTTAAATATTTGGTGTACATATGCATTACGAACTACTATACCGGTAAGGTCGAGATGGGAAAATATCAGGTGATACCGAGCTCCCCGTGCTCCCATTATACGGGCTCCTAAGAGCCCTTGGAACTAAGATCCACCAATTGCATGTTGAGCTCTTGGAAGTTTGCAAGGAAGTCCTCTAGGATCTAATATTTACAAGCAAGTCCAGAAGCTTGGTCAGTGGTCGCTGGATCTCAAAATTCTTGAAAAAAAATGAAATTCAAACTTCTCAATCTCAAACAAAATCTGAAACTAAAATTGAACAAGTATACAAGGATGTGATGTGCGTGTTTGTCAAATTTTAGGATGAAACACCTTGAGATGCGAGCTGTGCAAAAAAAATGAAATCGTGGACTTTGAGGACGAATAGTACATTTACTAAAAAGGCGCATATTTGTTTTCTTGTGTGCAGGAGTCATTTTAACATATTTCGCCCTAAAAATTTGCGCACTTGTATATTATGTCCCAAGTATGTGTGTATGTTTTTTTTTAAGTTTTTTGAAACGTACACATATGAATTTTGATCATTTCAAATTCGATATCCATGGAGGCCGAGCTCCATTTAGCATTTTGGCACAAAATATATGGACCTTGCCCTGTTACATCTATTATTTATTTACAGAGGGAGAAAGATCCATTTCAATGTTTCATGTGGCATTTGCTTTCCACCATGTTTCATATGTGAAGTACTGTTGGAGATTTTTCACGGCTATATATGCTCACTTCTATCAAACGAGTTGTCATAGCGTTATTAGGTCTGGGCTCGGACAATAAGTGTGACATTGATTAAATAATAACTGCATCTATGGAATGCCACCTATTCCTTTTCTAAAAAAAAGGAATAGCACTTATTGTTAGGAACCTTGTTAGTCAGGAGGAAGAGCACTTGACTGAGGCACTGTGTTAAACAAGGGGTCCGCACAATTGGGACAGGCCTGGCGAGTAACTGAAGAAGGGGCTGCGCAAATTCAGAAATAGAGGAGCCAGAGCCAACTGCCTCTCCTGCCTACTGCCGACGCAGTGATTTTCAGCTGGTGGCATAGCGCGCAGCGGCCTACCTCGGCATGTTTACGTAAGAATGTGGCTTCGCTTGCCACCAATGTCATAGGGCTCCTGTGGAAGCACCGTAACTCATGCATCTTTGACGGGATCGAGCCCTCGCTACCGGCACTGCTCGGTCAGATCGAGGATGAAGCTTGCGTTCGGGCCAACGTTGAAGCCAAAGGGGCTAAGCATGGTCATTTGTACACAATTGGCTTATGTAATTTCGGGGCCGAGCACCCCCTTCTCCTATGCTCCTTAGCAGTCATTATACTTGTGTACGTCGGCATTAGCTTGCTCCTTGTGTTTGGTATTATGATTATTAAGAAAGATATGATAGTGTAAGATCTTATCCTACCTTGTCTTGTACTCTAAATTAGTCATTATTTTATATATATGACCACCAGGCTCAAATCATAAACATTGATTACATCAACCTCTCTATCCCTTTTAACATGGCATCGGCCTAACTAATCCAAACCCTATCCGCCGCCGCCACTCCCGCTTCGCGCCGTGGTCGGTCTTTATGGCCGCCACAGGGGCCGCGTCCGTCTGTACCTGGAGTTCGTCCGCCAGCCGTGTTAATCGGCTGTCCTAAAAAATCTTTTTTCCGACCAACTGATTCCGGGTTTTTTCTCTGTCACCGGTCAATTTGATCCGTGTTTCTTTTTGGTTTTCTAATTTATAATTGATTTGGGTCGCACACCACCGTTCGTCATCTACAAGCGTGCCTGCTTGGTCAACATCTTCGTCATCCACCGAGATCCGCTGCCTCGTCTGCAATCTGCATGCAGCACTTCAGGTCTGCTGGTGGCCCACGATGGCGTGCCTCACTGCTTCGCTCATTGCACCATGGACGCGTGTGGCTGTAGACGTTTCCAGCCGTGTGTACTCGCGTGTCTCGCGCGGACGTGGATGGCTGCACGCACGCCTACGCGGGCGGCCGCTCGCGTTGGGCCACCAGGCCAAGCCGATGGATCACATATGGCTAGGATCACATGTGTGTGCTGGTCGGTGATCACATGCCTATTCCAGCCAGGCCAAGTCGAGCAACGGGTTGTCGCCGTGCACGGGCGAACCCAGAAAATTTGGCCATTGGATTCACTCCATGGCTCATTGTGAGAAGTTGGTACTAATATGTGAAGTGTAAAGTCTAATTTTGAATTATCTTACAACAAAATTATGACACCCGAAAACAACATAATGAATAGAAATACGACATCACATATCACATATTGTGTTGCATTAAAAACTGAAGAGTGCAAGAATACCGGTTTAATAATATTATAAAATCACTTGTTTACATATTATGAGTAGTATCAAATAACTTTGTAGCTTCAGGTGTAGCTTTTTATCTTCTTGGAACGTTGAAAATGTGACAAGTTGTTTGATGTTACCATTGCAAAATAATTTGAATTTTTCTTAAATATCTCCACATACCCACCTACAGTTTTTTGGAGCATTCTCAAGAACTACATTCTATATAGCTTTATTTTGGTTTTTTGGAGCCTATCCTCTGCAAAATAATGGGTGACCTTCGTGTGCCTGTATCATTATCTGGATCTGATGACCGAGTTCTTCTTGATTAATACTACTCCATATCCTAGATCAATCAAAGTCCATGGAGAAAAATAAATCAAAAAACTAGGGCAAAAAAATCACTGCTATTAGGATAGATAGAACATCCACAAGAGAGGGGATATGGGCATATGGCCATGTCATCTAATTACCTCGATCTGCAGCGGGCTGCTTTCCGACGTTACTGCTGGGAGTGAGCGCTGGCGTGCGGCGGCCGAGGCGCCGAGGCCGAACAGGCGAGAGGTGGAAATTGGAGAAACGAACAGACCGAGGCGTGCCGTGTGCGGCTGCGAGCGTATATATATACAGGCTGCGTCCGTACTCATTTGCTTTGCTCCTGGGCTTTTGCCTTTTGGGCCCTTTGTTTGCCTATCCACGTGACGTGATGTGTGTAATTTGATGGGGTCAGCCAAGATTTTTTAATGGATTCATATCACGTAAATACGTATCAGGTAAAAGTCGTTGGGTTCACTTGAACCCAACGCGTCTACGCTGGCTCCGTCGCTGTCGCCGTGTCGTCCCTTTGAATTGCTGCATCACCGTTCTATGGTTCTTCCCGCGGAGGCGCGGACAGTGGCAGAGTCAGAAAAATTCTATTAGAAGGGCCAAGTGCTCTAAAAGTTGATTGAGGAGGGCCAAAGTATTAATTTAACAATAAATCAACACTAATTTTGCACTGTTCATCAAAAAAATATGCAGCAAATACATGATGTTAGGGGGGCCACGGGCCCTGCCGGTTCCCCCGTCTCCGCCACTGCCCGCAGATGCATCGACTCGTGCGCTATCACTAGGTCGCGTGGCTGTAGTGTTGCCACTCACGGTCTATCCCGACGCCGTCCGTTCTAGGTCGCCTTCGTGGTTGCACCGACCCTCACACTGTCCCTGCGTCGCTCCATCGGGCCGTAGCTAGCATGTCAAGCGGTCCCTGCTCCCGCCCCTTGGTTCTCCTGGCAGCTGCACCAACCCGTGCGCTTTCGCTGCACCATCTTTTGGGCCGTAGTGTCGTGGACCACGGTCCACCGCCGCCGAGGCCATTCACTCCACGTTGTTCCTGTGGCTGCACTGAGTCTCGCTCTGCCGCTGCTCTGCTGTTGCGTTGCCTCATCTGGCCGTAGCGAGCGTGGCATGCGGTCCCTGTCGCCGCCCTGAGGTCTTCCCCGCCGTCTCGCCGACCCGTGCGCCGCCACTGCGTTGCCTCTTCGGGCAGTAGCGTCGCAGCACGCGGACCACTTCGTCGTCCATGTGCGTCGACTTCTGTGTGGTATGCGTCGCGCCGCCTTCCTAGGCACGCGAACGCCTCCGTCCGTGCTGGTCTTCGTCACGTTGTCGGATTCTTCATGCCTACTTTGAGTATCGCCGCCGCACTCCTAACCTAGCCGCCGCCGCTCTTCTTTTGCGGCTCCACGGTGACTACCTCGACACCGGTCACCTAGACTCGACATCGACTACGACGTCCCTCACACAACTACCTCGACCACGGCTACACCATCCTACGCTCTGGGCTACGTCGACATTGGCACAAAGAGCTACCTTTTTCATGACCAACCTCATCGGTTTCCACTCCAGCCACACCTTCTGCGATGCATCGACTGTTATGACTGTGGGGGGATGTTTGTCGACTTACCTTTGGATCCTTCTCTAGTTTCATCGTCTGCGTCGCTATCCTTGTGACTGCGGGGATGTCAAGTATTATGCTTATTAGAAAAGATAGGATTGCGTAGGATATTATCATATCTTGTATTGTACTTCAAGTTGGTTATTGTACTCTATATATATGCCCACGAGGCTCAAGTAATAAACATTGATTCCACCAATCTCTATCCCTTCTAACACCTTGTATTTTCTAACCCTGTATCAATGAAATGATATGCATCTAGCGTATTTGTGAAAATATATAGTCTAAAATAGAGGAGCCGCAGCCTCAGTGAGGTGAATCGGTAAGCCCTGAACCTCACTGTTCGAAGCAATTGCACCATCCAAACCCAAAGTAGGTCAGAAACCGGATGTGGGCAGGCAATGTGCTCAGAGGTTGTACTCATCTGCTGATTAGAAACTTGAGAGAGAAGAACTCTCCTCTCATCTCTGCTTCTTCTCACATATACTCTGTTTTCTCTGCTCCTCCTCCCCAACTTTCCTGGGCCCCATGAAATCCTTGTATCCAGCCAGGTGCCATAGGGCGCCGATGCAGGGCCTCGCGGTCCTTTGGTTTATAGAATATGAATATTATAGAAATAGAAAAATCATAGGAAGTGAGATGACATGCATTTCAATTCCTATAAAAAAGGAGATGTCATTTGATGCATATGATAGGAATTTTTTCATTGAGTCTTAACTAATGTTTTTTTCTTCAAAATGTGAAGAATTGATTTCTATCCTACATAGGAATAGAAATCCATTCCTACAAATCAAAGGGTTTCAAAGGAAAATTTTCCTTTGTAAATCCTATCATATAGAAATCCTATGAAATTTCTACAAACCAAAGGAGGCCTGAACTTGCCTAAGTGTCATGCCATAGAAATCGATTGCCAAGCGACTGGACCAAGGCTCCTGTTAACGTGAAGCACAAACAACAGAGCAAGAGGGGCCGCTGGACCAAGACCCGTGCTCATTAAGGACCCTAATTAACCTCGTACGCACAGAAAGTACGTATCACCCAGATTCTTAGTAGTAGTTTCAAGCATTGCATTTTGTTAGTGCCAACGTTCTTTTAACAATATGTTATTTTCACATCTTTTTTTCTTGGAAATGTTGGGATGTCGAAGGTCTTCATGAACATTTGACAAGACATCGAGACTTGTTGATTTCACTATTCTGCTTCTCAGGTTGATGCCATATCTTGGTGTAATTTTTTGCTTGTGAGTGAACACTCAAGCCTACAACTGTTTCATTTTATTTTAACTAGTATCACTGCTATGATAATACGTATGATGATACTTAAAAAAAATATAGACCTAAAATCAACATGAAACTTCTATACATGTGAAAATGTTAGAAGGATGTTGAGTTGGAAGAGTTCCAATGACTCCTACAAGCAAAAGCTTCGTTCCAAAAGAAATGACATATTTATATCATCTCAAAAACCTTCTTTTTTCATCTAAAAGCCAACTAACTATATTCAACAGGGCATACGTAGTGATACTAACAACTTGAAGTTGATGCAACTTTTTCCACCACATGTCTTGTTTGACTATTCTAGTATCATAGTCGAGATCAGATGAAGGTTAAGGGCAGAAAAGTGTGGTTGATGCATAGGTAGGTCAGCCACTCCAAATCCCCAAAGATCAGAAGAAACATAAGGGCGAAAATGGGACTACTATCATCTACATTCCAAATCAAATAATTTACCAGCCTCTTACTATATCTTCGTCCTTGGTTTATTTGGACAGCTGAATACTCGGATAACATTGCTCGTTTCGATGGATGAGTATATATATATAAGGGCGAGCTGCTCCGAAGAGGGAGAATGTCTAACATAAAATGGGTTATACAAAAGGTAGGTGAGTTGAAGACACGCTTCACATGATGTTGAGAAGTACTAGTACTATACCTACATGCACCCAGTTAATGTTTGAATCTTGATTGTAATTATCTTTTTCACCAGGGTTGTATATGTATGTTGGACAAGTTGGTCTCACTCATGCAACTTGGTTTGGTAATATAAAGCCGGGAGTTTGCTTGGCAATAAAAAAACTAGGACAATGAACATCACTATATGGCATGTCGACATTGTATCACAAGTACCTTCGTAGATTGGTTTCTTTAGCTATCGGTGTGACTTGTTTTGGCTGGGCTCGATAACTATATTTGCCTCACCTCCTAATTAAGACACTCCTGCTAAATGGTGGCATAAAAACTGCAATCAGTCTAGTGTTGTTAGTGTCTGTGTTACACGTCATTGTGTGTGGGAGGCGTAGTGCTGCAGCTGATTGCTAACACATATGATTGCAAGTCACCTCTAGACAATATGATTGCAAGTCACCTCTAGACAATATTTCATGATGTAAGTCTGCACTCCTTAGGGCTATTGTGTGGTTCTCTATAATAGATGACATGCCAGCGTGTCTGTAAGTGACATCATTTCCAGAGAAAGAAATTTTTTCTTTCAAACCTAGCCTAATCAGAATGTATTCTGATCACCACAAGCAATAATAACAAAACATAGGTGCATACCTACAAGTGAAGTTTTTTTTGTTAGGAAATAAGATTTTTGTTTAGTTTTAAGATTTGAAAGAATCTTCATGATGTTATGCTTATATACTTTGGTGTCTACAGGATTCGAACTCGTTACCTCGCCCTCCACCCTATAAAGTCTGCCAATCTACCATGCTGCCAACTGGTGTTTAAAATAGCACAAACTATATAAGAACACACTAGGCCGGTGCTCAAAACCAATCCATCGGCCCATCAATCTCTCAAGAAAAAGTTCATTTTATTCATACTTGATCTAGCGACCTCTCGAATAATAAAGCTTGTAAAATAATATGGGCTACCAGTGAGACAGTAGAAGTTTTTTTATGGTTATATGAAGGGAAATAGCCTTTATGACTTCAACTTTCTATAAGTATATAAATAATCAATTGTAGGCTTCCTGCCATTTGTGGAGATATTTTCTAAAATGTCAAAACACCCCATTCACTTGAGGCATGTGAGGAAACACCTTTGTTTTTTTAGGTGTTTCACCAAAATGCCTAAAAAATATATTAAAGCTAGTAAAAAGAACACCTCAAAATACTTTTTATGCACGCAGCCTGCCATAGGCGACAGCTTGATGTAGTCGGACGTTTTTCTCTAACAAGATAGGGCCATCTTAGATTTGACACAGGGACCTCAATTTTAATGGACCGGCCCTGGAACACATGTACACCCCGGCCCCAAGGAGGAAAAACGTTCATCGATTTGAAAGAAAATTCACAAGTTTGACAAAAAAGTTCGCAAATTGAAAAAAGTTAATTGATTTGAAAACAAGTTCACGAAATTGGAAAAACAATCATAAATTGAATACATTATTCACAGGATGCCGCCCGACTGGGCCGATTCACTGTCATGCACGGAAATGGGAAAAATAAAATAACAGTTTTAAGTACCTGTCAAAATTATGTTTTTTTTCAAAACTGACATGGATGTCAAACATGTGGATGCCACCTGGCATAAGTTGAGGTCATTTGATAGATGTCCAAAACGACACCATGTTCACCGGAGGGTGTTCTGCCAGAAAGCTCCTCCATCTAAGAGCATGTTGTTTCCCGACATCCTTGAAATATCCCCATTTTTTCCATGGCCTCATATGACCAATTCCAAGGCACCATGTCAATTTGTTTTGGTTTTGATAAATTTTGTATTTTCTGGAGATTTCTTGGTCAAAAAAGACTAATAAATGGCCAGACATGTCGCAACTTGCATATTGTGTCAAAAATCATTCAAATCTGACATGGATGCCTGTCATGGGCATGTCCACCTATTTGCAAAATTTGGTGTCATTTGAAGATATCCAAAAATAGATCGTGTTCAACGAAGGGTGTTCAGGCAGGCCTAAAGCCCAAAAGGCTCTGTTGAGAGAATGTTTGTTTTGACATCCTTAAAATGGCACAATTTTTTCATGGCCTTGTGCAACCAATTCAAGGCACACTGCCAAGCTATTTTGGTTCTCGAATCTTTTTGCATTTTTCTGGAGTTTTCTCAGTAAAAAAAGACTGTTAAATGACCGAACGTGTCGCAACTTGCATAGGGTGTCAGAAATCATTCAAACCTGACACGGATGTCTACCATGGACATGACCACATGCTTACAAAATTTGGGGTGATTTGAAGGATGTCCAACCATAGACCATGATCAATGGAGACTGTTCAGGTGAGAGTACGTTGTTTCCTAACATCCTTGAAATGACCCCATTTTTTCATAATCTTGTATGACCAATTCAAAGCAACATGTCAAGTTGTTTTGGTTTTTGACAAATTTTTCATTTTTCAGAGTTTTCTCGGTCAAAAAAGGCCGACAAATGGACGGACGTGCCGCAACTTTTATATGGTGTCAGAAATCGTTCGAACCTGGTATGGATAACTACCATGGTCATGCCCACCTGCTTGAAAAAGTTGGGGTCATTTCAAGGATATTGGGAAACAACATGCTCAGTCTTCTAGCCTATCTGAACACCCTCGTTGAACATGGTCTATATTTGGACATCCTTCAAATGGCCCCAAATTCTGCAAGCAGGTAGGCATGCCCATGATAGGAATCCATGTCAGGTTTGAACGATTTTCGACACCATATGCAAGTTGCGACGCATCCAGCTATTTAACTTTTTACCGAGAAAACTCCAGAAAGTACAAAAGTTGTCGAAAACTAAAACAAATTGTCATGGTACTAAAAAGCTCATGGAAAACATTTGATGTCATTTGACAATGCCAAAAAACATGCTCTCAAACGGACATTTCTATCCTACCCGAAAACAGTTTTTTTTTGGAACTTTTTCATCCTTAGAGCTGGTGGTAGGCATAAAAACAGACAAACCAAACACCAAACTAGAAAAGAAAATCAAATCAAATTTTCGGTCTTTTGTGTTGGTATTGGAAAATTTCTTCCAGATGAAGCAAAGAAAGAGCGAAAGATGCAGAATAATATACGAGTGGACCCAAATTTCTAGATCTAGATAGATAAAAAAATTCTAACCATAATGGAAGCAAAATGTACAATTAGAGGCCCAACTTTTACCATGATTGGAAACGAGAATATTCTGCTACATTGGACTCATGCATATCTAGCTCATGGAAGCAAATTCTCTAACTGAGCTACGATGGACAAAAATAATAATTTTATGGATACATGTTTTGTTAAGTCAATGCATATTATAGTTCCTCGCAAAAAAGCATATTTTAGTTGCACCAGAAGCAAAAAACGCGTGTTCCATAAAAAAAATTGGTATGCATTGAAAGAAGCAAATTCCATGTTCGAGGTCTGATGAGATAAATAAGTTTACCCAACACAAAACAATTTTTGGTAAAGTCAGAACATATTTTAAGTTCGAAGCAAATTGATTAACTAAAGGAAGCACATTTTCATTACGGTGGAAACAAATGTAATATGCGTGTGATTTTAGTAGCATGTATGGCGTACAGAATTTCATTCAACTTAATTTTCTAGAGAGA
>NC_041388.1:574496602-574530911 GCF_002162155.2 Triticum dicoccoides | reverse complement strand
GAGAGAGAGAGAGAGAGAGAGAGAGAGAGAGAGAGAGAGAGAGACCCTTCATTTATACTCACGTGATTTTAGGAGTGCACGTAATTTCCGCCGGACAGTTTAGGAAACAAATCTGAATCAATTCCGTTTCGTTACGTGCAAACTACCTATGGAAGCTACGTTCTCAAGTTAAATCCAATCCAGCCAAAGCTTTCTCATCCAATGATGGTGGGCTGGCCTAGCGCTTGCGGAAGAAAATTAGGCTGAGAAAATTCATAACAATAATAAGAGTAAAAGAAATAACTAGCACAACAAGTTAGTTGTCCCAGTTGGTTACCGTTGGTGCAAGTAAATCAAGAGGTTTGGATTTGGAGTTCAAACCCTGCCTCACGTTTATATTTTTTGAAGGGTTAAAAAAATTAAATAAAAATGGGCCAAGCCCAGGAGGGAGGGATTTGGGGATTGGTTGTGTACGTCTACGCTCGTACCTGTCATATACGGAGGTTGGTATATCTTATGGTCAAATGACCATATTGTCCTTATACGGTTTATGAGGGGGAGTCTACCGAAGCAAGCCTCATGAAGGATTCGCCTTCCGGGGTCCTATGTAACCCTGATTGGGCTATATTTACCTCATCACACTGATTTTTTGGGGGTTTTCAGGTGGTCGTTTCACACTCCAGCTTTGATGGTTGATGAAGTACGCATGATATAATTAGTCCACCAATGATTACCACCACTGGTTTAAAATCATAGGGACCCTCTTTTGGCTAGACTCGTTGCTTGGCAGGTTCTGTTACCCGCCGAATACCCTGGCCTGTTTGCGATCTGCTCGGAGCAATGCTCTTGGTCGCCTGGGCCGTCCGCAATGAGAAATGGAACATCATGTTCTGATGAACATTTGACCATGAGGGGACCCTAGCTTTGGCCAACTTGCAGGCGGCCCTCTACACAGGACTCTCCGGACGCTGTGTCTTAGCACCTGTCCTAATCACAACCAAGGTAACAATTGATCCAACGGCATAATGATATCAAGTCTCGGTATGAATGGCATATTTTTATCTTTCTCATCTTCAACCGCATTGCATCCATCTTGATCTTGTGATCATCAACGACATCCGCAACATGCAACTCCAATATCATCTTCTCCTCCTCAATTTTTTTATTTTTTCCTTCAAGTAATTGTTTTCTTCTTCAACTAAATTTAACCTCTCGACAATAGGGTCGGTTGGAATTTCCGGTTCAACTACCTCCTAGATAAATAAAATCTATGTCAGTTGGTCGGCATAATTGTCATAAACAATAAATGAATCAAATAGTTATAAAAAGATAATATATACCACATCCGAATCATAGTCAGGACGAGGGCCGACGGGGGCGGATACAAAAATCATCGCACTATATAATAACAAGCAATAATAAAAGTAAGAAAATTGGACAAGTATCTATCTAAAGTAAGAATTTTTTCTTTCAGAAAGAAGATAAGAACAAGAGGCTCACCACGGTGATGCCGGCGATGAGATTGGTGCGGGCGATCGACGGCGGTGAAAACGGGAGTGGGACGTGACGGGCCGCTAAACCTAGACAAATCTCAAGCAAAATGGAGTTTTGAGGTCGAGCTTCGAGAGGAGAAAGCTTAACTAGTGTGGCTCGGGCATTTCATCGAATACCTCATGTGCATAGGAGGCAAGCTAGAGCACCACAAAGCCCTCCCCTCGCCGACCAGAGAAAAACAAAGCACTGGGGTGCTCTGCTCGCGGGCGAGGGGTATATATAGGCACCTCATTGGTCCCGGTTCGTGGCATGAACCAGACTGAAGGGAAGCCTGTGGTCCCGGTTCAAGCCACCAACCGGGACCAATGATGGTGGGCCAGGAGCGAGGCCCATTGGTCCCGGTTCGTCCCACCAACCGGGACCAAAGGGGCATGACGAGCCGGGACCAATGCCCCCACGAGGCCCGGCAGGCCCCTGGCCTCACAAACCGGGACCAATGCCCCATGGGTCCCGGTTCTGGACTGAACCGGGACTAATGGGCTGACCTGGCCTGAACCAAAGCCCTCTTTTCTACTAGTGCCTGGCTATGGTGTGTGCCTCCTTTATGGCATCCCTCAGTCTAGGACCCACATATTCTTCACCTCCCTGCTGCTCGTTTCAATGGAGCTTTGTCACGAGGCTTTGCGACCCGAGTCGCAGGCCCTGGTCCTGGGCGAGTTTCCGAAAGCTCAGGTCAACTGTACCGATAGGAGCATATGCCTCTTTTGGTTACTGTTTGCAGGGACGAACTACACCTTGTGGACGACACATAACAAGATGGTTATTGAGAGGGTCTTGTTTTGGCGTGCCTCTGCTTATGTGTTTAAATTTCTAGCCATCTTGGAGCACTGACACCGGCTCTTTAGGCAGTGGGACAGGGAACACCTAGGCGGCATGATTGATGATCTGATTGTGTAGGCCGTTGACTCGCTTCGTCTCCTAACCGTTGATTTGTCACCTCTGTGGAGGCTTTTATCGCCTTTTTTCTATCTGGGCATGTCTACGAAAATAGCCACAGATAAACTAATTTATTGTCAAGTAGGAGAGGTGGGGGTTGAAGGAGTAGACCATAGCAAAAGAAAATTACATAATTACGTCTTTTTATTCCCACACCATCTTTCCAATACCTGCATTAATTCAAGCTCGAACAAACACGTCATCTTGAAAGAATCATGTTTGCAAGTTCTGAATAATACTGCACACAACCACCATAAATATGGTTGTTGTGCAGAGCTTGACACTTTGTGTCCAGCTACAAAATGTGAATTCCATGAGGCACACTTACAGTGCAGGAGAATAGTAGTGTTATGTTGCATGACTTATTTCTTCCATAGTGCGTCCCACGAAAATTGGTAGAGAAAAAAATGCAGGCGGTCCAGGTGCTTGCCACCTCTCCAAATTGCACGCATATATGTGGTGCTCTAGAACGGCAAACAGAAATTATGCCACCGGAAATCAACAAGGTGGAGGAAGAGGAACTATACGACGCGTTTGGTTCGCCTATGGTAACGTATTCAACTTTGTATTCAGACTGCACTGTATTAGATGGTGTATTGAGTGAACACGTCTTCTGTTTGGTTGAATAAAGGTATGCATTCTGAATACAGTGCAGCGTTTGGTTGACCCATGTATTGGGATTACACAATATAGCATTAGTACATGGCTGACATGTCCATGTCATATATCATAGGTAACAGATTTTTTCTGATGGATCTTAATAGATAAATATTTGAACAAATTCAAGCTAACTCCATAAATGGGGTCATCAGCAAAAAAATGTATTAACACATGCATAATTAATAGCCAACAAAACAGATCATTTTCTCATTGTTGAAAAGTAGCAATAACATTTTTCATGTGATATCCATCTGGTACCACATCAGCTCATCATCACCACAAGTACCAGCAGTCCCTCAACTTCTAATTGCATTATCCACATCATCAGCTCCTCATCACCACCAGTAGCAGTAGATCCTTATCTTCTAATTGCATCATCTAGCACATCATTGGACCAACAAAAATTTGTCATTTCCTAAACAAGACATGTTGTAGTTCTGAAGAATTGCAAATGTAGAAGCTTTGCATATATGATTTGCCATGAAAAACAAATCATGAATGCCCCAGATCTAAGAAGGATATTGTAATAGCAAGTTGGATTTCATCTGTTCATGACAACACACATGAAATCTGCCTAACAATACACAATAAAAACCGAAATGGCAGTGTTGGACATTTCTGACATAAATCAATGTGCATGGCCTAGTTATTGGAATATATACAAGCAAGTTCAGTCGCATCACATGGGATTTGTTCAACAAAGGTATGACATATAACAGTTTAGTATTGCTCAGACTATTCTTTTTAAGAGAGAAAGAACAAGATAACAGCACATAACTATCACTTAACATCAGAACAAGATAATAGTGCATGAATTTAACTTACCAAGCGTTTTCTTAACATACTCCCTCCTCAGATTCTGCGGGAGTGCAAGCATCATATGCATTTCTTCTGGAGCTTTGGCAAATATGCTGGCAGCATTCACGATTTCAGTCCCAGTGAATCCAAGCCTTGATAATTCATTGATAGCTTTCTCTTTAAACTTCTGTCTAGGATCTTCCTCCATTGCTTTCTCTTGGGCAATAGCTTCGCGTTCCATTGTTGCTGCCATTTGGCAAACATTCTGAGTGACACTCTTCAGCTGGCTGTTTACATCTCCAAACATGGTGAGAAAAGGATTCGTTGATTCTGACCTACGAGACCCGTTACCTTTCTTTCTCTTCTTAGAGTTTGTAGAATCAGCGGTGACATGGTTGTCAACAGACCGTCTAGGTGTCTCTCTTGACGTTCTGTCATCTTCCTCTTCATCATTCATCTCATCCTCGATGACAATCTCATTCTGCAAATTTGTTATAGCTTCGCCAAAACCTTCCACACCCTCCCCAGTAGCTATATCTTTGCTATAAATTGCAGCCAACTTATCAAAATAAGGGAACGGCACACCATACAAGATAAATTATTCTTTAAAACAGGATACATCACACACTCTCACTGAGGCCACAACAGCGGTGCAGTACAGCATATGTGATCCACAAGAAACTGTAGAATCAAATTATTCTTTAAATAACAAGCAGCCTCTTCCCTATCAAGGGCATGCATGACTCATATTATTCATATTATCTCCTCCATAGCTATTCTCTTATAGTATCACCCTCGCAAAACAAAAGGGCACAAGAAAATCTAGGTAATGCAGTAAGCATCAGATTTACAGTGAGGTAGTACAGTACAATACAATGTGAGCAATCCATGCAATTCTCAAGCATCAAATTCTGATTGAACAACACGTAGCCTATATAAGCACAGAACAATGCAGTGTGATCCAGTACAACTACTTTATTTATCTATATCCAACAGAGAAAAGGATCTGACCACCTCATTTGTTGGGGACAACAAATCACAGTATGACGAGGAAGCAAAAATTACTAATTCCACCAAAGAATCCCTCAAAATATTCCAGTCATGCGCACATTCATGAACAGTACCCAAATCTCAACTGGTTTACTAAGTTTGAAGCCCTAACCAGAGTACAGTTCAGCCAAAATGCTTGGATCTTCCAGTTCGGAGAAAGGAAACGATAGATCCGGGCACTAGAGCACGAGAAGAAGAGGAGGGAGGGAAGAGGGGAGGTGGCGCACCGTGGTTCTTGTCGAAGATGCCGATCCAGGGAAGGTTCGCGTCGAGGAAAGAAAGGGGACCAGCTGTTTGGGGTGGAGCTTGGAGAGGTCCGGCTTTGGATCTTGCGGCGGAGGAGTGAGAGGCCGGCGTTCCTACTCCGACGGCGAGGGGAGGTCGTGGCGGCGACGGGGAGAGCTCATGGTGGAGGCGAGGTCGGGACGAGCGGAGGAAGGGAAAGTGGATCTGATTACGGAGACGAGTGTTTTCTGTTTTCACTCGGTGTGCCCTGTTTTCGGTTTTCCGAAGCGACGTATCCGATTACACGGCAACGGAAACCGGCCCAGCCGAACCAAACGCCCGTAACGTTTTCGGGAAGCGATGTAATCGGGAGGCGGTGCGAAATTGGCGAACCAAACGCGTCGATGGGGCTTAGGAGGTGTCAGTAATGTGGACACAGTTTTCCTTGATGTGCCTTGTCCAGACTCAGTTACTCATAGCACGGTCCGTATATCTCAAGTTGTCTGCACGATGGGGAGTGAAATATGGATGGCCAGAGTTCGCACAATGTTTTCCAGTACTACGATGGTGGAGAGAGGGAGATAGTGAGGGTGATGATGGAGCTTAATCTGGTTCAACATAGGAAAAAGTAGCTCGGGATTATGCTGCATCCCTTCTATAAAGCATCTGTCTCCTCTCCCTGCTTTTCTCTACTTGCAAACTGTGTGAAGGAACCGAGGGATAACCTGGAACCATCTGTTATTTTTGGCACAATAGCTACATGAAAAGTCGCATGAGTTTTGATTGTTGGCTCTCTCAATTTCGCTAGAAGGAAGAAACTACCAGAGGGGCGGAAGAAGCTCGCCGGAGGAGAGGAGGAAGCTCCCTGGTAGGCTACCACATGATCTATCTTAGGGTTGGGGGTGGGGGAGGCAGCACGGCGGTGGTACAGGTTTGCCGAAGAAAAACCAGTCATTGCCAGGGGCTAGAGGGATGGCAGGGGCAGTGGCTAGACCAGCGGTGGGGTGCGGTGCGGCGAGGCGGTCATGGGAGCACCGCTGGCCGCACGGAGAGAGGGGGTGGAGGGGGCGGTAGGCGGCCCGGCCGATGGTACACGAGGTGGCTAGAGGAGGAAGATGGATCGGAGGTTGAAGAAAACGTCCCGCCTATTGATTTTGCATTCAATTGTGCACAATGATCGAGTGACCCAAACCTAGTTTTCAATCGATTGACTGCTAGCAATGCCCTATTTTTGGCTATTTTTCCCAAAAACATAAATGATGATAGTAATATGCACATTAAGATTCCATATTAAGTTAAAATTTCTTAGTGTATAGATATTTTGTCCAGATGCAAACACATATACTCACTTAGGGCATTTCCAACGTCGATCCGCAAATTGCCAAAATACGTTCGGACCACGTTGTCCGACTCGCAGAAGCCATCCAACACGGTCCTGTATCAGTCCACGGCGCGGTCCAGACGTACTTTCTCCCACAAACCGGAGACAAACGTGTGAAGTCTTTGGGGAAGTCTAGACCGCTGCCATGCCTGCTTTTGACCTCTGTGGCCCACCCAAACCCCCTCCTCACTCCCGCACGCATTCCCTCCCAACGCCAAATGCCTGCATTCATGCCGCTGTAGAGCGCACCGCTCCACATTGATGACAGCTCAGGACGGACGCGACCTCTCACTGGCCTCGGCCATTGAAGTGGCGTGCCAGCCGAGGGCGCCGCCCGCAACGCATCAGGTGTCCGAGCCTGTTCAATGACAGAGATGTGTGACTGGATGGGATGGGACAAATATCCACCATGCCCGTTGAATGGCCCGTCCGTCCGTATACCACCATTAAGTAGGCTCGCCAGCCGAGAAACCCACTTCGACGCTGCACATCAATGCATCCGGATGCCTGGTCTCACCGGAATCCACTACTGAAACGCGGCCACACCCGGCTAAATCCAGTCCACAACACAAGCCTCTCTCATCTTACTCCCTTGTACTATGTCCGCCATGACTACAGGTGGTGAAGCTCTATGGGAGAGCTTTTCCACTTAGATGAAGCACGTGGTGGCCGCCCTTGTCGCCGCCTTGTAGAGCCACCGTGCCAGGTGGATTGAGGCCAGCTTGCCGGCTAGCTCGGTATCCGAGGTCTCCGACGCCATGGACGACTCCACGATGGAGATGGCTCCGACGATACCGCCCCGGCTTCACCATGGAGCAGGAACAGACGCACTACAACGCCGCCACGGTGGTGGTGCAGCCTGCGCCGGCGCCTTTGTTGGCATTAACAACAGTACAACTTGTTCCTCCTGGAGCAGCACCGGCTCGCGGAGGGCCAGATCTATGGCGAGCGCACAAGCGAGGAGGCCGTGATGGCCACATGGCCGCGGCGAAGCCGAACTTCGTCGTGGAGCAGCGTGCCATTTACGATGACATCCGTGCTCAAGCCACTGCTCGCTAGGAAGCGGCCGCCATGTAGGAGAACAACGGCAGCTGCGCCTCCTGCGCGCCGCTGCCGAACTATCAGGCGGCCCGGTGGAACGCCGACAGCGCCGGAGCCACCATTTACATCGTAGATCTCATGTCCACTAGCGACGGACAGGTCGCGGACTCCTTCGAGTGTGAGTAGGGCACCAGAGGCGGCAGGGCCTTGTGTCCCATGTGGGCCGGTCCATCTCCCGTGTTCTACTCTTCCTCGTCGGAGACCGCACCTTCAGTTGATGGATGTTATCGCTGGTGCTCATGAAGATGGCGGATGGAGGACGACACGGGCTTCGATGCTGGGTGCCACTGCCGTAGGATAGGTTTAGTGTTGGGTCGGTTTCTTTTTTGTTGCAAATATTCTAAATGTAATGAAAATCTGTCGTGTTTCCATGAATGTCGTCCGGTTTGGATGAATTTCATCCATGTTTGAATGAATTCCATCCGGTTTGTTGAAAAAGTGTTTGCAATGTATACCGGCAGCGTTGAATGGCGACCTTCCGTATCTGTGTCTGTGGACGAATGCGGTAGCAAATTTGTGGGTTTCCATTGGAGATGTGCTGTCATACAACATGTTGACACATGCATCAATCACCTAGCTATATCGTCGTGTTGCTCGGCCAGAGGAGCAATGTCAGCTAGGCATGTGGTGCGAGTTGGATGTCGGTGCGGCCGATACCATGTGCAGGACTGGAGTAGTTGACAGGCTCTCGTCTTGTACATGAGGCAGGGGTGGCAACATTCCACATCACGCTACGGATACTAACAGCCCAAGATGACAACTAATTTTGTCAGCCCAAGGCGACAAACAGAAAAGAAAAGAAAAGTTACCACAATCGGTTACGCCAAACAACATACCGAGAAAGAGAATGGCCACGTATGTGTGTTATGGCACAAGCTTCATATCAATCACAACCATTTTATGCATAAAATGTTTACTTAAAGAAGGTCCATCAGGGGCGTGTACATGAGGCTATGCAACCCTTTATCTATCGATGAACTTGTATACTACATATGCATGCACCCTACTAGTGACCGACACTGCAAACCCACAACAAACGACGTCAAACAATCTCAAGAGCTTAAAAATACAAACTAATCATATGGTCTTACTCGAATTCAAGTTGGTCATCATTCCATCAAACCCCTTCACACTTTCTGACCTGGTACAACATGTCGCATGCGCGATTGAATACTATATGTGCCATGGCCATTTGTTTCCCAGATAATTCATCTTGTTTGATAAACAAAAAATGAGTATATATTGAAGAACCTCACACAGCTACAGATCACCCCCCCTCATTCTTATTAACTCTAGTCATTTGCTCAAACCTATTACCTCCTACATGTCCTCAACATTGCTCCTTGCCTACATGGTGCTAAAGCATGGCACACCGGACATTGAGCCAGCAGGCATCACCAATGTGGAGGGCGGCACCCACAACATTGAACACTCAGGGCTTCAGAGGTGTCAGGAATATGGCCATGTCAATATGTTAGTACTGACATTAGTTGCACTCTCAAGACAATGCCATGCTTCTTTAACAGGCGCTGGCCATATGCCACCGCAGGAGGGTGTGGCAGGACAAGCATCATACACTTTTCCGCATGCGTGCACATCACAATGACGAGCTCAAAAACATTGATTGTCTATGCATGGAGACAGCTGCTTCTGTTACTTTAGATCTCGATGAAACATTGATTAGTTCATGTTGGCTGGCTGATGGCACTTATAAATTGAACCGCCTATATACTTGGTTGGAATGGTCGTATTCCAGAACGGACATAGAAAACAATATTTTGAAACATCGTCTCAGAAACAAACTGTGTTTTAGTGAGCTACACATTCATTGCATATAGTAATTTTTTTCACTTTACCCGTATAATGTAGATTTGTTTTGCTTAAGCAGAGAAAATGTGTGTTTTTAATTTTACCTTTCACATATTCCCTATTCCATTCCATAATAGTGCAGTGAAAATAATCATGTTCAAAATTCAAAGAATGCCATTGTTGTAGACAATATAAGAGTTTTCATTCAACCGTGAAAGTTTGAAAAACAACATAAATGATATCAAATATACACAAAGAGACCACTTCTCTTAACAAATTAGCACCAAGTAATCCCTATTTTCCATCTCTTGAACGAAACGAGTCTACTTAAGTTCATGAGCATTGGTCTGAATGGTCTTCGGATGTCAAAATTTGTACCTACATTCAGTTAAAGCTTGATGATGTGTTTTTTAAGGAGGATAACCCCCAGCCACTGCATCAACATGATGCATACAACCATTTTCTTAAAACAAAATGAAGTACACTCAAGTCTGCAATTCAGTACAGCTCGCAAAAAGGAGCAAAAAACAGTCTCGGAACTGAAAAAACAGCAAGCCACAACCGGCAAATCATAGGACTCAGTGACTAAACACCTATCCTATTAATGGACAAGGCTTGCTGATGTTATATTGTGTAGACTCTGTTTTTTCAATCTCTTGCTCGCATGCTCAGATATGGTGACACATTTCGCAGATGTGTACGGATGATCGTGATGGTGGAAAGTTATTGCATCCATGAGTTATTGTTTACATTTCTATGATAATTATGCATCAAGACAATCCTGATCTTTTACACAGATTTGAGCCATGGTTCTCAATTCTTCAATGTTCTATTTCTATCACTGGTGGGGGCATTTTTCACCAACGTTGATGCATAACTATTTGCTTCTAGGACGATGGGCATTGGTGTTGTGATCGAGAATATCACGAAAGTCTTTGCACCTGAGCTAGCAGAAGCATCTAGCAAGTACCATTAATCAGCACTCAGCAGGAATGATACTTGAGAATATTATGCTGGAAAGGTTTACATGTGAGTGGTACAACTCATCAAGTAAAAACACAAGATCAACCATGTTGTTTTCCTCTCCTCCCTGGCGGCTGGAACCCTAGCCGCCGCCAGGGGAGGCCGACCTTCCAACGCCGTTCTCCGGCGGCTCCCCTCCGCCGGCGACCTCGGTCGTCGGTGGTGAGGGGGGTCGCCGGATCCACGCGTGTGAATCGTTTTTTACTCCCTCGTAGTCTAGGTTTTTAGGTTGTTCATTGTCTTTGCTTCGACGGTGATGATGACAACGCTGAATAAAGATTCTTCGGATCCTTCCCTGACGAGGCCATCTGTCCTATGGTTGGGGATGGATTTGGAAACCAGTCTGTTCAAGCAAGGATGGCGTGGCGGCAGCGGCATCCTCGTGGTGGACCTGTGTCCTCGAGCTCCGCCGTTGCGACGGTGTTTGCTCCCGCGTCGGCGCGGAGCTTGGGAGGTAGTCCAGGAGCGGATGCAGATTGTGGTCTGCATCGACAACATCTGAAAGACGGAGCATGTGCTGGGCTCGTGGTTCGTGGATGGCAGGTATGGTTTCCTTCTTCGGCGTTTTAGTCGTGGTGGGGTGCCAGATCTGGAGTTCGATGGCGTGTCCGGGATGTTGCCCCGGTCTGATTCACTCAACGGCAAGGGCTTCATTTTTGGTGAGCCACCTTGGAGGTCCGCAAAGTTGCTTATCAGCGATGGAGCCGCGTCGAGCTCGGGTGAGGAGGTGATTCGTCATTCTTTTCTCTAGTTACTGCTATGGTGGTGCCGGAGGCAGGTGACGGGTGTTGGTGTCAAGCTCAGAGATGTTCTGCTATCTTTTCAGCTTTGTCATTTCAGTCTTTAGTGACTTGTACTTTGTTCCTTATGATATGAATGAGACGCGTACAATGCAAAAAAAAGTAAAAACACAAGAGATCACTCGGTGATTAGTTCTTCCACTCAAGATAATTAAAAGGCTCCTGATTTTTTTGTAGACTTTCATCATATTAGTCATTTGTATAATTTATCGGCACATTATCTTGCCAACTATTATGAGCATTCCGATGGCCGAATAACTTGGTTTCGTTTGAGAGATTCTATGTAAGTATGTAATGATGTTTATAACTAGTGACATGCTTGACATTCTCAAGAAAAGAAAACATAGACCGCAACTAGAATACACATGGTGCATGTTCTAAAGATTAATTGTATGTGGCTACAATAACTTGGTTATTGTTGGATCATGCGCCTTCACATTTTTTGTCTGGCTACATATGTCAACTTTGTAAGTCCCATTCAGAGCATGCATGAGGCGACTGACTAGTCTTATGTGATAGTGGTACAACTTCTTGTCCACCTTGAAATCTGCATGGGGGTGGGGGATAGGTTGGGCCTCCTACATCATGTGTTAGGGAGGGAAAATGTGTCATGTATGCTCGCATGTGTTCTGCCGCGTGGGTGGCCCCCCTCGCAGCTATCGAACAACTCCTTCCAGACAAGTGACAAGGAACCTGGCCGCTCGCTCCTCGTGTGGTCCACTGCGCGCACAGGAGTAAATTCCCCTTCATAATGTAGATATCAGTTGTGCATGCAAAGAAAATTTGTAGCATTGACATCTTTCCATTAGCGTAAGATTTCGAGGACTTCTTGAAATCATCCCACGTCTTATACAATTGTGCAAAATTTAATTTGGCCTTCTTAAGTTCTATCTCTAGCAGATACTTATCACATAGATACAATTCTGACAAAAAGTTTACTCTTTGCTTGTTTTAAATAAGTTCAAATCGGTTATTCACAGGTATTTTAGTAGGTACAATGAAAAATAATCTAAAGAAATAGTGCAGTATCCATTCAACTAACAATTAAAGTGAATATTGCACTTCTAATCATCTCAAAGCTTGAAGCAACTAAACCTCTTTTTAGTTTTTGTAACAAATTTTTTGGGAAGATCTTGTGATCTTGGCATGTGATTTATAGCACTATTAATTGTATAATGTATAACAAAACTAAGCTTGTAATGACATAATGCCTGTCTCATTGGCGATATTTTTGGATAATACATTCTCAACAGCCCCTTTTTTGGGGAAGATCTTGTTGTGACGCTTGTGATGTCAAATTTGGTAGTTATATTCAGAGCTAGTATATATATACATAAAAAAATACCTAAGTTTGAGAGGTATCCGGTATGAGAGTTCTGAAGATTAATTGTTGGGAACCACCATAGTTGATTATCCTTTAGCGAGCTCCAACTTTGGGCTGGCTCTAGGAAGCCGTCAGTGCCATATAAGCCCCTAAGGAATCGACAAACAACATAATTTCTAACTAGGTGGACGGCTGGACACACAGAGGACCACTGATTGAACCGCCTTACACACATGTGCGGACACACACATTTATGTCATCGTTATAATGTCCGACCATTCGTTCTAGCTAGGTGTCCCTAAATTCCTCCCTCCTCTCAATGTTGCTCCTTGCTTGCGTGACATACTGGACATTCTCCTAGTGTATGCTGCCGATATAGATGGCAGCATCCATGGTGTTGCGTACTTTGAGATTGGGAGGTGGTGCAGGCCGCCGAGATGGAGGGAGCATCCATGGTGGTTCATCTTGTGAGCTGGGAGTTTTTCTCAAGGGAACGTGAGCTTGGGAGGTGCTAGGAACTGTCGGGGATGGCTTACTTAGAGCAACTCTAGCAGACCCTATAAAAATACGATCCACAAAACTTGTTTGCGGGTTCACGAAAATCGTTTTTGCGGGTCAAAAACATACGCGGCCGAGCAGAACCCGTATCTAAACCTGCATAATTTGAAAAAAAATACTTTCGCAGGAGAAATTGCACAAACATAGTTCATCACATAATACATTGTTCATCGCATACTACATAGTTCATCACAAACTATAAGCATAGTTATACTACATACTACGTTAAACTAGTACTAGGGGTCGGATCTGACGATGGCGAGGTCGCGGCAACTGGACGACGCCGTGGAGGAGCCGGACGCTCAATCCTCCTCGCCGGAGCTGTAGAGATCGACGTACTTCTTCGCCTGCTCCGCGCGGATGCGGCGCCACTCGTCCGCCTTCTCGTTGGCGGCGACGTTGTCGGCGACCGCCTGCCGCCACTCGAGGGCTTTGAGCTCCTCGGCGTGACGCTGGCGCTCCTCCTCCTCGCGCACGCTCTGCCCGGCGATGGCGGCGGCGACGGCGTCGAACTCCGCGACGTAGTCCTCGGACCCGACAACTCCGCGGCGGAGGAGGAACGGTGCCGGCGGCTCCGGCTCCTCCTCCTCGTCCGACCACTCCCTCATCACGGGGAGGAAGCCCGCGGCGGCGGAGGAGGAGGATCCGGCGTACGAAGAACGCGCGGAGAAGAACGACGCGCGCCGGCGGTCGTACTCCACCGTCTCGCGGCGGTCAAAGCTCGCCGGCGGCGAAAGCCCGCGGTTGGTCCACTTCCGCGCGCCGCGCTTCCTCGCGCCATCGGACCTGACGCGGCGCTCGCGCTCCGGGTCCCTCTCACGGCCGGATCTGCTGCCGGAGCCGCGTCCGGAGCTCCACATCCGCCCCCACATGGCGGCTGGAGGCGGGGTGGAGGGTCGCCGGCGGCGAGAAATTGGGAGAGGAGAAAGGGGAATCGGGTGGCTCGCGGCTGCGGGGGATAGGGTTTGGACCCGCAAAAGGACCGCGGAACCGTATTTATAGTGCTCGGGACGTGCAGTTTGCGGGCTGCGGCAAAAAATTTTGCGAGCCATGCGAGTATGCGAGCTCTGTTTTGACCGCAAAATTGACCCGAACCCGCATACTCGCCGGAATTTTTGCGGGCCGGACGTTTTGCGTGGTCTGCTAGAGTTACTCTAAGGCCTCTAGGCAGCCTAGGGCAACGCAACCCTATCTGGTGGAGCAAACGACACATTACAATTACCTTGAAGTAGCCATCCTATTCGTAGAAGAGCCGAGCAAATGTGTGCACGCCTTGATCGTCGCCCTGCACCATTGCCCGCTAACATATATTTTCTATTTCCCTTCAGTTGTTCTTTTGGGTTTTAATTGAGGTAAGTAGCCGAGATTACTGATTAAAGGATACCCCTTGCAAACGTCTTTCCCACTTTTTACTGTTTGATTTCTCGTGTCGAGATCATAGTTATGCCTCTCATGAAAGAAATATGTGCTTCCATAGAAGCAAATCTGTCCTTCTTGTGGAATAAAAAAAGATTTTTTCCTTTTTTAATAGGCACAGCTGTTCCTTTCGCGGAACCAAAAAAGAGTTTTTCTTTTGTTTCAAAATCTAGGAAAAACCATGCAAAAATAAAAAAGCACCAAAAAATCCGAGAAAAAACCATGTATACTCCAAACAAATGGCAGCGGCTGAGAGCGCACCAAGTGGCGTGCTCTAAGCCCACCAAAAATGACCCTTGCGGGGCTCCCGCAAGGGGTGCCCCTCAATTAGTTGCTCCCTTAAATAGAAGAGCAATCTATACCGAGTGGTCCTCGCGCATCACTAATGGGCCCGTCCAGTTCATCTTGTT
Source organism: Triticum dicoccoides (assembly GCF_002162155.2). Taxonomy (NCBI): domain Eukaryota; kingdom Viridiplantae; phylum Streptophyta; class Magnoliopsida; order Poales; family Poaceae; genus Triticum; species Triticum dicoccoides. Next base: position 574,515,887 of record NC_041388.1, on the reverse strand, counting down.
TGATTCTAGAACAATTTTTGTATATATTACTAAAAAGGTCCATGTGTTTGAAATTCAGAAACATGTTTATCATGCTTAATTTTCATAGTGTTTAAAAAAGTTCATGATATTAAAATATTCACGTCTTCTTAAAAATGATCTTGAATTATCCAAAAAGTACATGAATTTGATTTTTTTTTGCGAATTCATGAGTTTGACAAAAGGATCAAAAACTGATCATCACTTATCTAAATATTTATTCTTGTGTATGTCAAAAAATTTACCTCTTAATTGCGTGTTTAGGAAAGAATCATGTTTAAAAAAATCAAGTATTTAAAAGGTTCATGGGTTTTTAAACTACCCGCACATGTGCTGATGTATTGTGAAAAATGTGCGAAACATATGAAGGAGAAAAAAAAAGATAAATCAAGAAGAAAATGTGGAAAAGGGAAAAATGCAAGAAACCGTATGTGAAATTGTAAAATTAAAAAGAAACCAAGAACAATTGGATAAAGATACAAATATAAATTTATAAATAAAGAATTGAAAATCAAATGGAAAACAACATAGAAATTTATCGCAGGTGCGCATACAATTTAGTGGGCCATTGCAATGCGAGTGACAAGGAAACTTTTTTGGCAGATCTCGCAGCGGCACGCCTTGCCAGCACGCAAGCAAACCACTCCTTCTTGGCAGACCATGCAAGCATCAAAGAAATAAAGGAGAACGCAATTGTAGGACCCGCGGCTGCACGTCATCCAGTTGTTCTCCGTCCCTCTTTGCAGGAAAAAAAAAACCTCTTAGGTCTGATAGGCGATTTATGCTTTTCACCTGCATAATTAGGCATTTTTGGCTGTTGGATCTATCTGTGAACCTCCCGAGGTTCTGTTGCTAACAACATACCACTACACGGGATGGGCCACTCCTCCCATAACAAAATCTACAATATGTCCTTATTTTAACTTACAAGACCATAGTTGTGTGAGTGACAAAGGAAACTTTTTGGGCTGCTCACAGTTGCACGTCTCGTCAGTGAGCGAACCATTCCGTGTGGGTCGACCAGCCGATCGATCAACGAGAAAGTGGGCATGCAGCCATAGTACTCTTGGGTGTGCATCATCCAGTTCTTCTCTGAATCTCTTCTCAAGGAGGAAACCACTTTTTCAGCCCTCCGGATCAGCACGTTTAGGCTTTTTTGGCCCGTTATCTATTTGTGAAATGTCCCGAGCTTCTGTTGCTAACTACAACCTTTTACACAAATTGGGTTGCTCCACCCGTAAAACAATCAACGATGTGCAGTTTTTTGGTCTCACATGGCCTGATGCGACTGACCAAGGAGACTTTTTTGGAGTAGCTCGCAACTAAGGCCACTTTGAAAAATAATAAATAAAAAAATTTGGGGATTTAAAAAAATATTGTACACGTATTTTTTAATTCTGAATAATTTTTCAAAACATAGAAAATTATTTTTTGAAGAACACTTATAAAATATGAAGAACATTTTTAATAGTTTTGTGCCCATCTTTACATAATAATGTCCAATTTATGAAATGTGTGAAATTTTTGTTTTCAAAAGTAAGATTTCTATAATATTTGAGTAATTTGTAGAAAACTTGAAAATTTTCAGATTCTGAGAAGATTTTTAAAAATTGTGAACATTTCTAAAAAGAAAAAATTTAAAAAATAAAAAACCCATCAAAAAGTCTCTACAGAAAAATAAAAAATCTGAAAGAACAAAATTAGCTACTTTGGCCGGCCCATCAGTATGCTTGATGTGGATTTCCCAATGATTTGTTTGAAGAGAGCGACAAATATGATTCATGCTCGCAGACGTATGTCTTGCCAGAGGTGAAGTATCCCATGTGCACCGACCAAGCGAGAAACCAAGGAGAAAAAGGACGCATTGTCTCTCTGCTAGAGCTCAAATGAGCTTGGGTGAATAGTAAGATTTTAAAAGATGGTTGAAAAAATAATTCTGATTTTTTTGGCTAACAGTGACAAATGTTTTGAGTACTCACAAAGTTTCGTCGTGGAATGACATTCGTGAAAATTGTGCTAAAAAACCAAAATCAATGCTCCAAAAATGCTATTTTTTGAAAGCATTTTGGAGTGCTGATTTTGTTTTTTGACACGACTTCCACGAATATTATTTCATGATTAAACTTTGCTAGCATTGAAAACATTTGTGGAAGTTCACAAAAAATATTAAGATTTTTTGTAATTCATTTCAATTACTTCAGATTTGTACCGTTCATCATGATGGTTGTTTAGCATATCGTGGTAGAAGCAACGGCGTCGGGGCAGGATGCGGCGAGGGGAAAGGGCCGGGGACGATATCAGGGCAGCCTGGCGGAGTCGTCGAGGAGAGGAGGAGGAGAAATTGCAGTGGTGTTTGGAAAATTTTCTAAGTCCGTGCATATATACAAAACCCTTTAGTCCCGGTTGGTGGCCCCAACCGGGACCGAAGGGACCCCTTTCGTACCGGTTGGAGCCACTAAACAGGGACTAAAGGTCAATTTCAGCAGTCCAAAGGGCGGGAAGTAGAGACCTTTAGTCCCGATTGGTGGCACGAACCGGGACAAAAGGGGGGCCTTTAGTCCCGATTGAAGCCACCAACCGGGACAAAAGGGCTTGTGCTAGCACTAGCGCGATGCGGTGGAAGTTTAGCCCCACCTCGCCAACCGAAGAGCACTCAGAAGTGAATCAAAAATCACTACAGAACATCCTAAATAGAGAAGTGACCAAATTAATACAAGTTCATCACATTAAAATGAAAGTACAGTAGTGATCAAATGTTATTACTGAAAAAGTAAATACATAAAGTTTAAACATAGTTCTCATAAAACAACACATAGCTCTCTAGAGCATCTAATTAAAACATACATTGAAACTAACATACAACTATGGAAAACATTTAAATGTAACAACAAATGCGATCATCATCGTAACTAACGTAACTATTGATCCAACGACATAATGATATCAAGCCACATTATAAATGACATATTTTTTAATATTTCTAGTCTTCAAGCGCATTGCATCCATCTTGATCTTGTGATCATCGACGACAGCCACAACATGCAACTCCAATTCCATCTTCTCCTCCTCAATTATTTTCAATTTTTTTCTTGAAGTAATTGTTTTATTTTTCAACTAAATTTAACCTCTCGACAAGATGGTCGGTTGGAATTTCCGGTTCACATACCTCCTAGATAAAAACATCCATGTCACGCTAGTTGGCAGAATTGTCATAAACACTAAATGGAACAAATAATAATAAAAGATAATATACCACATCTGAATCATAGACAGGACAAGGGCCGACATGGACAGATACCAAAACCATGACACTATATAATAACAGACAATAATAAAAGTAAAAAAACAAGAATCTATCTAAATCATACAAGTAAGAATTATTTTTCTTTTAAAAAGAAGATAATAACAAGAGGCTCACTACGGTGGTGCCGGTACGAGATTGGCCCGGGAGATCGATGGGACGGGACGGGCCGTCAAACATAGAGAAATCTTGAGGAAAATGGAGCTTGGAGGTCGAGTTTGGAGAGGACAAAGCTTAAGTGTGGCTCGGGCATTTCATCAAACACCACATATGCATAGGAGGTGAGAGCAGAGCAGCACACACCTCCCTCACGCAGGTCGGCCAAAAAACAGAGAAGTGAGCGAGCAGGGGCGAGCATATATGTAGGCATCTCTTTAGTCCCGGTTGGTGGCTAGAACCGTGACATAAGCCTGCTCTTTAGTCACGGTTCCAACCACCAACCGGGACTAAAGGGGCTGCGCCAGGAGCGAGGCCCTTTGGTCCCGGTTCGTGTATGAAACCGAGACCAAAGGGGTCAAACGAACCGGGACCTATGGCCCCCGAGGCCCAGCCGGCGCCCTGGCCTCATGAATCGGGACTGATGCTCCCATTGGTCGCGTTTCGTAAGGGAACCGGGATTAATGCTCTTATCTGGCCTGAACCAAAGCCATGTTTTCTACTAGTTCCAGTAGGCATCAAACCCAAGACCTCCTGCGTTTGCGAAAACTTGTTAAAAGCCACCAGGGCCAACATGACTTGGTGATACAAAATTAGCGCGGTATATTATCACCTAGAATGGATGCACTGTAGTATTTTTTTTTAGAAATACTGTACCAGATCAAAATTAGAACTGAACAACCGGGCCAGACACTGTAGCGACCGAGAGGGCGTATTGTAAGTAAAGCATTTTTTTCATCTTTCAAACATTTTTTGAAAACATGATTTTTTTTATAAACATGAAATGTTTTTCAAAATTAAAATTCTTTTGGAAACGCGATTTTTTTCAAATTTGCTAACCTTTTTAATGAAAATACCTTGATTTTGTGAATATTTTTCAAACTTTCAGCACATTTTCCTGAAAGTGCAGACATTTTTTTTTCAAAAAAGTCGAATAACCAAATTTGTAAAGAATTTTTTAAAATGTGAACAATTTTGAAAATTTCTAAACATGTCTTCCAAAATGGAAACACTTTTTTTGGAAACACAAATATTTTTTTCCAAATTTACTAATGTTTTTTAAAACAGTTCTTATTTTCTAGGGCCTAAGCATTTTTTCTTTCCATTTTTTTTCGTTTTTCTTCTCTTTTTGTTAATTCATTTTATACTTTTGAACTTGATTATTCTTTGTGAATTTTTTTTTAAAAATTTGTAAAATTGTTTTGTCATAACAGAAAATGTTCTTGTTTTCAAATATTGTTTACAATTCGGAAATTTAATCAGGAATTTCATAAAATGTTCTATTTTTTATTTTTTGTTCACAAATTTATGAAATTTATGCGTTTCAAAAAGTAAATAATTTTTTATTAGAAGTATGTGGTTTGAAATTTTTCATCACTTTTTGGTAATTTTTTACAATTTTGGAAAAAGCGTTCAAGTTTGTAGAAAATTCATGTACACTTTACAATTCCAAAATTGTTGACAAATTTCAAGAAATTGTCAGGACAAAAGAAAATGTTCACGTTGATTGATAATGACGGAAATTACAAATACACTCATCTAAACTAGTGTTTTTTTAGGACTATGGATAAATGACTCAACTTTTGGAAATATCATGACATGCCCCAACTTTTGCAAGGAAGTGGGCATGCCCATTTTAGGCATCCATTCCTGGTTTGAATGACTTTCGACACTGTATGCATGTTGTGACATGTTCTGTCATTAATCGGATTTCATCAAGAAAACTCCAGAAAATGTGAAACTTGGCAAAAACCCAAACAATTTGGCATGGTGCCTTGAATTGGTCATACTAGGCCAAGAAAAAATAGGGTCATTTAAGGGTTGTTGAGAAATAAGGTGCTCCTAAACAGATCCTTTTGGCCTACCCGAACACTCTCCATTGAATATGGTATTTCTTTGCTAATATCAGGATTGACCCAAATTTTGCAAGCAAGTGGGCATATCCATGTTAGGCATCCATGTCTGCATGACTTCCAACATGTATGCACGTTGTGACATGTTTTGCCATTAATTGTCCTTTTTCACCGAGAAAACTTCACGAAATGCAGAACTTGTTGAAAACCCAAACGATTTTCTAAAATACGAATATTTTTTTAATTTATGAACACAATTTTAAAATAACAAACTTATTGAAAATTTGAACAGTATTTTGAAAGTGTGGCTATTTTTTGAAAAAGAAAGAAGAAACATAACAGGAAAACCTAAAATCAAAAATAAATAAATAAACAGAAACTATGGGGAAAACAACCCGGTTCACAAAATGTTCCTAAAATCTTCTAAAAATTCCTAGCTTATCCGTTACTTAAAGTGTCTAACCTTACATCGTTCAGTAAAGGCATGTTGTGGCACTTAAATTCCCAGCTTGTGGACGCACTTTGTTGTATTGTGTCTAGCTTTACATCGTTCACTAAAGGCATGTTGTCGCACTTAAATTCCCAGCTTGTGGACGCACTTTATTGTATTGGGGGTCACGGGGTCGATTCCCACCTTGTGCGATCCTTTTCCACTATTGGACGCACTTTAGATTCCCACCTTGTTCCACTATTTTTCATTGCATGCCACCACAAAATGGGCTGTCCCAAGTGAGCTGCCCGGCGTATATGGATTACACACAAAAGTAGATACAAATTGTCAAAAGTTCAAATTGCCCTTTATACTTTTTAAAGGGGTTGTACCAAAGTGGGAATCTAAGTAAAAAGCAAACAAACATTTCATGCTCAAATCATATAGAACTAAAATTGGAAATACCACCGCTCTCAGTGGTAATCTCATTGCGAAAAATGTTGATCACTCATTCAGCCTGTTTGATGCCGAAACTAAGAAGCCACACCCGCTTTCAGGCAGTGGCGTGGCAAAGTGGAGACGGTGCACAGCGAGGTCTTCTCCAACATGGTGTCCGCCTCTGCTTTTACCCGTTTTTATCATTGCATATAGTATCTTTTACTTTGTCCAATTGTAATTTTACCCGTTTTGTTCTAATAAATTGAGCGGAAGCTCGAAGTAAAACAAACCTCTTGTTTGTTTCATTGTTGATCCCATGAAAATTTTGAGAACATTGGAATCTGATTTGGCAGTAGTTCATTGTACAATGAAATGAATATTTCGAGTCCTTTTTATGAATGATGACCAAAGATCGGATCTGATCGGCAAGTAGACGTGAGTGTACTTGATTATATGAATAATTTCCTTCTTTTTGTCCACAAAATAGAGTAGGGCATTTTGGAGCCCGGCCTCAATGGAGGACCGAACTTTTGAAAAAAAATCTAAATTCAAACTTCTCATATTAAAAGAATCTAAATTGTACAAGAATACAAGGATGTGATGTGTATGTTTGTAAAATTTCATGATGAAACACCTTGAGATGCAAGTTGCGCAAAAAAATGAAATCATGGACTTTGAGGATGAATAGCGCATGTACTTAAAAAGGCGCAGATTTTTCTTGTGTAGGACTCATTTCAATATATTTCGTCTTGAAACCTTACTCACCTGTACATTATGTCCCTAAGTATATGTGTATTTATTTTATTTTATTTTGAAACATACAAATATGAATTTTGCCCATTTCAAAATTCGGCCTCATTGGAGGCCGAGCCCCATTCAGCATTTTCGCACAAAATATATTGACCTTGCCCTGTTACATCTATTATTTAATTACAAAGTGAGAAAATCCACTTTAATGTTTCATGTGGTATTTGCTTTCCACCATGTTTCATATGTGGAGTACTGTTGGAGATTTTTCACGGCTATATATGCTCACTTCTATCAAACAAGTTGTCATAGCGTTATTTGGTCTGGGCTTGGACAATAACTGTGACATTGATTAAATAACTGCATCTATGGAATGCCACCTATTTAAATGAGCAAGAGCACACTCGCATTTCTCTATCTTTCTTTTGCATTGCCTGACCACACAATGTTCAGACAACACCTACTTGATTACTTACTAATTTCATGCATTACAAGTTTCCAACTACATGGATGATGGGTAGGGAGCTAGAGCTAGGATGATTGTAAAAAGAAAGCTAGCGCCAGGATTGGGAGGAAACGGGATGTCGTTGTTAGGAACCTTGTTAGTCAGGAGGATGAGCACCGGACTGAGGCACTGCATCAAGCAAGGGCGACGCAGAACTGGGACATGCCTCGCGAGAGTTAACTGAAGAAGGAGCAGCGGCTCAGCCAGGTGAGTTGGTCAATTCCTGAACCGCAAGCGATTGCACCAACCAAACCCAAAGTTAGTCAGAAGCCGGATGCGGGCAGACAAGAAGAAGAACTCGTCTGCTGATTAGAAACTTTAGAAAGAAAAACAACTCTACCCTCATCTCTGCTTCTTCTTCTAACCTATGTACTCTCTTTTCTCTATTTCTCTTCCCCAATTTCCCTGTACCGCGTGAAATCCGTTGTACCCAGAATCCTGTATCCTACTTGTGTAGCGTCGTGAAATTCGAAGTGAGAGTAGTAAATCTTGGGGTGTCATATTTGGGTTCCAAGGGCAACTCCAACGCGTCCACCCAAAAGGACGCGGGTTTTGTCCCTTTTTGTCTGTTTGGGTGGACGCGTCCATCTTTATTGTATGCCCGCAAGACCACGGCCGAAGATGGCGCTCTTCGCCGACACGACCACACTCACCTTCAGCGAGCAGTCCGCAGGAGAGTTAGGGCATCTCCAGCCGCGCCTCCAGGAAGGCCTTCCCAGGCGATTTTTTTTGCGCCGGCGCCGAAAAAACAGCCCAATCGCGCCCCCAGGAGCCCGATTTTCGCCGGCTTGGACTGAAAACAGCGCCGGCGGACCCAGGCCGAACCCGGCGCGCTGGGGCGCGCCCGGGGACGCCGGGGCGAGCTATTTTGACGCGAAAAAGCCGCGGGCCAGCCGCGTCAGCGACTCGGCGCCTCGTCTTCCCCCAACGGCCTCGGTTCCCGCGGGGAATCAATGGCAAGGCTGCCGCCGGTCAGCCTTGCCATTGATTCCTATGGGCGGCGCGTCACGGGACAGCGCGCCGACGCCTCCCCTCCCTCGCACGCGTACACACGGGCGCGGGGCGGCTATAAAAGCCGGTGGCCTCCACTCGTCTGTGCCCACACCAGCCCCGCCCCTCGCCGCCGTCCAGCCCCTCCCTCTCCCTACCTCTCCCGAGCGCCGCCGCCCAGCCCCTCCCTCTACCTCTCCCGAGCCCGCCCAGCCCCGCCGTCGCCATGGCAGAACGCTTCCCCGGAGACGAGGCGGCAGCCAACGGCTTCGGCCGCCGTTCGCTCCGCGAACAGGAGTCCTGGCTCCTGTTCCAGGCGAACATCCCGGCGCTGCCGGACATGCGCGCCGGGCCGACGGGGTGGAGACTCAGCGCCGGGGGAGTGCCCATTCCCCCGTTGCCCGACGCCACGGCGAAGCCGAAGTACTTCGCCGAGGAAGTCGAGGTCGTGCGCGCCTCCCTCACCGACGCGCAACTCTCCCCCCCAGTACGCCGCCGACAACCACGCGGCATGGGCGGCGTATTTCGAGCGCTGCCAGCAGCAGCGCTTGGCGTCCACCAACGGCGCGCCGGTGGTCGGTGGCCGGCAGAACAGCGAGGGGCGCCACCTGTGGTGGGGCGTCCCCGGCCGCACACTCGAGGGCGGCAACGACCCGCCGTTGGCATACCCCCCGGCGAGGGTGGCCGCCCCGACGCAGCACGGACGCGCCGGGCCGTGGGCGCCAAGGAGGTTCGGGTCCTCCTCCTCCTCTTCTTCCTCCCGATCCTCGTCGCACTCCTCCGGCACTCCGGCCCTGCTCGGCGTCAAGGCCGAGCCCGCGACGGAGACGCCGCTCGGCCGGCGCACTCGCAGCGCCGGCATCGTCATCAATGAGGGCGGCCGGCACGCCTCCCCCTCGTCGGCTCCTCCGCGCTTCGTCAAGCCAAAGACGGAGCTGGGGCTGGCGCCGGTGAAGGCGGAGCCGGGGCTGGCCCCGGTGAAGGCGGAGTTCGAGGACGATGACGCGGCCCTAGAATGGGCACGCCAGGACTCCATTGCGATGGAGAAGGCGCACCAGGAGAAGGAGAAGGAGCGCCAGTGCGTCGCCCTACGCCGCTTCGAGGAGCGCCGACGCGGCCGCGATGAAGGCGGGGTCATCGTCTTATGCGACAACGACGACGACGACGACGTGCCGCCGCCAGTCCGCCATGGCGACGCCGGGCAGGGGTCCAGCAGGGGCGCCCACGTCAAGGAGGAGAAGGCCGACGACGACGATGGCGGCGACAGCGGCGACGACTTCAGCCCCTTTCTTTTTTTAGATTAGGTTAATGTAATGAAAATACGCGAATTTCGCCGAAATTTGCCATGTTTGGCCAAAATTTAACTAGTTTTTATCATAACTTCGCCGAACGGTCCTTCTTTTTTTAATACGCGCCTGGGGGCGGCCCTGGGGGCCGACGGCTGGGGACCGACTCGCCCCCAGGGCCATTTTTTGCGCCGGCTCACCCCCAGGCGGCGCTTTCTGACGCCCCCTGGGGGGCCAACGGCTGGAGATGCCCTTAGAGAAACGGTAGGTTTGCTGTTGGGGATGGAAGCCAGCCATCTGCAGCATGGTGGACATGCGCTGCGACTCTGCCCATGGCGAACAGACTGCCGACAAGCTCGTGCTAGCCGCGGCCATGGTGGCAGAGACGAACCCATGCTAACCGGGGCCATTGTCGAACAATAGGTAGAGGAGGGCCTGCTGCGTGGCCGCAACAATGAGAGCATTGTTCTCCACGAGTGGCGGCCTCCTGTTGGGCGGCGGCCGCCGCGGCTTCCGGCTTGTCGGCCCGCTGCGCGCCCGTTAGCTCCTTCTGCTTGCGCCGCGTAGCCTTTTAGCGGACGGCGCTGGGCATGTCAATGGTGGCGGCGAAGCCGGCGGGGCCAGGGGGTTCGGCGCGTCACCCATGGTGAGCGGGCAGTAGAGCGAGCGTGGTGGGAGGGTTTTGCCAAAGCAAGGAAAATGTGGGTGAATGTGCTACCGACTGGCGGGCCTGGGGAAGGGACAAGGGTCGGTGTCGTGTGCGTCCGCGCTGATGCGAACCCTACTCAATTTTGGGCATGAAATGGGTCTTATGCAGACAAAAAGTGAACGCTCTTTCGTTTGCGTCGGTGCATTGAGCCGCGACTTGTGTTTGTTTTGACGCAAACGGACACGCGCGGACAGTTTGCGTTGGCGTGTTGGAGTTTCCCTAACAGGTGCCATACGTCAGGTGCCATACGTCTAAAAAAACAGGTGCCATAGGAAGCCGGAGCAGATGGTGCAAACGACTTTCGTGGCGCGCGAGCTGAATCGAATCGCGACCCCCCTCCCCCTCTCCCTCGCGCTGCCCTCCCCAGGGCGGCTCGAGGGCGTCTAGGGTTTCCCCGGCGCCGCCCCTCTCCATCCTCCCTCCCTCCCTTGCCGTCACCCGAGGCGGTCGCCGGGCAGCGCCTGTGTGCGGCTCCAGATGATGGTGGCGGCGAGGTCTCCGTCGCTTCTCTCTCATGAAGGACTCCGGATCCAGGGCGGCGGCCCTTGGTGGCGAGGCGGCGTTGTCTCCGGCTGGCGGCGTGCGCGGGAGGTGCGGGCCGGCTTCCTCGGCTGCTCGGGCGGCGAGGAGCAGGCGGATTGCGGCCGTGGGGCGGCAAGGTTACCCTTCCTCCGCTCCAGATCTGAAGGTCAGGCTCCCCCTCTCTGCTCTCTTCGTCCGCTGCCTCGTTCAATTTGGGGCCTCTGGCCGCTGGATCCGGTGTCGGCGGGGTGCTCCCCAAACTGGTGGAGTGGGAAGAACCGGGGGAAACCCCTGTTTGGTTTTTTCCAGCACGGCGGCGGCGGCGCCTTTTTGGGCGTCGTTCTACTCCCTGGAGTCGTCGTTGTGGCCTCCCCTCCACACCCCGGCCAATCTTCCCGGGCGAAAACTCGAATCCTAGCTGGATGGGCGGCGGCGGCGCTAGGTGTGTCGTGTCCTCCTTGGAGGCGCCGCTTGGGGAAGATTGGTGCTTTGGGGTTGTGTGCAGCAGCTTGTAGGTGGGCGGCTGGTGTCTATCGAGTCTCTGTGGCTCGGTAGCTCCTTCACTTCGGCAACTCTTCCGGCGGCTTACCCTCTACTATTGGCCTTCTTCGGTGTCTGCGGTGTTGCTAATGTGTGTGTGCTCCGACTTGTGGTCGTGCTCCGTGGCTGGCCCAGACTCGAGACCAACCATTGCTCTAGCTCTCGGGTGAGCGTCTCTACATTCGACGGTGCGGCGCCTTCGAGCCTAGGCGAGGGGAAGGGATCCCCTTCGATGTTAGAGAGGGTAGGTGTTGGGTCTTCTCCTCTGCTGGTTTCCAGTCTTGTGTTCGGTTCCTCTGCCGGTTGCTGATCCTCGAGGCTTCACTCGTAGTGGTATTGGTGTCTTGCTGTAGTGGGCTTATCCTCAACTAGCAGTTCTTCATAGTTAATCTTCTGCTTGCCGGTTGTAGGTGTAGCTTTGTAAGCTGTTCTTGCAGCCCCTTGTATTGTTTGGCCGATATTGTGTGGTGATCTTGTTTTTGTATTCCTGGCCGGTTGATGGCTTTGTGAATTCAAAGCCGGGTTCTTCTTGAGCCTTCGTTCTAAAAAATAAACTTTCGTGGCGTGCTGCACCTGCTAGGGTCTGTGCCGGACGGTCTTGCGGCGGAGTTTGGATGTGAAGTGGCAGTGTTTGATGTTGCAGTGAAGATTCGTCAACCCAAGCCGGAGGCGGGAAGCTGCTGGTGGGGGCGCGCAGGCCTTGTCCGCACCTTTTGACTTCAGAAAAGTTCATGATATGTTGCCTGCTGCTGCTGTTCTACGGAGGAAGGCGAAGTTTTTTTGTGGACTAGTAATAGTCAGAGTTACATTTGTTGTTGTATTGCCGGTCACGATGCCTCGTACCACGATGTTTTCCTGCATTAACAACCCAATATAATATCGGTAGAGGTCTTTACTTTGTCCAGTTGCAACTTTATCAGTTTTGTTCTTACTAATTGAGCGGAAGATCGAAGGAAAAACAAATCTTGTGTTTGTTTTATTGTTGATCACATGAATTTTTTGAGAAAAACAGGGATACTGCAATCTGATTTGGCAGTAGCTCCTTGTACAACGAAATTAGTCTTTCAAGTCCTTTGTATGAATGCTAACCAAAGATCAGATCTGATCCACTGGTAAGCGTGTTGCACTGAACATAGGTGTACATATTTTTCTTATTTATGTCCACAAGTTATCTAGAACCTGTCCTGTTACATCTACTAATTATTTATTGCAAAGTGAGAAAAAATACCTCTTTTATGTTTCATGTGGACTTTTGTGCTGCTGTTTATGTATACCCACTTCTATCAATCAAGTTGCCATAGCGTTATTTGGTTTGTGCCTGGGAAGCGACATTCATTACAAAACTGCACGTATGGAGTGAGTCGAGTGATACCTACTTAAAATGAGCATGAACACACTCTCCTTTTGCCTTGCTTAATAACACAATGCATCCACAACACTGTGCACTTCATGCCCAGAAAGGAAGATATTTGACTCTTCAATGGTTCCATGTGTTTCAACTATGGAGATGATGTATAGCAAACTAGGATTGGGAGGAAATGGGATGTTGCACATGTGTGTGCAATAAGGCACTGATACCTGCGCTCCTGCTCTAGCGCATTCACATAACTGTCGTGCGACAAAAGTTGCACCGGTTTATTCAACTGCTAGCAAAGCAACAAGTACTGCCAGAAAATTACAAACAACTATGTAGTGGTGACTGCACTATATCAAAAGAAAGAAAGATTTTTTTAGTAAACTCTTCTAGCAAACCATGATACCTTTGCAAATTAATGGACACCGATAATCTTTCTGTGTGAAGATCCATTTGTTTTCGATGTAGACTATATGCCAGCCCTGGTGTATGGCCAGAGGGGCGACGGCCTAGGGCCCAGCCGCTCCTTCTACCCTATCCTTGCTGCAGCCACAGCAGCAGCCAGTTCTCTATGTGATGGACGCAGCCACCCAGGACCTGGCAATTGTCATCGCCCGGCGCCCCGGTCTCCACTCTCCAGACGCTGCTGGGCGTGGTGCACACGTACATCAACTTCAAGACCCCGCGGGAAGTTTGTGTGGTATCATCATTAAGTGTCTGGTCACTAATGGTGACCCGATCAATCCCAGGTTTATCACTAATGGTGTGATCTGTGTGTGAAATTGGTTCCTTAACAATCATATTATATTCCCTACTTCACATAATTTACCTTCAATAATTAGCAAAAAGCAACAATCAACATCTTTACTAATCAAATAGTTTACCTTCACATAAACGATGCATTTTATTTTATTTTCAGCACCCCGTGTTATCATGTCGTCTAGAAAACATGCATGTGGTATTGTGTGGTAGCGAAAAAGGAAAAGAGAAACATGAGGGTGACTTGATAAAATCATTGACTAGAGGAGCAATTAATATTTTTTAGATTAATATTAGTGCTTCAATAAACGAACCTACATGGCGAATCGATGATAGTCGTCATGGACGAATAGAATCAAGAAGAATGGAGAACGACCCCATCAAAAGTAATCTTGTACTGATGAATGTTAGAAGAATTATTGAAGGTAATACTTACAAGTTATTCGATATAAATTGATTTGGAATACATTCAAGTGTTTATTAGTAATATTTTACACTACTAGAAAAATGGCTATAGCTAATATGGACATTAATGGCGCACCATGTATGTGGTGCGCCACTGCTATATAGGTGCGCCATTAGTGTCCTCATTACTAATGGCGCACCAGACACACGGTGCGCCATTACTAGCCATTTTTTTTCAAAACTATTAATGGCGCACCATGGCACAATGCGTCATTACTAGTTTTCACTAGTAATGGCGCACCACACGATATGTGCGCCACTACTAACAATTTTTTTATTTTTTTTTCAAAACTAATAATGGCGCACCACAACCACGGTGCGCCACTACTAACAATGATATTTTTTTGCAAAACTAGTAATGACGCATCGCTAACTGGTGCGCCATTATTAACTAGGGTTACTAATGATGCATTTTTAAGTGGTGTGCCATTAGTAACCTGAGACCAGCTAGATATTTTGGACAGCCACACCTACCACACTCACTTTCCTCACTTCATTCTCTCCACCTCCTTCTCCAAGCTTGTCTCGGCTGTCTCCTCCTCCTCACCTCATTTGCACCATAGATTCACCCAAATTAAGTGGTTAAATTACCTTTTTGTGATAGGTAACTAAGGGGAAAGCTTTCTTTATGTTGTAGATCTACTTTTTTCTCCCTTCAACAACGTGCACATGCACTTTTTATGGCCTAGCTAGATCTACATATGTTTGTGGTGTTGCATATGTGTTTGTGTTTGCAGGTACCGGTATTTGAAATGCGATAGTTGCCAATATTTTGCCGGAATGTTGATTCATTTCCGTTTCGGCGAGAATTTGGCACTATGCATTCTTTTTGGTCCTATTTTTAGGCAAAGTCATGCCAAATTTTTTATTGGTTCTAAAATATCGTTTTGCTCTACCCCGCAAGCGACCATGGTCCGCACGATAACCGAAGGCATCATGAATAGGTTTTTGAGCTCCGCAAAGGCCGAGATGCTTCAAAAGAACGAGACGGAGATAAGATGTCTGTGTCGAAGATGCAAGCTGAAGAGACTTATTGCAGACCCGGATTCCGGGAAGGTGCGGGACCACCTGCTCTTGCTTGGTTTCATGGATGGCTATCGGTGGCAAGGTGATGAAGATGACTATGAAGTCGTCCATGGGGGCCGGGCAAGAAATGAGGAAGGGCAACAAGACAACCACCGCGGCGAGGGCGAGCGAGAAGACGAAGAATCTCTAGGACATGATCACGACGGTGATGTAGTACAGAGTCATCATGTAGAAGATGACGGACATGATTATGAGGAAGATCAAGACAAAGGGCATGATCATGAAGATGAAGATGCCGGAGCAGACCACGATGGACCATCGATGGGCTGGGTGCAGGACCCTCATATTCAAGAGCTGCTTCTCAAGCAGACGGATAACGCAAGAGCTGCCGCCCGAGAGAAAGCCAAGATGGATCAACTGGAGATTGACGCGGTTACTCCATTGTATGAAGGATGCAGGCCTGAGGATACCCGCCTGAAAGTAACGCTCATGGCTCTGGAGGTGAAGGTAAAACACAAAATGACCGACGCATGCTTTGACGAGAACATGTCATTCTGGCACGAACTTCTTCCCAAGGGGAACAAGTGCCCGACCAGTTTTGAGGAGGCGAAGAAAATCGTGTGTCCTATGGATTTACCGCACGTGAAATACCATGTGTGCATGAACAATTGCATCATTTATCGGGACGAGCACACGAAGTCTACCATATGTCCGGTGTGCGGCATCACTCGATACAAGAAGAGGAAGAAAGCTCCTCGAAAAGTGGTGCGGTACTTTCCGATCACTCCTCGTCTGCAGTGGTATTTCGCGAACCCTAAGCTAGCAAAGCTCCTGCGTAGGCACGCGGATAGGGAGGAGAAGAAGCGAGAAGATGACGCAAATGATCCGGAGATAAATAAAAAAGACAAGATGCTGAGTCACCCTAAGGATGCGAGCCAGTGGCAAGCGTTGAATTTCGAATACCCAGAATTTGGGGACGATCCAAGGAACATCGTGCTGGGCGCGAGCACCGATGAAGTCAATCCGTTTGGCAGCCAGAGAAGCACGCATAGCACCTGACCTGTGTTTGTGTGGATGTACAACCTTCCCCTTCGTTGTGCATGAAGAGGAAGTACATTCACATGAGTATGCTAATTGAAGGGCCGAAACAACCAGGGAACGACATCAATCTGTATCTGGGACTGCTGAAAGAGGAGCTAGACACGCTGTGGAAAACGCCAGCCAATACGTGGGATGCCGCAGAGAAAGAATATTTCCCTATGAGAGCCGCACTGCTCACGACGGTGCACGACTATCTCGGTTACGGATATCTCGCGGGGCAGGTGGTCCACGGATTTTCTGGATGCGTCAGGTGCATGGATGACACAACGTATCACCAGCTAGATAGAGATCCCGGGTCTTCGAAAACCGTGTTCATGGGACATCGAAGGTGGCTTCGCGATGATGACCCATGGAGAAAACGCAAGGATCTGTTCGATGGTGAAACCGAACCCCGAAAACGCCCGTGTACGAGGAGCGGCGAGGAAATAGACGAGCTGTTGAAAAATTGGAAAGATTTCCCACTGCCGGGAAAGAAGCAAAAAGTGCCAGAGCCGGGAAAGAAGCGAAAGGCGCCAGAGCCGCTGCTGAAGGTATGGAAAACGAGGTCTGTTTTTCGGGACTTGCCGTACTGGAAGATCCTCCGTGTGCCTCACAGCCTTGATGTGATGCATATCACGAAGAACGTGTGCGAGAGTCTGCTTGGTACCTGCTCAACATGGCAGAGAGGACCAAAGATGGGCCGAAAGCAAGGGCAGACTTGAAATCAATGGCCATCAGGGAGGAGCTTCACACTAATGATGATGATGATGATGAGGCGAAGCTGGACACGGAAAGTCGTCGCAAAGGCAAAAAGGCCAAGAAGACCGGAAATTACTACCCTCCCACGTGCTTCACTCTATGTCAGGAGGAGATCGAGCAGTTTTTCACCTGCCTCGTAGGAGTAAAACTTCCTTATGGTTACGCGGGGAAGATAAGAAGATACCTAGACTCAGCGAAGCAGAAGTTCAGCGGGATGAAGTCTCACGACTGTCACGTGCTGATGACGTAGATACTTCCAGTTGCAATCCATGGGATCATGGACGCGCACGTCCGTGAAACGCTATTTGGCCTATGCAACTTTTTCGTCGTCATCTCTCGGAAGTCGGTTGGCGTGAGGCAACTCAAAAGGCTACATGAAGAGATCGTGGTGATACCATGCGAGCTTGAGATGTATTTCCCGCCTGCATTCTTCGATGTTATGGTGCATCTGCTGGTCCATATCGTGGAGGATATTATCCAATTCGGGCCGACGTTCCTGCAGAGCATGATGCCGTTCGAAAGGATGAATGGTGTCATCAAAGGATACGTTTGCAACATGTCACCTCCAGAGGAAAGCATAGCCAGGGGCTTTCTGACTGAAGAATGCATATCCTACTACACGAATTATCTAGGCATCGAGAACCCCGTTGGTCTGCCCGTCAACAGGTACCTCGGCAGGCTCGCTAGATAGGGTTACCGCGATGGTCGCCGTGAAATGCATGTCGACTTCGAGGGTCGACTCGCCGACTTTGAAGAAGCAAACCTAGTCGCGCTACAACACATAGACGTGGTCGATCCTTGGGTGGTAGAGCACAAAACCTTTATTGAGAAGACGTACAATGACCGAGGCCAATAGAGGACGGACGAAGATATAATCAAAGCGCACAACTCATGTTTCACGCGTTGGTTCAAGGAGAAGCTTCTGTCGTACCCTTTACATGAGGATTCTTCCGCGGAAGAAAAACTCATATTCGCCATATCACAGGGCGCCGAGCACAACCTGATGACCTATGAGGCATATGATATCAACAGCTACACATTCTACACCGAGGACAAGGACATGAAGAGCGATGGTTATCAGAACTCCGGGGTAACGATGGAATCCTACACCGGTAACGAGAAGGACAAATACTACGGAAGGATCGAGGAGATCTGGGAGCTGAGCTACGCTGGAGAGAAGGTCCCGATGTTCTGTGTCAGATGGGCCAAGAGCGTCATAAAAGAAGACCGGTATTTCACCACCATGGTTATACCCAAAGCCAAATCCAAGACCGCGAGCGCAAACATCACCGTGAAAAATGAGCCATGGGTACTGGCTTCCCAAGTGGACCAACTGCTTCTTCATTACCGACTAGTCAAAGCCCAGTCGTGTTGTCGTGAGGAGAGGCAAAAGGAAGATCAACGGAATGGATGGAGTCCCCAATGAGCAAGACTTCGACAAGTACGGCGACCCGAAGATGGAACATGACGATGACGATGAAGTGCCATACACCACAAGAAGAAGCAGGACCACCCTACCTAAAGGACGTCCATTCCACAGAAGAACTCCATTTGCGAAAAAGAAGGGCAAGAAGATTGTGAAAAAATAGCTAGCTAAGATCGATTGTATTTAAATCGTAGTCTTCATTTCTCGATTGTAATTCGACATATTGAAATGATATTTCTTCTGTTCTAGTCCTCATGAATATTTATTTATGTTTATTATGGTATTGAATTTCTAACTCACAAAAAGTATTGAATTTGTTAATATTTTTTGAACTCATGAATATTTTTAAATTTTATGGGTACGTTTTGAATTCATGAATATTTTTTCAAATTTGATGATATTTTTTCATATTCATAAATGTTTTACCAATTCACAAATGAATGCAACTAAAAATCCAAAAAAACAAATTTGATGATATTTTCAAATAAAAAATTTGATGATATTTTCAAATAACTAATTTGATGATATTTTTTCATATTCATAAATATTTTCAAATAACAAATTTGATGATATTTTTTTAAAAAATATTACTGTTTTAAAGAAATTATTACTATTTCATATTCATATTCATTTTCTAAAAAAAATATTAGATGCAACAAATAATAATAATAATAATAATAATAATAATAATAATAATAATAATAATAATAATAATAATAATAATAATAATAATAATAAAAATAAAAAAAATACTAATGGCGCACCGACTAAAATCCCCAATCCCCGATCCCCAATCTCACATCTCTCTCAGCCCCCCACCGCGCGCCACTGCCCCAATCCACTGCGCCGTCGCCCCTACGTGCGCCGCCGCCCCCGCGCCCCCGCCGCAACTAGCATTGCCCTCCACCAGACAGCCGCCGC
>NC_041388.1:574492235-574496558 GCF_002162155.2 Triticum dicoccoides | reverse complement strand
CGCGGCCACTTTAGACCACTGCTGCACTTAGCCCCCCACCACTGCAGCTCCTCCGCCGCCCACAAGTCGACACCCCATCCACCCTCCACCGGACAGCAAGCCGCCGCGACCCTCAACCATCCCGCCGCCGACCCGCAACCATCCCACCACCGACGGCCGCCCTCCAACCAAATCACCGACACCGTCGCCCCCCATCACGGTAGCTCCTCCACCATCCTCTGCCCCCCAACAACCACTCCACTACCCCTGGCCACCACCGTCGTCGCCCCACTCCAGAGCAGCACCGTCGAGCACCCGTTTGACAGGGAGCACCATCATCGTCGCCGAGCCACTCCACCGGCAGCCACCATCCTCGCGCGCTTCCTCCTCGAGCAGGCCTCCCCGCAAGCGTCACCGAGCACCAAGCCGCGGGTCTGCCCCCTCCACACGCCCCTGAAGCAGCAAACCCTCGGCCATCCTCTCCAGCGAGCAGATCTGCATCCTCAACATCTTTTCCCTGGACATACCTGCCTCCTGTAATTTAAGTGACAGCCTGACAGGTGACAATTTGTTGCAATTTCTGTGTTTTTTTGTTCTGAATGTGCAGCTACGCAATGTGTAGAAGTGGTACAGGCCTGTAGTTAGAACAAATCATCAATTTTTAAATGCTTTGATCTACTAACAACGAAAAAACCATGAGCCAGTCACATTTGAAGGTTCTTTGGTTACTAGCAACTAGCATTGCTAAATGAGTTCTTCTGCTATCTTGTGATAATTGTAGTAGATTATAGCTTGCTTCAGTTTGTCATCATAAGTTGGTTAATTCAATATGCACTTAGCTTGATCATAGTTAATTTACCGAATTGTTTAACAAAAAGGAGATCCAGCATGCACAGTGTCCTGCACTATATACTCATCTTTGTATGCCCAGGCACATTGATGCACCGGCCCTGTAAGAAGCATCAGGGAAATAGAGGTTGGTCGTGGCAATTGTCACATTAGCCTTGCGCTCTCCGACCAAATGTAAGATATGCAACAAATAACGGACAAATACCTAACAGTTTTTTGGAGCTAGCGAAGAGATTAAAATCTCTGTGAGATATTCATAGCCATGAAGCCTAGTAGCCTGTAGTTCACTAAACTTATAGCCCAAGAACCAATTTACATGCTATACCCTTCAGCAACATTACTTGCTAGAACTACTGTCACATGTGCACTTGGCAGGTAACACTAACTAAACCTAGCATGCAAAAAGGATCACATGTTTTAGAGCAATATCTTCTACTACAACCTGAGGGTTTTCTTAGCTAAATTAGGCTATGTTCGTTTTGTGTCAGCTACTTGCTGTCCATGTTAACTTCTTTTCATGGTACCCATAGATTTGACTTTCAGTGTTGGTGATTCTGCAGTTGCTGTAGACTACTATAGTGATGAGTGCCTAGCTTTTGTAATCTACACTTCTTGCATAAGGATTTGCATGTGCCTTTGTACCATGAGTAATTTTGGGACTTGGGAATTGGTTCTTTCTTACTACAGTCTTGCTGCTATAGTATGGCTCTGTTCTTGGTGGAGGTTTCATTACTTGTTTTGTGTGGCTTAGGTTATATTTTAGTGGAATTTGTGTGATATGTTTGGCTGGACTCTGCTCTTTTCACAGTTATAGTGTTGTCACTTTACAGCTTGCATGCTTGCCATACCAGACCATCAGTGTTCCGCTGTTATGATAAACTGTTCAATTCTTTGTATGGTTCTGTCTTTTTTCTATGATGGCAAGGGACACTGGTTGCTTATGCACTGAGTTGGGTTTTATGTGTCAAACAATCCATTTTGACAAGGCTCATTGATGGGTACTTTTTTATTGGGTGCATTTATTTATATTATATCATATTGCTTCCGTATCTGATCCACCATTTCTTGTACTAGTTTGTCAAGAATACAGGTCTGTATAGCACAGAGAGCACCACAAGTTAAACACCTCAATCTGTTAGTATTTTTCTGCATTTTCTCACATTCTTCTTGTATCTAATCCAGTATTGCTTGTAGTGGTTTGTCCAAAATGGTGAATGATACTGCCTGGAGATGCATATATTGTTTCACCTCTTCACATGCCAACGTATTTTCCATGTTGTGATGGAGGCCTTTTTTTTAACACTGGGCTTTGCCACCTGTTGTTTATCTTCTAAATAGCATTGGACAGAGATTTAAGCAAGTAGCACATTGCCTTGTCCCCCCTGGGATAATGATTTTGTAGGTACCCCGAGAGGCCCTTGAGTTTGCTGGAATGTCGATTAACTTCCGTTCCGGCAAAGTTGGGTACTCCATATGTCCTATTTTCAGCAAAGGTCATGCTGAAATTTTCCGTGAATTTTAGCATGACTTTGCTAAAAATAGGACATATGGGGTACTTGCGACTAATGCATGGGCCGGGGTATCTTAGTACTTAATTAAGTAGGATCAACTGCCTCTTGTGTTATACATATAGAAGTGTGATATCAACTCATAGTTATTACTAATGTCAGTTGCTCGTCATCGATAAACCCTAATCTGGTAGGATGACCTACTAAAAAAGCCCATACCACATATTCTATTTGGATGGCCTCAGCATCGATAAAACCTTAGCTTTTAGGGTGCCTCGACATCGATAAACCCTAAATGATGAAAACTTAACTTAGCATTTAGGGTGCCTCAGCGTCGACAAACCCTAAATGATAAAAGCTTAGCTTTTAGGATGCCTCGGTGTCGACAAAACCTAAATGATGAGACCATGATAATTCCTCACAAACCAACCCTTAAATAACACTGAGCCATTATGTCGTCACCCTTGAAGCCTTGCGGACATTTGCAGCCCTTAGCTTGTTCATTCTGTAGATTTCCAAAATTCAGTTTTGTACCGCACATCGAAGCCAACTTTTTGGCGACATTCCTCGAGAATTAGGTTATTTGGTCAACTTAGAGATCTTGTTCCTTGACAATAAACAACTTTTTGACCAAACTGTTTTCCTATTTAGAGCAAAACATGGCCCACAATGATGAGGCCGGCGGTTCAGGCAAGGCATTCTGGGAGCTGTCCCAGGAGATGGAGGAAGAACCTCACCGCTATGAGGACGCCGTGGAAGACACCGATCCCGACTACACAACCCCTAGTGGCGTCGGGGATGACACCACTGATGGTGCCGCCAAGGATGCCACCACTGATGATGGCAGGGCACGCACAGATGGCATAAATCCGAAGAGGCAATGGAAGGACCGGCGCCCAAACGTGCTCGGCACCGTCAAGGAGGAATTTACTGAAGTGTCATCCGAGGGGCATCCAACGGCGCCCCCAGAAATCATCAAGGGGTACGCGGGAAAGCTTGGGTGTATTCCCCGGAGCACAGTCTCGATCAACACCGAGAACCTAAGGCATCGTGACCGAGGGAATTTGCGCAACCTCCTCTTCACGAAGTTGCACAAACGATACAAGTTCCCTGGTGACTTCGCAAACACAAGCCTCGCAGGGAATAAAGTGAACAGTGCTGCCCTCACGAAGGTGAGCACGACCCTGGCTACTTGGAGAGCCGCGGTGAAGAGAATGATTCAAAAAGGTGATAGTTATGAGAAGATCAAGGAGAAACATCCTTCGATCAGCGAAGATGACTACCTGGAGTTCAAGATCAAGTGCGAGAGCGATGCAACCGTGGAATCTAGTCAGTGGGGGAAAGAGATGCGGGACTTGAACTTAGGGGTCCACAAACTCGGTCCCGGTGGTTACAGAGTGGCGGAAGCTATATGGGACAAGGAGGACGTGGAGCGTGCCAACACTACTAGGGAAAACCCTATACACAGAATCTTAGCAGTAGCGCGGCTCAAAAAGGAGCGCTGCTGCTAATTAGCAATAGCGTGGGTGTGGAAAACCCGCTACTGACAAGTGCTTAGCAGTAGCGCGCTCGGCGTAACCCGCGCTGCT
This sequence comes from Triticum dicoccoides, assembly GCF_002162155.2. Taxonomy (NCBI): domain Eukaryota; kingdom Viridiplantae; phylum Streptophyta; class Magnoliopsida; order Poales; family Poaceae; genus Triticum; species Triticum dicoccoides. The sequence goes on along the minus strand of NC_041388.1, from coordinate 574,492,633 downwards.
ACAACTATGGACCGATAGTGCCCACCCAACTCCATTTAGCAGCAGCGCAGTGCCGCGAGCCACGCTACTGCTATAACTGTAGCAGTAGCGCGATTTTTCTGAGATCGCTGCTGCTAATTTTCAAATCAGGCACACTTTTGGTCCCGGTTAGCAGTAGCGCTTGTACTGAAAGCGCGCTGCTGCTACTTTCTTAGCAGCAGCGCGTTTTACGTCCCGCGCTACTGCTAATCCGCACCCACCACCTTTTCCCCACCCACCCTCCCCCTCCCCCTCCTCTCCCTTTCCCCTATCTCTCCCACTCTCACTCTTCTTCTTCCTCAATACTTTTCCCCCATTACTCTCCCTCTTCTACCTACCTTTCTCTCTCTTCATTACCCCTACATAACTACACCACCTCC
>NC_041388.1:574475608-574492098 GCF_002162155.2 Triticum dicoccoides | reverse complement strand
CCCCCATTACTCTCCCTCTTCTACCTACCTTTCTCTCTCTTCATTACTCCTACCTAACTACACCACCTCCATTAATGCATCTCCTTTCTCTTTTTCCTTCCCCCTCCACTAGTTGAAGTTGTCTCCTCCCAAATTAGGTAGCTAGGTAGATGTAGTATTTAGTTAAGTGACCTATTTGCCCCCTAACTAGATCTATCTTTGTCAAGAAGAGCTTTGTGCACTTTTGATCTCCCTACATCATCATCTCCACCGTGTGCTCGATCTCGAGATATAGGTGATTAAAATTTCATGCTTTTGCAAAATGGAAATATGTTTATGTGTGTGTGATATGTTTATGGAAATTGTGTGTGTGGCATGATTTGATGCCAAATTGTGCTTTTGAGTTGCCTATGTTTTGCCAAAATGTCGATTTATTTCTGTTTCGGCGAATTCTGGGCAAACTCTAGATCCATATATGTCCTATTTTTAACGAAGGTCATGCCGAATTTTTGTATGACTTTGATGCATGCACGCATTTTTATAATCAATTTGTTTATTATTACCGTGCAGAGTTGACGATGGTCAGTGGAACGATGGTGGACAGGTGGTTGTGGTCGGCGGTGCAGGACATGAAAGAAAATAACCGGACAGAGGTTTTATGTCCGTGTCGAAAATGTAAAGGAATAGTTTGGCTCGACCCCCATGACGATGGTCGTGTCGAAGCGCACCTGCTCATGACTGGTTTCATGGATGGCTATACTCGGTGGATAATTGAAGATGAGGATGATGATGTTGAGGATACCGACGGGGCAGGCAATGATGACACGGGGCAAGACGAAGAGATGATCGATAATGGCGGCGGGGAAGATGCCGAACATTGCAGCGGAGAAGGCGCCAGACATGGCGGTGGAGAAGGGGCCGTACATGGCGGCAGAGAAGGGGCCGGACATGGCGGCGGAGAGAACGACATGGACTCCACGCAGAAGAGTTCGTCGGTACTAAGTTCAATCATGCGGGACCCTCATGTTCAAGCATTGCTTTGCAAGGAGACGAGTACTGAGAGAGCTGCTTCTAGAGAGGAGGCTAAGCTGGAGCAACTGGTGGTAGACTCGAACACTCCATTGTATGATGGTTGCAATCCTGAGGTGACCAACTTGAGTTTCACGCTCCAACTCCTGAAGACGAAGGCTAAAAACAAATGGACCGACACTAGCCTCGATGAGCATCTCAAGTACCTAAAGGATGTTCTTCCCGCGGGTAATTTATGTCCTAGTAGTGTTGATGAGGCCAAGAAGATCATGTTCCCTCTTGATCTGCCACACGTTAGATACCATGCATGCATCAAAGATTGCATAATTTATCGGAAGGAGCACGCGGAAAAAACAAGTTGTCTGGTGTGCAATGCTTCTCGATACAAGAAGGCCGGGAAGAAATGTCCCCAGAAAGTGGTATGGTACTTACCGATCACTCCCCGTCTCCAGAGGTATTTTGTAGATCCCAAGGAAGCAAAGCTAATGCGCTGGCACGCAGAGAGGAAGAAGCTCGACGATGGAGATGATCCGAAGCTGAGACACGTCAAGGATGGAAGCCAGTGGAGAGCGTTGAACAGCTTCTATTGGTATTTTGAATGTGATGCAAGGAACTGAAGGAAATGTGCCCTAGAGGCAATAATAAAGTTATTATATATTTCCTTATATCATGATAAATGTTTATTATTCATGCTAGAATTGTATTAACCGGAAACATAATACATGTGTGAATACATAGACAAACAGAGTGTCACTAGTATGCCTCTACTTGACTAGCTCGTTGATCAAAGATGGTTATGTTTCCTAACCATAGACATGAGTTGTCATTTGATTAATGGGATCACATCATTAGGAGAATTATGTGATTGACTTGACTCATTCCTTTAGCATAGCACTTGATCGTTTAGTTTGTTGCTATTGCTTTCTTCATGACTTATACATGTTCCTATGACTACGAGATTATGCAACTCCCGTTTACCGGAGGAACACTTTGTGTGCTACCAAATGTCACAATGTAACTGGGTGATTATAAAGGTGCTCTACAGGTGTCTCCGAAGGTACTTGTTGGGTTGGCGTATTTCGAGATTAGGATTTGTCACTCCGATTGTCGGAGAGGTATCCCTGGGCCCTATCGGTAATGCACATCACTTAAGCCTTGCAGCTAATGAGTTAGTTGCGGGATGATGTATTACAGAATGAGTAAAGAGACTTGCCGGTAACGAGATTGAACTAGGTATTAAGATATCGACGATCGAATCTCGGGCAAGTAACATACCGATGACAAAGGGAACAACGTATGTTCTTATGCAGTCTGACCGATAAAGATCTTCGTAGAATATGTAGGAGCCAATATGAGCATCCAGATTCCGCTATTGGTTATTGACCGGAGACGTGTCTCGGTCATGTCTACATTGTTCTCGAACCCGTAGGGTCCGCACGCTTAACGCTACGATGACAGTTTCATTATGAGTTTATATGTTTTGATGTACCAAAGGTTGTTCGGAGTCCCGGATGTGATCACGGACATGACGAGGAGTCTCCAAATGGTCGAGACATGAAGATTGATATATTGGAAGCCTATGTTTGGACATCAGAAGTGTTCCGGGTGAAATCGGCATTTTACCGGAGTACCGGGAGGTTACCGGAACCCCCCGGTAACCTAATGGGCCTCAATGGGCCTAGTGGAGGAAGTAGAGAGGAGGCCAAGGGGCAGCCGCGCGCCCCTCCCCCCAAGTCCGAATTGGACAAGGAGGGGGGGGGGCGGCGCCCCCCTTTCCTTTCCCCTCTCTCTCTCTCCTTCCCCCCAAGTCCTAGTCCAACATGGAAAGGGGGGAGTCCTACTCCCGGTGGGAGTAGGACTCCTCCTGGAGCGCCCCTTGCCTGGCCGCACCTCCTCCCCCTTGCTCCTTTATATACGGGGGCAGGGGGCACCCCATAGACACAGCAATTGATCATTGATCTCTTAGCCGTGTGCGGTGCCCCCCTCCACCATAATCCTCGATAATATTGTAGTGGTGCTTAGGTGAAGCCCTGCGACGGTAGAACATCAAGATCGTCACCACGCCGTCGTGCTGACGGAAATTTTCCCTGACATTCTGCTGGATCGGAGTCCGGGGATCGTCATCGAGCTGAACGTGTGCTAGAACTCGGAGGTGCCGTAGTTACGGTGCTTGACCGGTCGGGCCGTGAAGACGTATGACTACATCAACCGCGTTGTACTAATGCTTCCGCTTTCGGTCTACGCTCGTTGCTATGCATCACCATGGTCTTGCGTGTGCGTAGGAATTTTTTTGAAATTACTACGTTCCCCAACAGGAACATCGTGCTCGGCGCGTGTATTGATGGCATGAACCCGTTTGGCAACCAGAACACCAAGCATAGCACATGGCCCATGTTTGTATGGATGTACAACCTCCCCCCTGGTTGTGCATGAAATCGAAGTACATTCACATGAGCATGCTTATTCAAGGGCCGAAACAACCAGGAAATAATATTAATTTGTACCTGGGACTACTTCAAGAGGAGTTAGACACGTTATGGAAAACACCGGCCAAGACATGGGACGCCAGCAAAGGCGAGTATTTAAACATGAGAGCCGCGCTGATCGCGACAGTGCAGGACTATCTCGGTTACGGATATGTGGCAAGCCAGGTGTTCCATGGATATTGCGGATGCACGCGGTGCATGGATGATACGATGTCTCAGCAGCTAACGTCAAGGAAAGATGGTGGGTCTTGGAAAATCGTGTACATGGGGCATCCAAGATGGCTCGAACAGGACGACCCGTGGAGAAACCGTGGAGATCTATTCAATGGTCACGCTGAGCATTGAGGACCTCCACGTAAGCGGAGCGGTGCCGAAATCGATGAGCTGTTGAAAAACTGGAAGGAGTGCCCCGTGCGGGGAAAGATGATGAGAAAGGTGCCGGAGCCACTGCTGAAGGTATGGAAGACGAGGTCTGTGTTCTGGGACTTGGAGTACTGGCAAAAACTCGATACACCTCATTGCCTTGATAAAATGCATATATGTAAGAATGTCCTTGAGAGCTTGCTCGCAACACTGATGAACATGCCGGATAAGACCAAGGATGGGCCGAGGGCAAGAAAAGACTTGCAAGATTTGAAAATCAGGGAAGATCTGCACATGCCGCCCCGTAAAATGTCAGCCGAGACAGAGACGGAGACAGAGGCACGGGAGAAGAAGGGCAAGAAAATAAAGAAAGAGGATTATTGCCCCCTTCTTGCTTCACCTTAAGTCAGGCTGAGATTCATCAATTCTTTAAGTGCCTTACCGGAGTCAAAGTTAGTTCTGATTACTGTGGCAAGATAAATAGATATCTAGACACGGACAAGAAAAGGTTCAGCGGGATGAAGTCCCATGACTGTCATGTGATGATGACGCAGATACTACCTGTTGCTCTTAGAAGGATAATGGACAAGCATGTCCGTGACATGCTTATTGGTCTCTGCAACTTTTTCGATGTCATCTCTCAAAAGTCGATCAGTGTAAAGCAGCTCCGAAGGCTACAGGAAGAGATTGTTGTGATACTGAATGAGCTTGAGATGTACTTCCGGCCCGCGTTCTTTGACGTGATGGTGCATCTGTGTGTGCATATTGTGGATGACATAATAGACCTGGGGCCGTCATTCCTACACAACATGATGCCGTTTGAGAGGATGAATGGGATCATCAAAGGATTCGTTCGTAACATGTCCTGTCCGGATGGAAGCATCGTCCAGGGCTATGTGACACAAGAGTGCATCTCTTTCTATGAGAATTTTCTATATGGCGCAGACCAGCCACCTGGTGTTAATGTTGGTTTGCCCATTAACAAGCACGATGGGAGGCTCGAAGGAGAAGGTCACTGCAGCGGTCGCAGGGAACTGCATGTGACATACTCAGATCGACGCAGCGACTTTGACAGAGCAAACTTGGTAGTTCTACAACACCTAGATGAGGTAGATCCTTTCGTGGCACTGCACAAAGAAATTATCGCAAAGAAGTATTGTAACCGGGGGTATGTAGGACGGACGCCGAAGTTACTAGAGAGCACAACTCCACTTTCCTGGATTGGTTCAAAGAGCATATTATTGCTAATCCCCCGGAGGAGGGCTCTAAGGACAGATTGCTCATATACGCCTTAGCACATGGCCCCTCGCCCAACCTCGTAACCTATCAGGCATATGATATCAACGGATACACGTTCTACACGGAGGCCAAAGATATGGACAGTGATGATCAGAACTCAGGGGTGACGATGGAATGCATGACCTGCAGCGACAACGGCGCAACTAAACGATTTTATGGGAGGGTCGAGGAGATCTGGGAGCTTGACTACTCTGGACTACACAATACGACGATGTTCCGTGTCAGATGGGCTAAGAATGTCGAAAGAGAAAACCGGATTTTCACTACCATGACTATACCCGACGCCAAGAGCGCTACCGTGAACGCTATCGCCAAAAACGAGCCATGGGTACACGCTAAGCACGTGACACAATGCTTCTTCATAACCGACCCATGCAATCCCAGTCGTGTTGTCGTGAGGAGAGGCATTATTATGCATGGGTCCAATGATGTAATATATATGTTCCTATTTTGTATACACGCTTAGCCATTATTATGCATGGGTCCAATGATGTAATATATATGTTCCTATTTTGTATACATATTGAACAGTCAAATGATGCAATATATATCGCCTTCCCTTCATTCATTGCTCTCGGGAAATAGAAGTGGGAGAAAATAAAGGAAAATAAAAAGGAAAACTGGCAGTAGCGATTTCCTTATAAAACAACTACAGTCAAGCTAGCAGTAGCGATTTCCTTATAAAACCGCCACAACTAGTGAAGGTAGTAGTAGCGCGTTTTATCTAAACCACTGCAGCTAGTGAAGGTAGTAGTAGCGCGTTTTATCTAAACCGCTATAGCTAGTGAAGGTAGTAGCAGCGCGTTTTGTCTAAACACACTACTGCTACGTCAACTTAACCCAAAATTCTCACTCTCCCTGCTTCATCCAGCCTCTTTTCCCCCCAAATCCCCACTCTCTCCCCCGTCGCACCGCCGCGCCCCGGCGCTCGCCCCCGACCCGGCCCTCGCCCCCGACCCCGACGCTCGCCCCTGACCCCGGCGCTCGGCCCCGACCCGGTGCTCGCCCCAGACCCCGGCGCGCTCGCCCCCGACCCGTTGGCCCTCGCCTCCCTCCTCTGCTTCCTCCCCTCCCAACCTCGGCCGTCGTCGGGCCTGCCTCCTCGCCCCTGCACCCTCTGTAAACCCCCCTCTCTCTCTGCTAGCTAGGGTTCTTTGGTTAATTTACATAGGTTTTAGTTAGGGAACTAGGTTAATTAGGTTATCTATTTAGTTATGAATTTAGCTAAGTTTTAAAATAGGACAGAAATTTAGGGTTAAGCAATTGTAGTTAAAAGAAAAGACAGCATTTAAGCAATTGTCCAAATCAACATCCCTTGTTAAAGCAAATTTAGGAGGGCTAAATTTATATGCGAATTTGAACTGGACATGTGATATGTGGATATGTCATGTTTTGGACATGTCATGTTTGGAATTTGAACATGTCATTTGGACATGTGATGTTTTGGTTCAATTTTGGCAAATGATTCGAGTGGCCTATGTTACGCCGGAATGTTGATTCATTTCCATTCTGGTGAATTTCAGGCGCTCGATATGTCCATTTTTTAGCAAAGGTCATGCCGAAATTTGCCGTGAATAAAGGCATGATTTGTGCTACATAGTTGGCATATCGAGTGCTGGCACATAGATTTCTTTTTTATGTCATTTCTCATTTATTCATACTTTTAGAAATAAACGAGGACACTTAATCATAGGAAACATGTCGAACAATGAAGAAACTGGGCCTTCTGACCAAGATGCAGACGAGATGGATTATGAGGGTGAACAAGAGTACCTCGACTATTTGACTTCTAAGCAAGGTTTGCAGGTCGGCCTCGATGATGGTACTGATGCCGACATCGACACCGACGGCGCCGACAGCGATGGCAGCGCCGAGACCAGCGGGGAAGATACCAGCGGGGAAGGTACCGGCGCTGATGCCGCTACCGAAAAGAGGAAGCATAAGAAGCAGAGGATACGAAAACCTAACAAACTAGGGATTGGACGACTTATGATCACAAAGATGGCACATGGCAAGTTTGAGCCATTAGAGCCAGAAGAACCTCGCAAGTGCTATGGGAACCAATTAGGATGCATCCTATGGGAATGCGCGAGCATCACTAACGATGACTTAAGGAGTAAAGAACATTTGACACAGTTGCTCCTAACGAAGTTGCACAAGAGATTCAAGTTCCCCGACCGGGATGATAACATAGAACAACCGTGGGATGATCCAAAGATGAAAAAGATTAACAATCACACCATGGGCATGTTTAGAAATCATTTGGCCTCCTGGAAAGGGAGGGTGAAACAAGCTATTGAGGCTGACGAACCCCTGTCCAAGATTCTGGAGGAAAATCCGACACTTACAGAAGAGGAGTTCGAAAAGTTCAAGGACACTTGCGCTATCGAGGCAGCCAAGGCTAAGGCTGCGAAATTCAAGAGCCTTCAGCAAAGGAACACGGGGAAGCATCGCCTCGGAAGCTGTGGCTACCTCGTAAAAGACCCATATGGGATAAGGAGGACGCAAAACGTGAAGCCGCGGGTCTCCCAGACCCCTTCGCGAAGTTTACCAACCCCTTGGAGCGTGACTTCATCAGGGCCCGCTACAAGTGGGACAAGGAGAAAAAAGTTTTTTACACGGACCAGATCACGAGCAAATTGATTAGACTACTGGAGAAGCATCACCAGCTTGCAGCCGAAAGCCCTACTTCTCCGACGAGGCCCAAGTGGGACACCCCTGTCAACCGGGCCTTGAACGAACTTAACGGACTCCCTTTGGGCCAGCGGCCGCAATATGGTCATGTGCACGGCGCTGGAGACGGCGCCACGTGGAAGGTGTTTTACAACAAGGGCCCGGAGGCCAAGAAGCAGAAAAAGAAGTTTAGTCAGGCGGACATCGACGCAAAGGTGAAGCTTGCGGTCGATAAAAAAAGCAACTGAGGACGCGGAAAAAACAGCCGAGGAGAAAAATGAGTTGCTACAGCAGGCAGTCAATGCAGCTGTAACTGCCTGCAGAAATGATTTCGCTACTAACTTGGTTCCAGCTACCATCAACTGGACGAAGGAAAATCCAGACAAGATGGTACATGGTTTCCCGATGCCCAGTTTCGTCGGGAGCAACTCCATAAACAACAACAACACTGCACCATCACTTGCTCACGCAACCGGGCCTCCTCTCGCGGCCGCTCCCACTCATAGCAGCCCGTCCTCAGTCTCTGTCGCGCTAGGTGGGCCTTCGTCTTTGGCTGAGCTCGACGCTGTCACGGTAATTACATGCCGCACCAACATATATATATATATATATATATATATATATATATATATATATATATATGGAATATTCCATTTTCGTTGCCTTTCGGATGTTTTACACCACATACATATGTGTTTGCAGGGCAAAGAAACCCCGTGCACCATACTCTACTTGATCAAAGGCCAGAAGGTGGACGTGGGAAAGGGGATGATAATGAACCCCATGCAACCCACGTTCCACAACCAGCCGATCCCCGCTGGTCACTTCAGGGTTAACTTGTCCAGTGTGAAATCGGGGCACGAGCATTTTCCTCCTCCGGTATATCCCATGGGAGAGGACGACGAGACCCCGCCACGGATTGGAAACTGCAAGGGTTGGGTGCTGCTATGGCTGAAGAATCTTATTCGTCTGGAGCCGGCAGAGAGCACACCAATAACCACATATCAACAAGCATGTGCGGAGACCACCACCCCGCCTACGCAATTACCAGCTCCTGTAGTATCGAGTGAGAGCGGCGGACAATGTGATGAAGGGGGTGCAATAGTACTGCTGATGTAATCAATCCTGTAGAACAGAGAATGGATGATGAGACGAAGGTGGACCCTATGGGTTTCCTCAATACAAACGCGTATGACTGTGACATAGATATGATGAGTCAACCATATGATGAATCGGGCTATGAGCATGCTAATGAGGATATGGATGATATGCCCGGGCAGGAAGGTCATTGGAAGGATTGCAAAAAGTCTCTCTTCATGAATTCCTCACAGGACACACCTCAAGATGTCGCCTCAACACATGCTCAACTAGCCGGGGGACGTACAGTGCTTAGCCCGGGAACCCTGGGGCAGGGGTTAAGGAAGGGTCTGGAAGGTGTGCCCAAGAAAAAGGAGAGGAAGAGATCGGGGAAGATAACTGCCTCCAAACAAGCCAGAGCACAAAGCAGCCAGACGATGCATTCTGAAGAGCGTGTACCGGTGAAAGGTGCGGCCATGTTCCATCTCACGGGCGAGCTGATGCTACCGCCGAAATAGCTGGAGGCACTATCAGGGGATCTCAGGAGACTGCACGACCATGTGCTGTCGACTGAGAAAAGCCTACTAGCCTCAAAGGATCCAGGATATCCGACATACGCGGCTCGTGTGCCTGAGGGGAAGTGCTACGTCGACACATGGCCCGTGGAGGTGTTCTTCCTACGGTTTGACCATATCTTTGAGATGTTTCTGACAAGGCGGCTCGATTTTACAATCGTCCGCCTTTTTGCGCTACATATGAGCTCCGTCATGAAGAGTGAAGAAGTCTCGCAAATCTGTGTGGCGGATCCGTACTACATGCACGAGTCTTTCTTGAGTCTCGGCGACTTTGAGCGTGAAACTGCTAGGGAGTACCTCCAAAACTTCATGGTACAGAATAAGAACCGGGAAATTGTCCTCGTGCCTTATCATCCAAAGTAAGTCAGTTCCGGACAACCCTTTCGTACATTTCAATCATTCCTTCTCTCTCATATGGGGAATAATTTGAGGTGTCTTTTCCCCGCAGCAATGGGCGCGCCGTCCTTATCGTTCTTTACCCGCAAGTCTCCCACGTCGTGTATTTTGACCCTTCCAGAGATTACGAGAAAAAAGACTACACCCACATAATGAATATTCTAGATGATGCTCTCCAAGGCTTCAACATTAGAGGTGGCCACATGCAGATCAGGAAAAAAGGAACAAGAAGATGGGTTTCGCGCATAAAACTAACTTCTCCTGCATCCATGTCCCAAAACCAAGCAAGAAGGATGGATTCTACATCGTCCATCTCATGAGTCAGTTCAACACGGATCACCAAAAGCTTCGCATGAGAAGCAGAAATGATGATCATATCCACAAGTGGCTAGAATCTCATGGAGAAGCGGATTATAAACTTAGAGATGACTTCTTTCGCATCCAAAGCGACATTGCGACGATCATCATGAAAGAAGTCGTCGATGAGAAGGGGATGTTCCACCACGGCCCTATATCGCAAGCTGACGTCCGAACTCGCATAGGCATGCAACGTCTAGACCTCACTCCGTTCAAGAAGCTAGGGTCCATCCTTGATGATATGGAAGGATGGAACTTCTAGTGATTTATGATGCCGATGATGATGATATGTGTCGGTTGAACTTGTATACTTTTTGTAGCGATGAAACTTTGTGATGTCCATGTCCCTGCCGAACTTGCGTAACGCTACTTTGTTAGTTTGCGTACGGTGACTTGTGTACCTCTAGTTAATTAATTTGCATACTGTATGTTGCATCTAGTTGCTAACCCTTTATTTTTCGGTGTTGCTCTAGTATATTTTGTTGCATATATATGATTGTACATCCTCTTCATGAATATGCATCTCTAATAGGTACCTAGTTTCTTGTTGGCGGGATGGAAGTGCTATGTCGTGTACAAAGGGAAGGTTCCGGGGGTGTACAACGAGTAGCATGAGTGTCAGGCGCAAGTGAATGGGTTCTCGGGCGCCAGCCATAAAGGCTTCAAAAGAAGACAAGAAGGAGAAGCTAGTTACTTGAGGTTCACGCTAGCGCGAGAGAGGACTCGTAACCGCCACCTCATGTACTGCATAGTTCTGCTCTCACTCATAGTGATAGCTCTTCTCGCGTATACCTTTGTTTAGATGGATGAGATTGTAGTTGCAAGTATTCGATACTTGCATGTATCGCTATTTTCGAGATAATGACAAGATACCACTTTGTGTTGGATGATGATTATGATGAGACTATTTGTATGTATATGTTATGATTATATTTGTGGTCTCACAGGCATTTGTATGTGTATCATGATGAAATTTGTATGTGCTAAAGATTCTTCTATAAAGCCTGTTCAAATACAAAACAAATATGCCAAAAAAAACACAAAAAACTACTAAAATTAGCAGTAGCGAGTGGACAAAAGTTAGCAGCAGCGCGGTAGTAGAAGTAGCGCGCACAGGAGAAGCGCGCTATAGCTATTAGCAGTAGCGAGCTTCCATTAAGCGCGCTCCTTCTACACTTGTGTAGCAGTAGCGCTGATGAGAACGCGCTACTGCTACGTGTTAGCTGTAGCGCCCCGCACTACTAATAAACCTAAAACCCGCGCCGCTGCTAGCCTTTTCCCTAGTAGTGCGAGCAAGGCCTACCGCCCCTCTTCGAGAAATACCGTGACAAGCAGACCAGGAACTATGTCAGGGCCCGGTACAAGGTGGACCCAGTAACCAAGGAGCTTACCACGGATCCGAAGATGAAGGCGCTTGAGCGTGTTCTGGTAAGGAATAAACCCCCGCGTAATTAGCTCCATATGGTTGCATTCTAATTAATGAAGCCAATTTTCTAAATGGTTCATGTTCCTTCCACAGGACACTGAAAGTAGTAGTGCGGGGTCGTCTCAGAGCTCCCCTTTCGACACCCCTTTAAATAGGGTGTTGAACGTAATGAAAAACAATGATAAGCTCAGTAAGCCGTCGTCAGCTGGTCGTGTGGCCGGCAAAGGCTTGTCCACAAAATGGTCAGAGTACTATACCGCTGGGTGAAAGGAGAGAAAGACCAGCTCGGGAAGCCAGGAGCGCGAGGTTCAACAACTCAAGGCACAAGTGGCGTGGATTCCGAAGATCGTCGAAGAGCAAGTGCGAGACCAACTGGGAGCGACGATCACCGCCATTATGCCTACCTTGGTTTCTGGGCTGCAGGCGTGGATTGCGGGTGGCCAACAGGGGCCGCCCCCGATTCCCAGCTTCATGGGCAGCAACTCGCGCAACGTGCCGGCGGCGCCATTGGTGTCTCCGGCGGAGGCAGCATTGGTGTCTCCCGCGACGGCGCCAGCATTGCAGCTTAATACACCCAGGTGTGGGAAGAATACGCCGGCCGGCACCTCGGCAGCTAGCGGCCCCTCCGTCACTTGCACGCCCACCGTTGGCGGTGCCTAGACATTAGCCGAGCTCGACGCCATCATGGTAACTAATTAAGCCTATCAAACGATGACTTCATCTCCTTGCCTTTGATTGGGCATCCCTGGCGCCCTACATGTCTTTGCAGGGCGCCACCGACGTTCCGTGCACTCTCCTGCACTTCGTGAACGGCGAGTTGGTCGCTATCGCCAAGGGCAGAATCATTCAACCGGGCAGCCGCGTGTTCCACGGTAATCAGATGCCACCCATCGTTTATAGGGCTCAACTGGTTCGGGTGCTTCCGGGCTTCGATGACATGTTACCTCCGTATCGACCCCATGGGGCCGACGAAGATGATGTGATGACCCTCAGCGCCTGCATAAGCTGGCCCATGCTTTGGTCGAAGAGCCAGATTCATTTGGGGGCGGAGGACACCACCCCACAGACAACACCGCTAGTCGTGCCGGCGCCAAGTCATGGCAAGACCCCCGCAACGCCACCGGACATGCCAGACATGGATATGGCACAGGATCCGGACATGCATATGGCACAGGATCTGGACGACGACGATGACGACAACGACGGTACATTTACCAACGTTGATAAGTACTTCAACGAACATGGGTACGGTGACGAATTCTTGGGGCCTCCTTCTCAAGAACCCAACCCTGCGAAATACGATCTAGCTGGTACCGCGGAGAAACCCAGTTGCAACAGGCGTCGTCTGGCGTTCAGTTCTCAGGAGACGCCTCCAGCTACCGCCTTCACCGAGCCTCAGATAGCCGAGGTGCGAAATATTATCAGCCCCAACACACTCAAGAAGGCTGTCTGTGAGCAGAACTTGATCCCATTACAGTAGAAGAAGAAGGGACGGAAAAGAAGGAGTAACAAGGGTGCGAGCCAGCTGGCACCGAGTACGATCCGTGCTCAGGATGGGCCACCTTCACCTAAGGATATCTCGAGGAGGGTGCATGTGGCGGGTAGGCCGATGCTACCGACTAATCTGCTCAATGCTGCAACCGGTGCTATGCGGAGTCTGCATGACAGTGTTCTTTCTTTGGAGAAGTGGCGTCTCCGAGAGAATGATGTGGCATACGCGGTTTTCGTGGCCAAGGTGCCAGCGGGCAAGGGCTTTGTGGATAGCGCCATCAGGGGTATGATCGTCCTGCGGTTTGATGACATCTTCGCTATGTTTAACCTTCATCCGCTACACTACACCTTCGTTCGGCTATTTTCGCTGAGTATGGAGATGCGGATCATTAGAGACAAGACCCCGGACATCATGATAGTCGACCCCTTCTACATGCGTGCCAAGATCTTGGGCAGTGCTGGGGACCGGCAAGTCGCGAGTTCATACCTCGAAGGCGTCATTCTGGCAAACCCAGATAAGGATAACTTCCTCGTGCCTTACTTTCCCGAGTAATTCATCCCCTCACCGCCCCGTAACATATGATTTCTTATATTTCAATCGTTCGTTTTTTCTTTAACATTCCGTGTTTTGTGCAGTGACACACATTGCACACTCATCCTCTTAAGCCCGAAATATTCCATGGCCACGTATTTCGACTCAGACCGCCAGTCGAAGAAAGACTACACAAATATCAAGAAAGTTCCTGATGATGTTCTCTCTGGCTATGCCAGATCTGGAGGCACCTTCAGCAGGCCAATTCGTAGGTACGGCAAACACGTGTTCGCCCACAATACGACGTTCCCCTGCGTCAAGCAGCCGCCTGGCGGTCAGAAGGATGCCTACTACGCCCTCCATCACATGCGGGCGATCGTACGGGACCATAATCACCTTCTGCTACCAAATAATCTCAAAGATTGGGCCGCAAGCTTGTCGGCAATCCAGGACGCGGACATCACACAAGAATTCTTTCGCATCCAGTCGGAGTTTGCGGAAATCATCCATCAAGATGTCCTTCGTACCTCGGGGCAGTTCTACCTCAGATATCAACCGTCCAACAGTGAGATAGAAACAATGCTAGAAATGCAGGCTGACAACGCCCGCGATTTCATGACCATCATGATAGACGACAGCTTCATCCATGCTCCGGTCCCTGAGTCGAGTCGAAAGTAGTGATGCTATGTGTAGTTCTGAAATATCGATTAGCTCATGTTGTAATTAAACTTTAATGAACTTGTATGTCTCTTTGGTTTGGACAGTCGTTCAACTTATATGTAATCGATGCTATTTATTAATAGGACCATGAATCGTGCTATTAATGTCTTGCTTTTCTCTTCCGATCCTTTTGTTGCATACTTATATATTGCTTATGTATTGTTTGTGAATTGCTACTAACGTTTTGTTTGGCTAGTGCATAGAGATGTCGTCGTATGTCGTGTACAAGGGTAAGGTTTCCGGAGTCTACGACGACTGGGAGGAGTGTCGGAGACAGGTTCACCGTTTCAGCGGTAACAGTTACAAAGGGTACACCACTAGGGCGGAGGCGGAAGCTATATACACGCGCTATCTAGCGGGAGAGAGGAGGGAGTGGAGGAGGAACCGGATGAAGACCAGTTTCATCGCGATGATGCTCATCATGATGAACACATCTCTCTTCTATGTGATGGTAGTTTTGATGATCGATATCGACTTGTAATGTGAAGACAAACTCGCTACTCGCGGTCTCGAGACTTGTAATGTTCTAACTTTGTTCGGTCTTTTGAATTCGGAGACTAATATGATGAATTGTATTTGGAGACTAATCTTCTATTGTATTCGATGAATCTGCTGTTTATATGTTGTTGTCTATATTCTGTGTAGTAATATATTTTGTAACCTGTGCAAATATCCGAAAAGGAAAAAAATAATTCCTAATATTCATACTAGTGACGCACCACACTGCACTTTTGTGACGCACTGCAATAAACACACTAGTGGTGCACTACCTAAAAGGGCGCCATTAGTAACCCAAAGCACAAGGTAAATATGGCCCCCTGGGAGGCATAGTAATGGCGCACCGTTTGACATACTAATGACGCACTCCCTGGTGCGCCACTATTGTCTGGTATACTAATGGCGCACCAGGAGTGCACCATTAGTATTAGTTACTAGTGGCGTGATGATAGTGACACACCTGTAGTGCGCCATTAATGACCAAAACAGGTGCGCCACTAATTAGCATTTTCCTAGTAGTGTTATATGGATGTATATTAGTAATTATTGCCATGATATTTATAGAAGGGGACCACTATCTTACTTTCGGTCTGGGCCCCGAAAATATCAGGACCGGCACTAGATGTAGTGTCCTCGTTAATCAATAGTGTTGTTTTCACCAAACAAGGTAAATATAGGTTTAGATTTGAGAAGCAGGAAGGTTGCCCAGAGTCCGTGCATCGTGACATGCTCCTAGTAAACGTTTGCACACGCTAACATGATCCATTTAAAGTGGATGAGCAACAAAGCATATACCTGGTTCTCTTTGCCTTTGTAGGCTAAACTTCAGAACAAGGCCTTGCTCAGAGTACTACACTTTTTACAATGTTCAGTGTCTATCATTATTGTCAGAAGCCATGATTGGAAGGTAGCTGGAAACTGTACACGCTAGGATCACAAGGCATCGGTGCCATCACTCCTGCTTGAAGGACATACATATAGTCTTCTTTGCACAAGGAAAACACGGCTAGCATTACCCGATGCTTTTCACCAGATTAGTGACGCGGTAATAAATACTCCCTTTGTAAAATATTATAAAAGCGTTTAGATCACTAAAGTAGTGATCGAAACGCTCTTATATTAGTATACGGAGGGAGTAATTGAGTTCTTACTTCGGCATTTACTATGGAAGGTCTTTACCCAACAACAAAGAGGTGGATGAGATCATGAATTACAGAGATGTTATCGAGCAGTTCTCTAGTGAAAATACTACATGAGCCATGTTGTGTGGGATCTTTGACCCATAAGTGCTTAAAATATCTGTTTAGTTCTCTAAAGTACATCAAGTTCATAGTACCACTAGTAGAAAAAGGGCCTATTGTCCCGGTTCGTAAGGGCCTTTTGTCCCGGTTCCTGAACCGGGACTAAAGGGTCGGTACTAATGCCCTGTCCCTTTATTCCCGGTTTAATTCAGAACGGGACAGATGGGCCTTCACGTGGCCTGTGCGCGGAGCCCAGGCAGGAGGACCTTTGGTCCCGGTTGGTGGCACCAACCGGGACCAATAGGCATCCACGCGTCAGCATTTCTGTGGCTGGGGTTTTTGTTTTTT
>NC_041388.1:574470332-574475056 GCF_002162155.2 Triticum dicoccoides | reverse complement strand
GGGGGGGGGTTGGGGGTTTTGGGGGTTAATTTAGGTGTTTCATATATTGTGTTAGCTAGCTATAATTAATAGAGAGAAGTGTCATCTCTTATGTCCGTGCTTGGTCGACGCTACGTACTATACATATGTACAGAGAGGACTAGACACGCTAGCTAGCTAGTAAGCAAACGAAGGAAACATAAGATCGTCATGAACATATATGCATACAGAGAGAAGTGATATCGACCACCTCTCCTTCTCCGAGAGATTGGTCGAACAACAAGTTCTCGTATATCTATCGGACACTACCGGCTACATATATACAATAATTATCTCTTACAAATATAATCTCCTAACATACAGACTCATGATCCACATAGTATTCTCCGTCTTCAGCGATCACGTGGTCAAGAAAGAATGCCGCCAATTCCTATTGAATTGCTCGCATGCGAGCTGGTGCTAGGAGTTCATCCCGCTTCCAAAACATCTAATTTGAAGAAGGGGGTCAATACATATATATATATATATATATATATATATATATATATATATATATATATATGAATGAATGAAACTTAACACAAATGATGGTAATAAAATAAAATTGTGAATGTTGTTATTTACGCACTTCATATTGTTCGTCAGAGTAGCCCTGCTCATAGGTCGTGTGGCGGATGGACTCGCAAACGTAGTATCCACAGAAATCATTTCCTTGTTTCTGCCACAACCACTTTACAAGAAATATAGGTCAATCAAACTGATAAGCAAGAATGCCAAATGGTATTGATGAAACTAGCGCTTGAATCAATAGGAGGTGCGCGGAACATGCTACTATAGTACTTACTTTCGGCTGTCTAAATTGCAGCTTCTTTTGGAGTCCCGAAGCTTTTTTGGTGAATTTTTTCCAAACCCTGCCATACAAAGAAAACAATTACTTGATATATCAGGAAATGAACAAAGTTGCTGATATGGTGGATAATGATCGATTTAACTTACTTCTCGAGCATTTGAGTCATGTCCGCATAGTCCTGGGGATCTTTTCGTCTTGAGTCTAAGACGGTTACTAGTCCCTGCTCAAGCTTAATCTCTAGGAGAATATAGTGGAAACTGCACACGCATGCATAACTCATCAATTACATTACTATAACCTTGACTAATATATAAGGGAAACCGAATACGCACAAGACATTAACACTCACTTGAAGTTGTAAGAAAAGAGTATTATATCTTTGTTTTCATTTATTACCAACGATCGTAGCAAGTTGGCCTCGGTATCTGCGGCATGAAATTTAACCTGAGTTGCATATCTATGATATTTGTGTTAATGAACCCAATATCACTGATTTGTCTTTTCTTCAATTCGACGATCTTCAATCTGCATAATATAGTGAGGATAATTATAAATACATGCAATGAAAGAGCTGAGCTATATAGAGAGACTTAATGACAGAAGTAGTACTACTTACAGACAATAGCAGGTGACCGTTGCTTTATCGAGGGCCAATTGATTGAAAAACTGAAAGAACTTCTCAAATGGAACAGGAAACAGATCAATTTCAACGAGGTCATGCTCCTTTTTAACTCTCACATACAAAGTACTCCTCCCACCAGACTCTCTGCAGATTTTCAAGTACCAATCATGCAATCTTCGCATCATCGTTGATAGAGATCTTTAATCTTTGACGAGAGGCTTCCCGTACTCGTATATTTGTATCTGCACCTCCATGAAATCATAATGTACATCATCGGGCAGGTAATCTCCAAGATTGCTATAACCAGACACCATCCTCGGATCATTAGCGATGATGTTGCTAGGCACCTTGAGCGGGGGGCACGATTGCTTCGCTGGTTCGCCGAGCTGGGAAATTTGTTTCCCAGCTCGTCGTTCTTTCAGCCTTTGATCACTGATAGTACTTCCCGACCACTCCGCTTCGGCAAATTCCTTTCCAATAATGCGCTCATAGTTTCCTTTCGGCGGAGACTTGGGTGGTTTTGTCAGGGCAGCCATAGTGCGCTTCGCTTTCACCGGATCTACCTTCTCCTCCGGAGGTGGATGTTTCTTTGCTTTCACCCCTTCAAAGTAGTTCCTCACTTCTTCTCGCGTGATCTCGGCGTTCTCCTCCGGGGTCCTCTTGTAAGGTAACTTCTCTGGAGTCTTCAAAGAAGGACCGAATCTGTATGTCCTCCCGCCTCTGGCTGTACTACTAGACGCCGGCAGAGCAGACGGAGCGGTTGTCTTCTTTACTTGCTTACGAGGCGGAAGAGAAGGACTACGACGCGCCGGAGCAGCCGGAGCAGCGGCAGGTCTCTTCCGCCCTTGCTGACGAGGCGGAGAAGGAGGAGGCTGGCTGCTCGGGCGCGCCGGCGCAGGCGGAGAAGGAGGCGGAGTGCCGCCACGCGCCGGAGAAGGAGCCGGCCAAGTGCCCTGATCGTCACTCATCGGAGGAGGAGGCGGTGGAGGAGGCGGAGTGCCCTGACTCGCTGGAGGAGGAGGAGGAGGCGGAGACCTCCAGTTCGGAAGGTTGATGAGCTCCTTCTGCCATAGGCATGGAGTCTTCAGAGCAGAACCCAGCCGAGTCTCCCCTTCACCGGTAGGGTGGTCAAGCTGGAGGTCCTCAAATCCCTCCGTTATTTCATCCACCATCACCCTAGCATATCCTTCTGGAATCGGCCGGCAGCGAAAAGTTGCGCCGGGTCCAGTAGGAAAAACAGAGCCAATAGCCGCCTTGACCTTCATATTAAACCATTGCGTCATAAGGTGGCAATTTTGAGACTCCGTGATAGCATCCACGGGATAGCTGAAAGGAGCCGTCAAGACATGCTCGGGCTGAAGCAGCTCGATGGAAGCCACGCTGCTTCTCCGCTGAGATGGCGGGGTAGCTTCGGGGGAAGCTTCGGCAGTTCATTTGCTGCGATTTGCTTCTCGTTCCTCTATCGCTTCTACCCTAGCGTGCAGCGCCTGCAGTTGGGTCTGCTCCACTTTCTTCCTCCTCTTGTGGCATTTGTAACCGCCTGCGTCCGGAAACCCAACCTTCCACGGAATGGAGCCTAGCATGCCTCGTGTCCGTCCAGGGTGCTCAGGATTCCCGAGGGCCATTGTGAGCTCGTCGTTCTCTCTGTTTGGAACGAACGTCGCTTGCTGCACTGCTTCGACATGCTACTAAAGCTTCTTGACTGGTATGTCCATTTGGTCGTTCGTCCAAATGCACTTCCCTGATACAGGGTCCAAGGTTCCGCCAGCCCCAAAGAACCAAGTCCGGCAACGGTCTGGCCAGTTAATTGTCTCTGGTTCGATCCCTTTATCAACCAGATCATTCTTAGTCTTAGCCCACTTAGGCCGGGCTACACCTGACCCCGTGCGATGGTGATGCTTCTTCTTCGCAGCACTTTGCTTGTTTGTCGCCGACATCTTCTTACTCTTTTCCGATGTCTTGTGGGCCACAAATGCGGGCCAATGATCTCTGATCTTCTCATATCCGCCCTTGAATTCTGGTGTCTCTTTATTTTTGACAAACTTATTCAGCTCTTTCTTCCACCTCCTGAATAGTTCTGCCATCATCTTAAGAGCAAAAGACTTAATTAATTGCTCTTTAACTGGCTTCTGTGGATCATCCTCTGTCAGTAGGGTGAAATTTGACTTCAGCTCAGTCCAAAGATCATTTTTCTGCATATCTTTGACATAAGACACCTCAGGGTCTTCTGTAGCCGGCTTTAACCATTGCTGGATGCTGATCGGGATCTTGTCTCTAACCAAAACCCCGCACTGAGCAACAAATGCGCTCTTTGTCTGGAGGGGTTCAATCGGTTGGCTGTCGGGCGCGATTGCTATGATCTCAAACTTTTCATCCGAGCTCAATTTTTTCTTCAGGCCTCGTCTCTTTACCGAAGTTGTGCTCGATCCGGAGGGCTAGAAAAAAGAAAAAAGACTTAATTAATATGTGTACATACCAAAACAATGAATGCATCAATTAGCTAGTCAGCAGAAGCTTAACTAATATATATACCTGGCCGGACTCAGTTCGGTCACCGGAGACGTCATCACGGTCTCCTTCTTGCACCGGCATTGGGTCACCGGAGCCGTCCTCACGGTCTCCTTCTTGCACCGGCATTATGTCACCGAAGCCATCATAATCATAGCCAGCTGCTTCCAGACCATCGATGTCGTTGAGAAACAACGAGCAGACGACATCACTTCCTCGTGCGATTATGTCCCCAACAACTCTTCTTGTACTTCATCTCGGGCGGTGTCCATAGTTTCTACAAATATTTATAACATGGCAATTATTATTCAAACATGACAGATAGATATATTAGTGGCAAACGTAGAACTAATATTAATTAGTGGCCTCGACGCTGCTTCTCTAGGGTTTGGGGTGGCCTCGACGCTGCTTCTCTAGGATTAGGGGTGGCCTCGACAACGCTTCAAGGATAAAAAAAGAAGAGGAAGAAGAAAAAAAGGAGAAGAAAGGATAGAAGAGTAGAACTTTCTTCTCCTCTTTTTTCTACTCCTCTATCCTTTCTTCTCCTCTTTTTTTTCTTCCTCTTCTTTTTTTATCTGGAACGAGGGTCGTCGAGGGTCACCGAGCGGTAGAGAAAACCCTAAATAGCAAGTATCGTGGGTGTGAGATACATGTGGCCATCGGTGTCGGACACTACATCCACGTCCCACAAGTGACGTGGGCGTTGAAGCCCGCGTCACTTGTGGGACGTGGATGTAGTGTCCGACACCGACGGCCACATGTATC
>NC_041388.1:574463793-574469890 GCF_002162155.2 Triticum dicoccoides | reverse complement strand
GTGTTGAATGGTACTACGTACATATTTCTAGATAATATTTAGATCTTTTGATTGGGAGTGAATAAGAGTATCACTTTAAGTTTGTACATGTTCCAAGTTAATATGTCACTGCCGCTAGTTGATGGTTAAGCGGCTTCTCAAAAGATGAATTTTCATTTGTGCTGAATTTCATATACACTGCTCTTTTTTTACAGATCTGCATGTATCCATCTTTTCTCATTTGTTACAGAACATATTTGGCTGCGCTTCATGGGTTTCAGGTTGATTTGAGTGGGCATTAGGGATGAAAACTGTCTTTTTACCACCATAGGCATTTGCCCTACGTTTTGTAGAATGCTCAAGGGTTTTGCTAGTAGCGCCAAAATTCATGTTAACTTATACAGCACATCCCATAATGCACGTGTAGGATATATCTCAACACAACGTACGTAGTGGTGCAATGAGCTTAGTTAGTTACAATGTTAGAAGAGAAGATATTTCACAATCTCAAGGGGGGCTAGTTTCTACAGAGAAAATTGAGAGTTTTTGTTAAACCATGAATCTTCGGGAAGCATCAAAACTTATCGAAGATTCTTTGTTTAATAGACCAGCGACAAGTTACACACATTTTTTCATGTACCAACATATTGTGCCTCGGATCTTGACCGTTTGCGTGTCAAATCAGGTAGCTATATTCGGAACTAGTCTCTACTCCTAATGAAGCAGTTTATAGTTTCGCTTTCAGGTTTTTTTCGTCCCATCTCCTATGGTTTTTTTAGTACCTTCTCCCACCTCAAACTTAACCACCACAAACCGAAAAAACCTCATGTTGAAGCCCCAACCCGCACCATGTATGTACGACCAAAAAAAGACGTACGATGGTTAACCAACAAAAAAAGACCTACAAAAACTAACCAGCGACAAAAAAAACCCTAAACCTATCGCCCGCATGTACGATCGATGACTCCTGCCCTCGAGCGAGGTCTCCCTTCGCCGCCGCCGCTCCACCCAGAGCCGCCCTCTTCCCCGCTGGCGCCGCCCCTTCCCTCCCACCCCGAGCCGCCGTCTTCCCCGCCTGCGCCGCTCTCTTCCCCGCCGGCGCTGCCCTCCACTCACCTTCTGTTCTTCAAGCGGGGACGCCCTAGATCGAGTCGAGCAAGTCAGCGGGGCAGCGGCCAGATCCGCCACGGCCACATCTCGTCGAGACAGGCTCCGCCGGGAGAGGTAGATCGAGGCGGCGGGCACCGTGTGCGTCTTGTCTCTTGGGACGCCGCTCCGACCTGATCCGGCGAGGAGGCAGCCTCCATGTGTGGCAATGAGGGCGGCGGCCGGCTGCCCGAAAGGTCGATCTGATTATGCCTCGTCACACCCCTTCCCTGGTAAAGAGCCAAGCTCCTCGCATCTCTGCTCCACTGGATTCACTTTCTTGGCCTAGGCTTTTAATTTTTTCAGGGCTGCACTTTCTTTGCCTGTTAAGCAATTGATATACATAGTGGAGCAAGAATTAACACCATGGAAGGGGAGAAATACAGTACATGCACTATGTATTTTAAATTTTGCATGTGGGCTCAGGCGTGGCAGCGTCAGCGGCCTCCGACGCTCTCGGCTCAACCGCCGCCGACCTACCATGCCCACGATCCTCGCGAGCAGTGTCACTCCTTCCCCTCACCGTGGTACCTTCCTCTTGCGTGTTACTTTTTTTCTTCTGAACATGCAGTTGTTTTGGTCCACCATTGTTCTCATAAAAGTACATTCTTAAGGATGAGCAAACTTCTGTGATGTTGTGACACGAAGTATTTAACTGCTAAGTGCCTGATGCCTTGATGTCTTACTTTAAATTTGTTTTACATGCATGAGCAGGACTTCACACTAGGATGGGAGCAACCTGCATCTTTCGAATGTACTGAACTAATAAATAACTAGGTACTTTTGAATTGA
The DNA here is from genome assembly GCF_002162155.2 of Triticum dicoccoides. Classification (NCBI taxonomy): domain Eukaryota; kingdom Viridiplantae; phylum Streptophyta; class Magnoliopsida; order Poales; family Poaceae; genus Triticum; species Triticum dicoccoides. Next base: position 574,467,973 of record NC_041388.1, on the reverse strand, counting down.
ATATCCTCCAGCAATTGGCGTCAGCATTGACTACGCCACTGTCAAATGCATGTTTGTTTAATCATAATGATTTCTTCATCCCTTTAGTTAGAAGAATCAAAAGCAGTTAATAAGCTTCTAAGCTCTTTAGTCTGCATTTCTTTGTAGTTCCTTTTTTATTCAGATTGTGCAGCGTCAATGGTCTCTACCCTGAAGAGTCAAGATTACATTGTTACTGACTTGCAAGGCTCTATTATGTTTCGAGGCGAAGAAGTATTTACCTCTTGAGTTGTTGATCATTTTCTTTGGCTTGACTCTATATGCAACCCTTTCGTACCATTTACCTACATTAACTTGAGCAATAATATCTGTACCATTTACTTTACTGTTAATTACAGAAGACGATAAAACCAATGAGTTAACTAAGCAAGATTTGCAGGTGCAATGGATTGATTGATTTATGAATCAATCACAGCTGCTAGAAGAAGAAAGAATCAGGCGTGCATCATGGATGATGGATCTTAGAGTGCGGGGTGAGAACAAAGGTGATTTATTGGAGTGATATAAGCAAACTCAGGCACGTTCCCTTTCCTCACATTTTGAGATCCAATAGAATGGATCTATTATTAGTAGCATCGTCATCTTCAAATCCAATGTTTTTTGACACCACTCCTGTGTTTGTCTCTTCCAAACTAATCTGGTTTTAACAGTAGATCATTACTATTTTCACCGTGTGTGGCTGAGGATCAAGGTCGATAAACCGCTGAAGAATGTTGTTTCTATGATACGAGATGGCAAGCGCTAAATCTACAGGGTTAAATATGAGAAACTTCTGGATTGGTGCGCCGTATGCGGCATGTTGGGTCACCAGTACAAGGAGCATGGAACCGGTATACATCCACCTTCTGCTTTGGTCTTCAAGGACCTGAAGGCAACCTGGGCAATGCGTAACAGCCAGGGGCCGAGAGGCGGACGTGGCCGTAGGGGTGGACCATGCGGTGGCCGAACTGGGGGGTGCGGTGCAGATTCTCAAGCCAGGGGTCCAGAAGGGCGGGAAGACGAGGATACAGACATGGACTTCGTGATGCTTGACACAGAGGGGAATAGGAAGAGAGCGCCTAACCAGAAGCTCTATTTGGAAGCGCCAAACACGGGAACGACTGCTATAGCACAGGGGAACACCTTGGTGTCGCCCTCCACTGTTGCTCCTCCAAGCCCAAGAAAAAACAAGACCCGAAGAGAACCAAGCTAGTGCTGGAAATTGTGAAGAACAGTATGTCCAAGCAAGCAGGACAGGGGAAGGGTGATACAAAGTTGGCGGGCTCCTTTGAGGGGCGCCGCCGAGCCCAATGAGTGTCTTCTGTTGGAACTGCCGTGGAGCGGGCAAAGCTGCGACAGTTCGAGAGCTTCGCGATTTTGCGAGGCAATTTGCCCCTACCCTTTTGTGTATTGTTGAAACACAAATAGAAGGTGCTAGGGTAGAAGCATTAGCTGGAACTTTGGGTTTTGATAACTCTTATGCCGTTGATAGTCAAGGTAGAAGTGGCGGAATAGGTTTGTTTTAGAATAATGCAATAAATATTGATATTCTTGGTTACTCTCGTTATCACCTGGATGTTTCGGTGGAGGAACAGGGTAAGGACAAGTGGAGGATGACATGCATATATGGTGAGGCACAAATACACGTGAGGCATGAGACTTGGACAGTTTTGAAAAACATTAGCACTTTGAGCTCCCTCTCTTGGCTCTGTATTGAGGATTTTAAAGAAGTGCTGCATCCAGATGAACACCAAGGAGTAGGTCAGTGCAGTAATGCTCAAATCCAAGTGTTCCAGGATGCGGTGGATGTTTGCATGTTGCTAGATTTGGGGTATAAAGGAAATTTCTGGACATTTGAGAAAAAAGTTTCAGGAGGAAGTTACACTAAATGCAGACTTGACAGAGCACTTGTCAACGTCGCGTCAGTCCAGCATCTCACCGGAGCCACATCTGATCATTCACCTTTGCTGCTTGAACTTGGAGACACCGATGGAGAGGTGCGAAGAAGGAAGCCTTTCAAGTACGAGCTTATGTGGGAGACACATGACGGTCTTAGGGACACAATTTCATCGGGCTGGGGCGAGGGGCCGCCTTGCACATCTGTAGATGGGATGTGGCAGAAGCTTAGTGATCTTGCTAAGGGCTTGGGAAAGTGGTGCACGGACACATTTGGCAGCGTGAGAAAGGAGATAAAACAGCTCAAGCGGGCTTTGGAAGGACTCAAGGGTGACCCACTAAGGATCAGGCCAACGCATGTAGAGCTGAAAATAAATGAGTGCTTGATCGAATTGTACCACATGGAGGAGATAATGTGGCGGCAACAGGCTAGAATCGAGTGGCTTTCGGCGGGTGACAAGAATACAATTTTTTTTCATCTTCGAGCTAGCCTTCGCCGCAAGAAAAATATAATCAAAGCTCTACAAAACTCGCTCGGAGTTGAGATATCAGACTTGGCAGAATTGCGGGTGCTTGCCAACAGTTTTTACCAAGCCTAATACCAGTCTGAAGGTGTCCAGAATATGAACGAAGTTCTGAACCATGTACCACGCAAGGTGACAGATGAGATGAACACATTACTTTGCACTCCGTACACCAATGAGGAGGTTAAGGCGGCCTTGTTCCAGATGTTCCCAACCAAAGCCCCAGGCCCGGACAGTTTTCCCGCTCACTTCTATCAGCACCATTGGGACGTGTGTGGGGAGGAGGTCACAAAGGTTGTTCTGAGAATAGTCCATGGAGAGGAGAACCCAGAGTGCATCAATGATACTGTACTAGTGTTGATTCCTAAGGTAACAAACCCAACAGTACTGTCTCAATTCCGGCCTATAAGTATTTGCAATGTTCTGTATAAGATTGCGTCGAAGGTGATTGCTAACAGGGTAAAGGTAATTTTGCCTGACATTATATCAGAAGAGCAGTCCGCCTTTGTACCTGGAAGGTTTATAACTGACAACATTATTTGTGCTTGCACTTCATGAAGCGCTCGAGATAAAAAACAAACAGTTTGTGCACTTTGAAGTTGGACATGATAAAAGCCTATGATAGGGTGGAGTGGACATATTTGAAGGCCATCATGACCAAGCTGGGTTTTGCAGCACAGTGGATTGATATTGTTATGGGTATGGTCTCATCAGTATCCTTTTCAGTTTTATTCAATGGAGAGAAGCTCGAATCTTTCAAACCTACAAGAGGTATTCGACAGGGAGACCCGATCTCCTCCTATTTATTCTTGATAGCAGCAGAGGGCCTTTCGTGCCTACTCAAAACAAGTTCTTAGTCATCATTGGCAGGTATTCAGGTGGTCCCAACGGCTCCTACCGTTAACCACCTTTTGTTTGTAGATGACATCCTGCTACTTTTCAAGGCGAGTGGGTAGGGATCTTTAGCGGTGTCGAACCTGCTAGCTACTTATTGTAGTGCATCGGTGACAAAGGATTAATAATGGGAAGTCCTCAATTTTTTTCAGCAAAGGATGTCCAGGACCTGTAAGGGATATTGTCAAGAATAATTTGCAGGTGCAAAATGAATCGTTGAGTGATCGCTACTTGGGCATGTGCCTACTGATGTCGGCCACTTGAAGAACGGTACATTCAGATATTTGAGGGACCGTGTTTGGGAAAAGATAAAGGGATGGATGGAGAAGCTCCTGTCATCGGCAGGTAAAGAGATTTTGATCAAGTCGGTAGCACAGGCTATACCAGTCTATCCTATGTCGTGCTTCAGGTTGTTGAGGGGGCTGTGCGAGAATATAACCCCCATTATCAGGCAATTCTGGTGGGGTAGGAAGCAAGGAAGGAGAAAGCCAAGCTAGGTGGTGTGGGATGTCATGACCAGGCCCAGACATTTGGGAGGGCTGGGTTTCCGTGACTTGGAGATCTTCAGTTTGGCATTGCTAGCACGTCAAGCATGGAGGATTTTGACGGAAGAATGATCTCTTAGTACATGCATGCTGAAAGCGATATATTTCCCACAAACCACTTTACTGGATGCGGAGCTTGGTTCTCACCCTTCTCAAATTTGGAGAGCAATACTCGATGGTTGAGATATCCTAGCACAGGGGATTGTTCGAAGGATTGGGGATGGGGAGACTACAGATATTTGGCTACATAATTTGATCCCTAGGGATAGTTATAAGAGGCCCATTACTTCACTAATTCAGAAC
>NC_041388.1:574392711-574463433 GCF_002162155.2 Triticum dicoccoides | reverse complement strand
CTGTTTGGGCGCTTACCCCTGAGGATCTCCTAGCACCAATGATTGAGCGGACGGAGGATAAAGCAAATGCCTGGCTTTTTGAGATACATGCAATATTATCTGCAGATCTGTTTCAAAGGCTCATTGTAACTCTTTGGGTGATCTGGAAAGCTCGACGGAAGGCTATTCACGAAGACATTTACCAGACGCCACACTCCATCGACAGATTCATCAACAGCTACTTGGGGGATCTCCGGTTTATGAATCCCGTGCACCAGAGACCAACGGGTGCGGCAATAGCGAGGTCTACTCGCTGGGTAAAACCACGCGAAGGAGCCGCAAAGGTAAATGTCGACGCCGCTGTATCTCGACGGGGCTATGGTGCTGTTGGCGCCATCTGCATGGATCAAGAAGGGGCCTTTTTGGGAGCCTCGACTCTTTTTTTCAAAGATATCGCTGATCCACAAACCCTCGAGGCGCTGGCGACAAGGGAAGCATTGGCTCTCTCGGAGGACCTCTATCTTCGGAGGATCCATGTAGCATCGGACTGCAAAGGGGTGGTTGAGGACGTCAAGAAGGAAAATGCAGCGAGCTATGGAGCAATTATTCATGAAATAATAGATCATTCTATGTCTTCTGATTTCTGTCATTTTAGTCATGAGTTTAGGAGCTCGAATGTCAAAGCTCACAACTTAGCGAAGCATGCTCTTAATCTCGGTGGTGACCGCCATGTTTGGTTAGGACATCCCGGGAATCTCTCGTTCGTCCCTGTAACTGTGGTGACGGATTAATAAAGAACTTCGCGAGGTTGTCTCAAAAAAAAAGTTACCTTGATAAAGTCCCCCTATTTGCACAATACACAATAGAAGATGAAACCGGTGCATCGCTCAATAGTCGGCCTGTCCATTGGATGCTAGTAGGCGTTTTTTCCCCCATTTGAAGTATTTTTAGGATTTTTTTCCAGCTACACAACTGAACAATACATAACGACTGATTCTCGCGCACCCACTTATCGGCCAACCTGGTTCATAATTTTTATTTTTAAACCAAAATTTTATATATGTTATGGGAAAATTGATTGTTTGAAATTTCAAAACATATCCATGGATTTAAAAATTTATGACTCTAAATAAAATTCAAAAAGTTCTACAATAAATCTTTATTTAAAACATATTTGCATATTCGGAAAATCCACGTACATTTTCAAAAAGCTTTGCAATTTCTATGAAATAAATATGAATTTATAATTTTGGAAAATTTATAAAAATATTCTCAAACATGAAAATATTCATCAATTTTTTTCAATTTTAGAAACACTTGAGAAGTAGAAAAATATTCAAAAATGTTAATGAATCTTAATAATATTCAGGAATTTGACAAAAGGGTGAAGTACGCTTCATCACATATTTGAAAAATTATTCTCGTGTATGTAAAATTGTTCACCTCTTACTTGCATATTCAAAAAATTATCATGTAATCATGTATTTAAACATCCATCCATTTTTTAAACAACCGTACACGTGCACATATATGCTCCTATATTGTGGATAATTTCAAAAGTATATAAAAGAAAAAGGAAAATATAAATGATGAAGAAATAAAAGATGTAATAAAACCAAAAATGATAACAGAAAATAAAAAGTAACAATTGAATGCAAAATATAAATGTTAAATGTTAAACTAACTGAAGAGATAAAAGGAATGAAAATGTCAATTGAAATCAGCAGAAAACCTACCAAAAACAAGTGGTACATCACGATGAGCTGGGCCGGCGAGCTATGGACATACGTGACGCTCGACGTTGGCGCCGCTCTTCGGGCGAGCGATGACCTCCTCCTGACTCCATACCACTTGTTGCAGGCCTGCTGGATGGTCGCCCAATGGTTGGACATGGCCTTCGCACCGCGATCCATGTGGATGTTGGCGAACTCGAGTTCGACCATCTTGCGCTCGTCGAACTCCATCTTGACCCTTCTCCACTAGGTGCCGGCGTTCTGATTCACGCCGGTGATCGGGACAATATTGACAGTTCTCCATGCTTCGGCGAGGCACTCGTCTTCCTTTGGCATCCACTTGAGGCGAGGCTCGCCCTGCCTGGTGTTGGATGACCGCTTCTTCCTTCTCCCTTTGGCCGCTGGCTCCACCGGTTCTTCGTCTTCCACCTCCTCCTCGACATTGTCATGCTCGGCGTCCTCCTTGTCGCCCGCGGTGTCCACCGTTTCGTCTTGGGTGCACAACCCGGGGCACGAAGCGGCGACTTAGTAGTTCATGATGATCTCGTCCATCTCGGCGTTGATGTTGCCTAACTGTGGCGCCGAGTTTGGTGCGAAGGGCTATGGCCCACGGTGCAGGGCCAGCGCATGCGAGCTTGAGTACGTCGGCGAGTAGCCGTACTGGGTGTTAGGCCCGGCGGTGAATGCGGATGGCATGCTCGGGTCGGGGTTGACGAAAATGGAGGGACACGACGCAGAGCAATGTGCGAATGTGATGTTGGGTTTGAAGCCACCGAGCGCGTCACCGTCGACGTAGTCAGGCGAGGACGCGTACGGAAAAAAGCTAGCCGGTGACGCGACGCTCTGCTGGCTACCCCACGCTCCTTGTGGGTGCCGGGCTGCCTGTTGATGAGGCGGAAATTGCTGGCGCTCATTCGCGATGGTCGCGCGACATGCCTCCTCCTGCTCCGCCTCCGCCTCCCTGTCCTTCTTCATGCTGAGCCTGTTTCGTCGATCGACGGTGACTGCCGCCCGATGATCAATGTCGGCCTTCCACTAGGCATTCGTCGAGCCCGGGGGCGTTGGCATCGGCGCCCTCAGCTTCCTCGGCTTTGGCTGGGCGGGATCGTTGGCTAGGAGAGGGGCCGTGTACTTCTTCGACGGCATGGCAGGCGAATCTGGGGGGATGGCGGGAGCTGCGGGGGAGATGGGGTTGGCGGGGAGGAAAATGGAGGGAAAGGTGAAAAACAGCATGGAAATCGGCCGGTGTCGCCGATAGTGCGGGTCCACGCTGCTTTTCGCTTCAGCCGGTTTCCCTAGGCGCCCCTCGGTGCGCTGGGTTTGGCTTAGGTTCGCCAGATGTAATTTCGGCCCAAACCAGTGAAAAACAAGGATTTGGAGGCGCGGCTGGGGGATTTTCTTTGCCCGGCGGTAAAAAAGTCGCCTTGGGGGGCCTGTTGGGGGATAGGGCTGAAGATGCTCTAATATCTTGAGAATTGAGGGAAAGGACCTATATAAACACAAGCATGCATGTGTGGCTTTATAAAAGCTGGTCAAGCTAGTCCTTGCGGCGCCACACGCAATTGAAAGAATACATGCATAGTCGAGAGATACCCATATGGAATTTTCGCATAGTCGAGCTCAAGAAGGCATTGTCACCATTTACCATTTTGTTTCAAAACATCATTTAGCGACATGGAATAGGATTTGGAGGCAAAGGGGACTCAAATGCATGGCTGGAAGAACAAGCTTGAACAAAAGGTCAGGAACTCTCATCCCTTGCCAGACTAAACACCTCCAACCGTGATGGCATGATAGGGACCTTGTTGTGTCTTGTAGTTTGTGCGGTTGCTTCACGAGACAATTGATTGTGCTCATGTTCCATAGTTTTTGTTAGAGCATCTCCAGCCGTTGGCCCCCCAGACAGCGCTTTTACGCGCCCCCTGGGGGTGAGCCGGCGCTAAATCGGCGCTGGGGCGGTTGGCCGTCCAGTTGTCGCCCCAGGCACAGATATTGACCCACTTTTCGGCCCACTTTCAGCGAATTAAGGACCCATATGGGCGAGAATAGGCCCGTATTCGGCGTGGTTCGCCGTGGTACGGCGTTGAATTATCAACGTATAAATATTTTTGTATCACATAGTTCATCACAAAAAATCAAATAGTTCAGCAAAATAGTGCAACAACAAATAGTTCAATACAAATTATATAGTTAAACAAATAAAAACTCATATTTCATCACACGTCGCGCCCGGCGTCGCCCTTGAGCCTCCATAGGTGCTCTATCAGATCCTGCTGCAGAGGTAGGCAGTCTGAGGTAGGTAGTCCAGATTGCCGGTTGCTGGTGATCAACTTCGGCTAGAGGGCCTTGCCTGTAGTATGGTTCAGTGTCAAACACTGGTTCTTCTTGCTCGCTTTCGATGATCATGTTGTGCAAGATGACACAGCAAGTCATGATCTCCCACATTTGATCTTTCGACCAGGTCTGAGCGGGGTACCGGACAACAGCAATTCGAGATTGGAGCACACCAAATGCCCGCTCGACATCCTTCCTGCAAGCCTCCTGAATCTTCGCAAACTAGGCGTTCTTGCCTCCTGGCAAAGGGTTTGAGATGGTCTTTACAATTGTCGACCATCTCGAATAGATGCCATCAGCTAGATAGTACCCCTTGTTGTAGTGCAACCCATTGATCTCGAAGTTCACCGGAGGAGAGTGACCTTCAACAAGCTTGGCAAAGACAGGAGAGCACTTCAGCACGTTTATGTCATTGTGAGTTCCTGGCATAACAAAGAAGGAGTGCCAAATCCAGAGGTCCTGTGTGGCCACCGCCTCAAGTACCACACTGCAACCATCTTTGGCGCCTTTGTACATCCCCTACCAAGCAAATGTGCAATTCTTCCATTTCCAATGCATATAGTCGATGCTTCTAAGCATCCCAGGAAATCCTCTTGCTGCATTCTGTGCTAGGATCCAAGCAGTGTCTTCCGCATTGGGTGTTCTCAAGTATTGCGATCTGATAACCCACAAGTATAGGGGATCAATTGTAGCCTCTTTCGATAAGTAAGAGTGTCGAACCCAACGAGGAGCTAAAGGTAGAACAAATATTCCCTCAAGTTCTATCGACCACGGATACAACTCTACGCACGCTTAACGTTCGCTTTACCTAGAACAAGTATGAAACTAGAAGTACTTTGTAGGTGTTTTCGGATAGGTTTACATGATAATAAAGAGCGCGTAAATAAAAAGTAGGGGCTGTTTAGATAAAGAAACAATAAAGTTAGTATAGCGAGTGTGGAAAAGTGGTGGTAGGAGTTGCGAAATTGTCCCTAAGCAATTGACTACGTTACTAGACCGATAGCAAGTTTTATGTGGGAGAGGCCACTACCAGCATGTCATCCCTGACTTGGAATTCTATGCACTTATGATTGGAACTATTAGCAAGCATCCTCAACTGCTAACATTCATTAAGGTAAAATCCAACCATAGCATTAAGATATATTGGTCCCCCTTCAATCCCGTATGCATCAATTTCTATGCTAGGCTGAAGTTTCTATCACTATTGCCCTCCAATACATAGTCCTATCGACATACAACTAACCCTATGGTGTGATCCACACGCGCGCTCATATGATGGGCACCAAAGGACATCAACATAACCACAAGCAAATTAAATCAATCATAGCAATTCATCAACCACTGATAGGACAACGAAAATCTACTCAGACATCATGGGATGGCAACACATCATTGAATAATAGTATGAAGCATAAAGCACCATGTTCAAGTAGAGGGTACAGCGGGTTGTGGGAGAGCGGACCGCTGTAGATAGATGGGGGAAGGTGATGGAGATGTTGGTGAAGATGGCGGATATGTTGGTGAAGATCGCGGTGATGATGATGGCCCCCAGCGGCGTTCCAGCGCCACCGGAAGCGAGGGGGAGAGAGCCCCCCTCCTCCTCCTTCTTCTTTTTCCTTGACCTTCTCCCTAGATGGGAGAAGGGTTTCCCCTCTGGTTCATGGCCTCCATGGCATGGGAGGGGCATGAGTCCCTCCGAGATTGGATATGTCTCTCTGTCTCTCTCTGTTTCCGCGATCTCAGATTCCGGCCTTTCACCGATCCTTATATTCCCGGAGATCCGTAACTCGGATTGGGCTGAAATTTTAACACGACCTCTATCCGGATATTAGCTTTCTTGCGGAGAAAGAAGGGCATCAACCGCCTTACGGGGTGGCCACAAGGGCCCAGGGCGCGCCTGCCCCCTGGGGCGCGCCCCCTGCCTCGTGGCCCCCTCAGGCATCGTCTCGCGTTGATTTTTCTTCCCAAAAATCACATATATTCCAAAAAAATCTCCGTCAGTTTTTATCCCGTTTGGAATCCATTTGATATTGATTTACTGCGAAATAAAAAACATGCAACAAACAGGAACTGACACTGGGCACTGGATCAATATGTTAGTCCCAAAAATAGTATAAAAAGTTGCCAAAAGTATATGAAAGTTGTAGAATATTGGAATGGAACAATCAAAAATTATAGATATAACGGAGACGTATCAGCATCCCCAAGCTTAATTCCTGCTCGTCCTCGTGTAGGTAAATGATAAAAAAGATAATTTTTGATGTGGAATGCTACCTAGCATAATCTTGATCATGTAATCTAATCATGGCATGAATATTAAGACACGAGTGATTCAAATCAATAGTATATCATTTGACATTAATATAATAATAATTCAAGCATACTAATAAAGCAATCATGTATTTTCAAAATAACATTGCCAAAGAAAGTTATCCCTACAAAATCATATAGTCTGGCTATGCTCCATCTTCACCACACAAAATATTCAAATCATGCACAACCCCGATGACAAGCCAAGCAATTGTTTCATAATTTTGATGTTCTCAAACCTTTTAGAATTTCACGCAATACATGAGCGTGAGCCATGGATATAACACTATAGGTGGAATAGAATATGATGGTGGAGGTTGTGTGGAGAAGACAAAAAGGGAGAAAGTCTCACATCGACGCGACTAATCAACGGGCTATGGAGATGCCCATCAATTGATGTCAATGTGAGGAGTAGGGATTGCCATGCAACGGATGCACTAAGAGCTATAAGTTTATGAAAGCTCAAACTGGAAACTAAGTGGGTGTGCATCCAACTTGCTTGCTCATGAAGACCTCGGGCATTTGAGGAAGCTCATCATCAGAATATACAAGCCAAGTTCTATAATGAAAATTCCCACTAGTATATGAAAGTGATAACTCAAGAGACTCTCTATATGAAGAACATGGTGCTATTCTGAAGCACAAGTGTGGTGAAAGGATAGTAACATCATCCTTTCCTCACATGGGACAATGCTCTAATAATGATGATCATCACACTTTTCTTTACTTACAACTCAATATTACAACTCGATACTAGAACAAAATATGACTCTATATGAATGCCTTCGGCGGTGTACCGGGATGTGCAATGATCTAGCATAGCAATGACATCAAAAAACGGACAAGCCATGAAAACATCATGCTAGCTATCTTACGATCATGCAAAGCAATATGACAATGAATGCTCAAGTCATGTATATGATGATGATGGAAGTTGCATGGCAATATATCTCGGAATGGCTATGGAAATGCCATGATAGGTAGGTATGGTGGCTGTTTTGAGGAAGATATAAGGAGACTTATGTGTGATAGAGCGTATCGTATCATGGGGTTTGGATGCACCGGCGAATTTTGCACCAACTCTCAATGTGAGAAAGGGCAATGCACGACACCGAAGAGGCTAGCAATGATGGAAGGGTGAGAGTGCGTATAATCCATGGACTCAACATTAGTCGTAAAGAAATCACATACTTATTGAAAAAATCTATTAGTCATTAAAACAAAGTACTACACGCATGCTCCTAGGGGGATAGATTGGTAGGAAAAGACCATCACTCATCCCCGACCGCCACTCATAAGGAAGACAATCAATAAATAAATCATGCTCCGACTTCATCACATAACGGTTCACCATACGTGCATGCTACGGGAATCACAAACTTCAACAGAAGTATTTCTATAATCATAAACTACCCACTAGCATGACTCTAATATCACCATCTTTATATCGCAAAACTATTGCAAGGAATCAAACATATCATATTCAGTGATCGACAAGTTTTATGTAGGATTTTATGACTAACCATGTGAATGACCAATTCCTGTCATCTCTCTAAATAGATATAAGTGAAGCAAGAGAGTTTAATTCTTTCTACAAAATATATGCCCACGCTCTAACAAATATAAGTGAAGCAAAAGAGCATTCTACAAATGGCGGTTTTCTATGTAAAGAGAAACAGGCAATCCAAACTTCAAATGATATAAGCGAAGCACATGAAGCATTCTATAAAGCAATACTCAAAAGATATAAGTGAAGTGCAATGAGCATTCTATAAATCAACCAAGGACTATGTCATACCAGCATGGTGCATAAAAGAAAAGTGAAAACTAAATGCAAAAGACGCTCCAAGATTGCACATATCGCATGAACGAAACGAATCCGAAAACATACCGATACTTGTTGAAGAAAGATGGGATGCCTTCCGGGGCATCCCCAAGCTTAGACACTTGAGTCTCCTTGAATATTTACTTGGGGTGCCTCGGGCATCCCGAAGCTTGATCTCTTGCCTCTCTTCCTTCTTCTCACATCAAGACCTCCTCGATCTTCGAACGCTTCATCCACACAAAACTCAACAGAAAGCTCGGTAAGATCCGTTAGTATAATAAAGCAAATCACTACTCTAAGTACTGTTTCAAACCAATTCATATTTTGTTTTTGCATTGTAGCTACTGTAATATGACTTTTCCATTGCTTAATCCACTGATATAAAATCGATAGTTTCATCAAAACAAGCAAACTATTCATCAAAAACAGAATCTGTCTAAAATAGAATAGTCTGTAATAATCTGAACATTCACCATACCTCTGGTACTCCAAAAATTCTACCAAAATTAGTAAAAATAAAAAAAAATTATAGAAAGATAGTGGAAAAAGTTTCAAAATTATTTGACGTTCCAGCAACATATGTAAAATCGCGCGCTACAGCCAAAGTTTCTGTCCTTCACCGTACAAACCAACAAGCATCTAAAACATCCTAAAGGCAAACCTTGGAACATTATTTTTATAATACAATGGAATTGTACAAAGGGATACTTATTTTTGTTGAAAAGTTTCTGTAATCAAGATTCACAAAGTTTCCGTGAGCATGAACAAAGTTCAAGGAGCTCCCCCACTTCAACCATGCTTGTCTCTCTCACTTTCACTTTCCTTTTTGAAAAAGTTTTGGGTTCCCCTCTTTATTTTTTTGTTTTTAAACTTTATAAAAGAACACAACAGAAATAAATGACTCTCTAAAACTTCTGGGTTGTCTCCCTGTCAGCGCTTTATTTAAAGCCATTAAGCTAGGCATATAGTGCTCAAGTAATGGATCCACCCGGATTCCATGGTATATCAAAGCCAATTTTAATTAACAATAATTTGTAATTTAGTAGTGAGCACAAGGTAACATATATCATGTAATGACGAAGTCTAACTCTCTTCCTATGCATCGGCATGCCATAAAAGAACAATTCATGCACACAAAGTAAAGGCCAATGCATTGTATAAACAATTTCTTGCAATTTTTTCATGTTGGAAACATAAAAAGGAGAAGATGTAGTTCCTCTCTCATAATAATTGCAAGTAGGAGCAGCAAGCACATGCATATTATATCTATCAAAATCATCATGTGTAATAGTAAAACGCAACCCATCAATATAATCCTTAATAAGGGTAAACTTCTCCAATATAGTGTAGTTGGGAGAATTCAAAAAGATAATAAGACTATCATGCGTGGGTGAAATAGCAACAATTTCATGTTTAACATAAGGAACTATAGCAAGTTCATCTCCATAAGCATAATTCATATAGGCATCTTGGCCACAAGCATAGCAAACATCATCAAAAAGGTATATTTCAAGAGAATCAACGGGATCATAACAGTTATCATATCAATCATCCTTCGGTAAGCACGAAGGGAAATTAAAAAATGTATGAGTTGAAGAGTTACTCTCATTAGAAGGTGGGCACGGGTGATCAATCCCCTCTTCCTCCTTTTGTTCTTCGCTCTACCCCTCATCTTTTTCATCCAATGAGCTCACAATGTCATTAATTTCTTCTTCCATAGACTCCTGCAAAATATTAATCTCTTCTTGGACAACGGAGACTTTCTCAATAAACGCATCAATATCGGCATTGTATTCATAATTCTCATAGCAATATTTAAGGATAGCTAAATTTTCAGGTCTATAAACTGAATCATCAAAATTTTCACACTCTTTAAACAAAGATTCAATTTCATAAGGACCCATAAAAGCAACAAATTCTTCTATTTGTTCCACATCATAGTAATCATATATACCATTAGCATAAGAAGCCAAGGTTTTATCATCATTAAATCTGCATGAAAAGGGAAGGTGTGGAGCCTTCATCCTAGAGCAACAAGTATAGTCATATCTCAAGCATCACTACAAAAAAAATACACTTCCGTGATGATACGTGTTTGTCACAGTAGGTCGTGTTTTTTGTCATGCATGTACATGCATGACAAATTTATGACGGAATCAAGATAGTCATACTTGTGCTATCGTAGAAGTGTTCCATGACATTACCAAAATTATCATCACAGAAGTGTGCACTTCCATGACGATAAATCACGCGTCACAGAAGTGCTTTCGTCAAGGGTGACCGACACGTGGCATCCACCGTAACGGAACGCCGTTAAGCTATCGGGTCGGGTTTTGGATCCGATAACCCGTTAACAGCCTCGACCAATGGGGATTTTCCACGTGTAAAATCATCATTGGCTGGAGGAAACACGTGTCGGTTCATCGTTGGGACAGATGTCATCCACTCATTGGACAGAAGGCGCCTATGATACGTCAACACGTGGCACGACCCAACAGAGGCCCATTCCTGTGAAAAGGCCGGCCCGTTTGACTTGGTCAAAAGGTGGTGGACCGGCCCATGGAAAGCATGTTAATGACATGTTCGCATATAGCCCATTTACAGCCCGCTAACCCAAGGCCTGTTACGCCCTATCCGAATTAGGCCCAGTAGCGTCATCTGGGCCATCCAATATGATTCTAGCCCGTTTTCACTTCTGGCCCATGTATGGCCCATGACGTCTTTCGGCCCATATGAGGCCCTATGTAACTCTTGGCCTATTAACGGCCCGTGGTGAAACTTGCTCGTAATGAAGAGTGTATCACTTTACACCCATTAACGGCCCTTGGTGAAACTGGCCCGTAATGAACAGTGTATCACTTTATACCCATTAACGGCCCATTATTCCGTTGGGCCATTTCCAGCCCATGTTATCTTTCGCCCTATTCAGAGCCCATTTATTCTTGGGCTCATTTCTAGCACTCGTTTACTTATGGCCCGTTACTGTCATTTTCTGCTTGTGGGCCAAATTCAGCCCATGGTTACAGTTGGCCCATTTGTGGTCCGTTAATACGTTGGCCCATTTTCATAGCATCATCAAATACGGCCTATTAACGATGGCCCATTTACGGCCATAATGCGCTCTGTTATTGGCCCATGTTTGGCCAATCGATCATACGTCCCGTATAGGGCCCATTGATGATACGGCCCGTAGAAGGCCCATTGTTTCTACGGCCCGTAGAAAGCCCATTGTTTCTGTGGCCCGTAGAAGGCCTACTATTTCTACGGCCCGTAGAAGGCCCACTGTTTCTACGGCCCGTAGGAGGCCCAGTGTCACTACAGTAAATATTAGCCCATGGTTATTGTGGCCTAGTTTTAAAAAATAGGTTATTGCAGCCACTAGCAAACCGCGGAAAAAGAACTGCACTGACTACAAGCAAACAAATAAACAAGACAACAAGGAAATAAATAAGCAAGCAACTTATGCTAGGCTATCACGACTATTACACATATTACATCCACTAGGCATCAAAGTTCGCCACCAGTGCAAATATAGGGAACAAAGCAACATATAAACGCCGCAGCAAAACAAGTCCAGAACTGAAACCACTTCAGAAGAGTTTAAGAAACAAAATCATGGGTACCCATAATGCTGGAAAGATGCTTAGCAAGCTTATTAACTTTCTCTTGCTTGGCGCTTAAATCCTCCAGCGCTTACTGTTGCACAAGAAAGGACTGGTGTTTATCAGCCACAATAACTTGTTGTTCGAGTTACTGGCCAGTACCGCTGGCAGAAGCACTTGTAGCTGGCCAGTACCGCTGTCCTGTTCAAGAACCCCCTCCAATTCAAATGGCTGATAAACAAGAAAAGAAATTGAACGTACAGACGTTGTATGATAGACAGATGTGGTAATTCACATATACGTTATCTAACCAAACAGGACAGCATGACACAGTTTCACATATATGATGCCTAACTAAACAGGATAGCATGACACAGTTTCAGATATATGATGGATAACTTAACAGGATATAATGGCATAATTCAACATATGATGAGTACCTAAACATGATGACATGACACAACTATATGATGTCTTTCTAAAATAGGTTGGGATGAAATAATTCACATACATGTTGTCTAAGTATTCAGGATGTCATGATATAATTGACATAATTGATTCATATACTAAGCAGCTAGCACTCGCATGTATGATCTCTAAACTAAGCAGATAGAATTCAATATTGTGCATATGATGTCTAAACTAAGCAATGCAAGACACCATATGCATCATGTGAGAAATATAAACATTGCAACTTAGAGCATACACCTTAGGTGGGACATAGGACTGGTCATCTGTCTCTGAATCCTCCTCTGAGGAGCTCCCTGTAACCATCGAGATATATGCTTCAACAGGTACCATTGCCTGCTCTAAAGACCTCGTTTTCACTCCAGATTTTTCCATAACCGGCTCAAATGGCTGATACACATGAAGAGTAGTTTAATATACACAGATTGTCGACAAATGGAATACGTAATGAAAAAAATATGGTATGAGATAATTCACATATATGATGCCCGGCTCCATGGCGGTGCATAATTCACATATATGATAACTGGCTGAAAAACATGGCATTGCATAATTCACATATATGATATAGAAAGCAAACATGAGGCATTCACAGAAAGCATGTCTAATCTAAGCAGATGGCATGGCAATGCAAGACACCATATGCATGATATGAGCAATATAACCTAGCCAAGTTAGAGCATGCACCTCGGGGGGGGGGGTATACGACTAGTCATCTCTCTCTGAATCCTCCTCTGAGGAGTTATCTGTAACCAGCAAGAATTCTGCATCGACAGGTAGCACTGACTGCTCAAAAAACCTTGTTTTCACTCCAGATTTTCCCATGACCGACTCAAATGGCTGATGGACAGGAAGAGTAGATGAATGTATAAACATTGTTGACAAATGGGATACATTATGGAAAAAAGATGGCACGATACAATTCACATATACGATGACTGGCTAAACAGGATGGCATTGCATGATTCACGTATATGATGCCTGGCTAAAGAAGATGGCCTTGCATAATTCCCATATACTCCCTCCGTTCCTAAATATTTGTCTTTTTAGAGATTTCAAATGAACTACCACATACGGATGTATATAGACATATTTTAGAGTGTAGATTCACTCATTTTGTTCTGTATGTAGTCACTTGTTGAAATCTCTAAAAAGAAAAATATTTAGGAATGGTGGGAGTATGATATAGAAACCAAACAGGTGGCATTCACACAAAGCAAATCTAAACTAAGCTGATGACATATAAGATGTATAATGTAAGCAATGCAAGGCGCCATATGCATGATATGACCAACACCAGCATGCCAGGTTAGAGCAAAGACCTCAGGTGGTAAACAGGCATGGTCGGCTCCTTTTGAATCTCCATCTGAACAGTTATCTTCCTCTGGAATACAATCTGGAAATGAAGGAGGGGGGGGCACATCGCCCACCATGGAGCGGTGTCTGCATGACATTATATTCGCACACAATAGTCTTCTCTTTTTCTCTACATGTTCAGTACGATTGTGTACAATATCTGACATGCATAATAAAAAAATAGTTAGATTTTGTAAGGCCTAAGGGGTGCATGCAAAAATCAAGACTGATGGTAGAAAACGAGTGGATGGATCCAAAACTAATGATAGCAGGTAGATTATAGCTTCAGTTTAAAAAGATAGACAATGGATCATCTATTGTTTGTTGCCCATCCAACATGAACCACATAGAAGACCCAGATGAACCAGATAGTAGACAGATACTATTCGTTGATGGCTCGATATGAGACCTATGGGCAATTCAAAACTCAAGATTGAACAATAAAGTAGCAGGTAATAATAACCGATGTATAACGTAAGCAAACACGAAAGACTGTGACCTCTCTTCCGGAACTGTGTAGTCCTCAGGTTCATCTGCTCAAGTCGATGATGGTAATGCAGTTGGCATGGCTGCTGGCAATGGGGAAGATGATCTGAGGCGGCGAAAGGAAGTCTGTAGGGGGATCTCTGCTGTAGTGAACACTTCTGTCGATGGTGCACCTCAGGTGGGGTGGATGACGACACGACAGGAGCAGGACATAACACACATAGTTTTCTTTGACGCCTATCTGAATATGAAGTAAATCTGTAAGGGCTCCTTAGAATTGGAGGATTCTATAAATGCAGGGACAGGAAAAACACAGGAATAGGATAGGAATGCACGTGCGAAACAGAGCATTTGGAAACATATGATTTCAGTCAACCTGGGTGTTTGGCTCACATGAATTGGAAGAACAGAGGAATGGAGAAACAAAGTGATGCGACGAGTGTACAACCTCTTTGGCATAGCCTTGTGGACCTCAGCATCATTGGGTTGGACATCGAGGATGGTGATGATGCTGGTGTGACTGTCAGAGGCGGGGAAGAAGATCCGAGGCCTCTGGAAACAGCGCCGAGGGTACTGCTCTGCTGTGATGGACGGTTCCATCGTTGGAGCAGCTCCGCTAAGGTGTACGGCGACGAGGCTGAAGCATGACAAGACGGACAACGTTAATCTGAAGTGGGACCCTAATATCATCTGCAATAGATGATGTAAAATACATCACCAAAAAGTGCTAGATGTAAAACGCATCAGCCGCGCCACGACTGCTCCGACAGATGCTGTAAGTACTGTTCACTCTGAACTTAACTGAAGAAAATGAACTTCACAGTCGAAACTGAATTTTACTGTCGAAACTGATTGAACTAGTAACAGAGCATTGCAATAGATGTTTAGGGCGTTCGAGCACTAGTAGTAGAGAAGCAGTGATCTAAACCAGCAGGCGCTCGAGCAGGGAACGCACTAGCAGAGAGCAAGTCATGCAGTAGCACCGCGAACGAGTGCTAAAGCAGCAACTCCTGTAGCTGCCGGAGGTCGTGCAGCAGCAGTAGCAGCACGAACGAAAGCAGGAGCAGTGCAGCAGCGCGACCGACAACAAGAACAGAGCCGCAGGGCGAGCGAGAGCCGGAGCAGCTGCAGCTAGTGCCGTTTTGGAAGTCGCCGCCGAGGAAGCAACAACATGGGGGAGAGACGCCGTGGATGATGTGGCCGGCGACGGCGCCGTCGATGGAGACACGCCATGTCTGCTCGGTATCGAGCACCGGCAGCCCCATGAGATCGAATAAAAGATAAAATGCAGCGGTGAGTGCAAAACCTCCTTGGTGGCGCCGAGTTGGACTTGACTTCATCGGAGGAATTGGTGAGGGTGTTCCAGTTCTGGTGGGGCAGGTCAAGACGGCGCTGTGGGGATTGAGGTGGCGCGATAGACGAGGTGAACGTCGGGGCAGCTCCTTGGAGGTGGAGGATGGGGCAGCTGATCCGGCGGGACAACGAGATCGACAATGGATCCTCATCCGGTGCGGCGGATGAGGGACGGCGAGCTGTTGCGGTGGACGACATAGTCGAGGAAGAGTCTCCGGCTGGGCAGCGGTCAGGAGGCCAACGGAGCAGCGTGGGGTTTCGCGGGTTTTGGCGGCCTCGGTGTACGAATGGGGGGCGATGGGGGAGGGGTGAGCCAAGCTTAGGTACACGCTTGTCCGAAATGTAGGGTAAGTTACCAGCGTACCCCCACCGGTTTTGACACCGCGACATGGAACTTCATTTCCAGTTGAGGGTAGAAGGGGGATTTCGCGTGTCTAGGCTGCGGGAGCGATTTCGGATGAGGAGGGAGTTCTCGCGCTTGTCCAAATTTCGGGATAACAAGGCGCGACGCAGGTTGAAGAAGCGGTAGTTTCAAAGCAGGTGAGACAAAAGATACTCGAGCTTGAAAATTTCGGGATAACAACATGCAGATTCCTTGTTCGGCAGAACAAACTTAACGTGTAAAAAAACAATTCATACAAGACACAAGAGTCATGTCCCCTTTTACTATATTTCTATAGATGCCATTGAAAAAACTACAAGAAAAATGAAAAAAATCGGGAGAACAAGATTACCCTGCACAGTACCAAATCGATTCGCACTTCCCTCAACAACAACAAAAAACAAATCAATTCCCAACAAAGAAAGAGTAATGTCCCTTTTTATATGATTACAGATGCCATGATCTCAAATTTCAATTTTTGAATCCACGTTATGTTGAATTCGAATATATCGTTAGGTGACCTTGCGGTTTATAATTGATGTAGTCGTACATTTTAATCTTCCATCATATATCAACATTTTACTCCACCATGTGAACATATATATTGTCGTCTACCATATGGACTAAATTTGAATCAATTTTCCTTACTTGAATATGATTGTTGTCAAGTTATACAATAATTTAAATATTATCTTGATAACAAAAAACATACATATAGCAGTAATCATATTTCACTATGAACTACGTGTACCATACGCTCTCCAATTCAAATATTTGTATCCATTTTATGTTGAATTCAAATCATAGTACATTATTGGTCTAGGTAGCGAGATGTTTGGGATAATCTAAACCCTGTTTTCATACATATAATTTTTGGCTGAATTGGGACTAGTTTTGGTATAAGCCTCTTGCAAAACCGGAGATTCTCTCAACAAGCCTCGTGGTTCCGAGAGGGAACGTGGCACCTTTGTGTGCGAAACGATATATGCTGCCTCCCCCTGATTTTATTTATAGAGGCAACATAGAACTATATGAGTGCCCTGTTAAATTTTGGAATTATTTCGGGTTCATTTGGCCTTTTTATACATTAATTGAGTTTCTGGACTTTTAATGTGCATAATCTAAATATGAATTGCATGCACATGCTCCGGTGCACCAAAGTGGGTTGAAAAATCACATGTGTGTCCCTGGTTGAATTTCTAGGTCCCATGGAAGAAATGAGAATGAAATTCAAACATCTGGGCGTCATGACTCAGCCGAGAACATCGAGACACTTTGATTTTAAATTCATGTAAATCAAACTCGCGTGGAAATCATGAAACTTGGCATGGTGTCATGTCATGGAACTAACATGTTGTGGTAAAAAATTGGGCCGATTTGGAAGCTCATGGTTCTAAGAGGGAAGGTGCCACCTTTGAGTGTGAAACGATATACGCTGCCCCCCTTGAGTTTCTTAACAAAGGAAACATAGAACTACATTAGTGCCCTGTTAAATTTTGGAATTATTGCGGGTTCGTTTGTCATTTTTTATACATTAATTGAGTTTCTGGTCATTTAATGTGCATAAATCAAATTTGAACTACAAGCACATGCTCTCGTGCACCAAAGTTGGTTGAAAAATCACATTTGTGTCCTCGGGTGAATTTCTAGGTCCCATGCAAGAAATGAGAATAAAATTAAAACATCTGGGCATCGTGGCTCGGCCAAGAACATTGAGAAACTTGGTTTTAAAATTCTTGTAAATCCAAAACACGTCTGAAAATCATGAAACTTGGCATGGATGTCATGTCATGGTACTACCATGTTGTGGTAAAAAAATTGGCCGAATAGGAACAAATTTTGGTATAAGCTTTTGCAAACCGAAGCTTCTCTCAAGAAGGCTCGTGGTTTTGAGAGGGAACGTGCCACCTTTGAGTGCGAAACGATATACATTGTCCCCCTTGAGCTTACTTACAAAGGCAACATAGAACTACATGAGTGCCCTGTTAAATTTTGGAATTATTCCGGCTTCGTTTGGCCTTATTTACACATTAATTGAGTTTTTGGTCATTTAATGTGCATAATTCAAATTTGAACTACAAGCACATGCTCCCGTGCACCAAAGCTGGTTGAAAAATCACATTTGTGTCCTCGGGTGAATTTCTACTCCCTCCTTCCATCTATATAGGTCCTAATGCGTTTTTCGAGGCCATCTTTGACCAAACGTTAGAGCAATAATATATGACATGCAACTTACACAAAGCATACCTTCAATTTTGTATGTCAAAGGAGCTTCCAATAATATAATTTTCATAGTATACATCTCATGTGATATTAATCTTGTCAATAGTCAAAGGTTGTCTTGAAAAATACTTTAGGCCCTATATAGATGGAAGGAGGGAGTAGGTCCCATGCAAAAAATGAGAATAAAATTCAAACATCTGGGCATCGTGGCTCGGTCGAGAACATTGAGAAACTTGGTTTTAAAATCATGAAACTTGGCATGGTGTCATGTCATGGTAGTACCATGCCGTGGTAAAACAATTGGCCGAATAGTAACAAATTTTGGTATAAGCTTCTTGCAAATCGGAGCTTCTCTCAAGAAGGCTCGTGGTTCTGGGAGGGAACGTGTCACCTTTGTGTGCATAATTCAAATTTGAAATACAAGCACATGTTCCAGTGCACCAAAGTTGGTTGAAAAATCACATGTGTGTCCCCGGGTAAATTTCTAGGTTCCATGCAAGAAATGGGAATGAAATTCAAAATTTTGGGCGTCGTGGCTGGGTTGGAAACATTGAGAAACTTAGTTTTTTAATTCCTGTAAATCCAAAACACGCATGAAAATAATGAAACTTGGCTTGGTGCCATGACATGGCACCAACATGCTGTGGTAAATTTGCAATCCGATTTGCGAAGGCGCACACATTAACAATCAACAAAGTCATTTTGGAACAAGTGCTATCATGTTACAATCGGAAACACAAGTATTATTGAAACCGTGGGTGTTCTACTTACTAGTACCATTTACGTGCCGCCACGCGTCCCCATTTTTTATTAGCTAGGAGGCGCCGTGCAGGGTAGCTATTTGAGTACGAGAGGCGTGCGATCAGACCCCTGCGCCTGCTTAGCGGGAGGAGAGCCCTTTGACCTCCATCTGCCGTCCACCTCTCTCCCAAGGTCTCCATTAATGGCGCCCGAGCCTCTGTTTAATGGCGTGGCTATGTCTCACTCGACTGAGATTTAAGAGAGAAAAAATAAAATATGAAAGCACGGATCTTGATGTAAGATCCGACGGACCTATAGAGCATCTACTGCGACTTATAGCAAGACTGATGAATATATAAGGACGATTAAATTTTTTTTGATCGAAGAAGGGCTTGCCCCTTTCGATTTTCATTACTGAAAACCACAACAATTCACAAGAAGTTCAGCACAACTCCAGCCTAACACGAAGGGCGAAAAGCTACCAGATTGAAATCGCAACATCCCAAGAGGCCAACAAAGGCCAAACATCCGCGCTAGAAGCCAACATTTCACAACCGACGACACAATCCACATCCTAAACCGATTATTACATCAAAAGAAACCAGGAAACTAGTCTCCGCGGCGAGCGGCGATGAGCTCTTTCGTGTCCTCAAGACGCTTCTTGAGAACATCCATGGATTCCTCCACCAGCCTTTGGCGCTCGTTGCGGAGCATGTCATTCTCGCCCATAAGTTTCTTCAACAAGGCACTGGTCTCCTCCTGCAAGTCTGCACTTCGGACGATCTTCTCCCTTAGCAGGCCGCGCTCGCCCGGAGCCTCTCATTGCCCTTCCTTAGTTGCCGGACGACGCAGGTAGCCTGTTCAAACGAGGCTATCATGTTGTCCTGCAACCTCGCCGAGACGGAGATATGATCCATCTGGCTATGGACGATCCCATGCATGCGCCTGTAACAATCGTCGCCTGCCCGTGAGAAATTTTCCCAGGGCGCCGCGGCGCGGCGGGACATCTCTGCTGCATTCGTGGCGCAACGGGACATCTCTGCATGCATTGCAATTAATGCATTAAACCTATCTCTCGGGACTTCTCGCACGCACCATCGTGCCACCCACAAAAACTTGTACTCTCAGTTTAGTAGTATGTTATACAGGAAGAGAAGAGGTGCACGCATGCACTCGTCCTCTCACACACGCTTCTGTTTTTTCTTGAAAGGGAGGATGATGACCCCCAGCCTCTGCATCTGGGAGTCACACACGCAAATTATTGAAATATATTGAGTGCAGTGCTTTGATGTATCGCGTCAACTCGTACATCAACGAGAAGTTTGATTATCCTCTCCCTCGTGGACTTAACTGCACCTGCCTTTGGCTGTATGATAGGTTGGCCACACACCTGTAGGGCCCACCTGTCATACACGCAAAGGTAGGAGCGTCCCTCCCTCGCCCATGAGCGTGGTGGCTGGCAAGACTAGGAGAAGCTTTTGCTACACGCTCTCCCTCCCGCACGCGGTGGACATGCAGCAGTTCAATCGGTGTCAGATGGCCAGAAGCGTACTGTAGTACTCCTCCAGTGCAGTAGTATTCCATCATTGTTCGACTTCCCGAAGAGGCGAAGAGCCAAGCGCAGCCCGGACGCTCGTGTGGCAGTTTCATGTGTATAGTAGTCTAGGATAGCGTGTACCGTGCCTGTAAGCTTAAAATCATTGGGGTCGGCTCCATGCTATGTGGCCGTCTCGAAGTTTTTAAAAAAAATTAAAATAGTCTTCTAGCCCTACCCGAAAACTGCCGCGCGTACTGCCCGGGAAAAGCCCCGCCCTCAACTTTTAACTACGTGAAAATAGTTCGAGCTTGTTCGTTCTATATAAATACAGTACTTACTGTATGTTTATTCACCCGTGGGGTTGTTCAATCAATGGAGGGGCGGGGAGCACAAGTGAACAATATTGTAGTACTACTAGTAGTAAGTAGGAGTCGTACAGTAGTCACCTTAAATAGAGAGTTTCTTTTCTTTAATGCCACGTACACAAATTGAAACGCTTGTTGTGGAGAGAAAAAAGATAATCACTCCACTATATATGGACGCAGGGGCCTGAGCGCTTGCTTTACTAGGGTTGCTCTCTTCATTCTCTCATCCTCTCCAGATATAAACAAGACAGCGGTAGCGACATTTTCTCTCTGCTCAACGCTGGTCACAGATCTGGCCGGATCCCTTCGGCCGGTGTGTGTGTAGAGGACTAAAAGGTGCATCATTCACGCGGTCATCGCCACCGAGGGAGGAAACCCACAGCTGCCGGAGGGGCCCGATCCTCTGCCCGTGTCGTTCTCTCCGACACATGGCCGGCTCGAGAGGTCCTCCGACCCTTCTTCCTCCCTGCCATATTGTCCACAGATCCGACCTGCCGCCGCCGACATCCCGGCGACCCTCGGGTATAAGTTCTTCGAAAGCGACCTTGCTCTACTGCCTCAGCTCCCCATGTGTCTGCATGTGCATCTTTTTCTACTCCCATCAGCTCTTCCAAAGCCACCTAAATTTTTAGTATTATTAGAGGTAAAGCTACTTCATGCATTCGAATCTAGGGCTTATTTCAAACAACGAAGAAAGGGGGGGAAGTTGTAGCATGAATCTAGGACTTGATTCAAAGAGGAAATAATATGGTGAAAGTAGTAGAGACCGGACACCCAACCGGTCTCTTTGTTGAAAAGTGAAATAATGGGAAAACGCAGTACAAACTGGATAAGGAACAGATCTATTATTGGTTGAAAAAAGGATAGAAAGTGGCGGCTGGTGGACAAGTCAACAGAGTATGTCTAGGATTAGATTTGCTGCCATCACATAGTAAAAGGTCTCCAGGATTAGATTTGCTGCCCTCGCATAGTAAAAGGTCTAAGGATTATATTTGCTGCCCTCACATAGTAAAAGGTCTCCAGGATTAGATTTGCTGCCCTCACATAGTAAAAGGTCTCCAGGATTAGATTTTCTGCCCTCACATAGTAAAAGGTCTCCAAGATTAGATTTGCTGCCCTCACATAGTACAATGGCACTCCTGCTGTTTTCCCTAGTATGATAAGTAAGTTGCTCCTTTACGCTGCTGAGTGTCCTGGTGTCCCCACGGTCCCATGCCCTTAAACAAGCAATGCCACCATTAAAGTAATCCCATATTTGAGGAATCTCATTGTTGATCGTAATGCTTCTGGTAACATGAAGCATTGCTGACGTTTCAAAATTTGCACTGTCCTTGCGTGATTGCCATGAACATAATTAAGATGCTTCTTTTCATTTTGTATATGTTTCGTATATTCTTATTGACCAGCAACTGTTTACTTTCTATCTTTTTGTGCAGATAGGGATATCCATTTCACCTTGTTGCTATTGTGACCTTTTGGTGAACTGCACAAAACACTTCTTTTGGAATGAGTGTCTTGTGCAGTTCAACTAAAATGTCACGTGGGCAACATCTCTTAATTTTGGTGGAACTGCACAAAATGGTGATTGGAGTTTCCAAAATCTCTGTCAAGTTCTGCTGGTAATCTCGTGCAACATTTTATTAGCCTTTGCAAGATGGAGCCGTCACTGTCACCACAATGGCACTTTATTTTAGTGGAACTGCACAAAAGGATAAGAAAATTATAGTTGCACCTTACATGCGCCGGACAGCCAACCTTAATGTTCCTCAATTTTAGTGCAACTACTAAAGAAGAACCTGCCAGCTCACAAGAGCAAGTACTTCTTACTAGTTGAATGATGCAATCTTTGCTTCATTTCAGGTGAACTACAGAAAAAGGCGCATGAATTGAATCATGGAACTCTAGGCAGACCTCATCCAAGTAGAGCTAGAGGTTGAGTTCAAGGAGGCCGCTATTAAAGCGAAATCATGCTCTCCTGTCTCCTTGTTTGTGCTGTGCAAACATGCTGTGCAAACAGGAATACTCAACTACAGATGTTGTGACGGTCAAGAGCATTCGCCAAGTTCTTCGATTGTATGACATGGCTAGCCAAGATGGATTTAATCCCGATATTCACTTTATCAAAAGGCTCTAATGGGTTGGTTCTGAATCTTGCAAGCTGGGAATCAGTGAGATGTGTAGGCATCTTTGTTGTACTTATTATTTGGATCTTATTTGTTGGTTCTGAATCTTGCAAGCTGGGAATCAATGAGATGTGTAGGCATCTTTGTTGTACTTATTATTTGGATCTTATTTGTTGGTTCTGAATCTTGCAAGTTGGAAAACATGGCATGATGATGCAGAGGACAACAACCATAACAAACAGTTCAAACTTGGTAGTAATATCTTTGTGAAAGTGCGACAAATGTGTTGATCGTGTGCGTCTTGAGAATAATAATTCTAATTGTTGTGCATGTTGATCCTGTGGCACTGATAGAACGAGCGAATGCATTGCTTCTTTTAAGTACAAATTTCTATTAAAGCTAATTAAATTTAAGTAAAGTGACCACTAACTCCTGTTATTACAGTACCAATACAGACCCGCTCGTGAACCGACGTGTGGCCTAGGGTGCATCTTCTGCCGGGCATGTAGTGGACAAGGGATGGGTAGTAACTGTTGTCGCCTGTACACACTCGGCTTACCATTGAATCCAGTTCCCCAAGAGCCGAAAAACGAACTGCTGCCGCCGCCTACACACTCGTTCACTCGAAGAGACTCCAATGGCGATCCGAGGGTTGAGCCTGCTGGATATGGACTTCAGCAAGGAGTTCCCCTTTGAGTTCGCCATTCAGTCCTATGGCTGCACCAAGTTGAATGTGATGTACACCAACGATATGGACTCGGTGAAGCTCTGCCTCGCCTCAGTCCTATGGCTGCACCAGGTTCTGGAGCATTCGCCCGTTTCATCGGCAGCGCCGACTGCACCTTTGCTACGGTGGAGAGAAGGAAGAACGCGACGATTTGGCCATCTGGTGCAATAAGCTTGTCGACATCCAGAAGCAATACAAGATCATTAGCAACAGGCAGGAGAAGGACTCCGTGGTTGACCTCGCTGAGACCATCATCGACCCCTGATACGCCAACATGAAAGAAGACGACCTGAACACATGGGACGTACCTCTGAATCTATCCTACATAACCTACGCGGCCAAGGACGCATACGCATGCTACGACATGTACAGGCAGATCTTGGACATGAGGGCGTGTCTGCTTCCCGTAACCGACGAGTACACGGACAGCCACAGCTTAATGATCAAGCATGCCAGGAAGGTCTAGATGTTGTACTTTATCTGTTTATAAGCACCTTTATTATCTGAGTGTTTCATGCATTAGCCTATGTGTCGTAATTATCTATTTTGTCCGAAATATTTCTTTTAATAACCCATTAACCTGATTTATTTTTTAGTAGCTATTTGCTTATGTATCTAAACTAGTTCACTTGTCCGTAAAAAAAACTAGTTCACTCGGCTGCCGTGCTTTGAATCTCCTTCCTCCCAACATATTCCCCTCCTTAGGTGGACCCTGCAGGTCTCTAAATTTTCTCCCACTTCCTTTTTCGATGTGAACTGAGTTTTCTCCTAGTACTTTACCCTAGAACCAACTCAACTGTCCCACGTCTAGCCTAAAAAATAATAATACCCCATGTACTATTAACTCATCAAATTAAAATGATATTTTATTTCATAAGTTGAAAGTTCTTACAAAATAATAATAATAATTGTTTATATATAACTTGGCAAGTTAACTCCTAGTGATTGCGTACATAAGCTTGCAAAGATTTTACTGACGTGCAATCATGTGTTTATGTTTTATAACATTTCTGCGTCTAGTCCAACATGATATTTTCACCCAGCCCTGCAAGTCCGTGGATTTCGAGAAAAAAGCAAATTGGATTTAAACGGGCTGCATAGATGCTACATCATTGTTTCACCCAGCCCACCAAATGGACTAAAAAACAAATGGACTGACAGCTGGGTCCACGGCCACAGCCTAGTTTTTTTTGTGATTTGCCAAGTAAGTCGCTTTGTTAGGCCTGTTAGGCTGCAAATCTTTCAAGACGAGGAGAGCTTTCATTCAGCTGGCCGAGAAAATGGCCCATCAGTAATGAGAAATGGGTTGTACATTTTTAAAACACATCAAACCGGCAATTAGTTTCAAATATCTTTTTTTTCATTTCGAGATTTTAAATTACATTAATTTTTATGCGTGGAGAATTTGTTGGATTTTATATTGATATACATTTATTTTTAAAATCAGTTTGAATGCGAGTCGAAATTTCAGGATTAAAAACAGTTCGGACCGCACCGAAATATGCAAAATTTCGTATAATTTTTTAACCGTGGCCACAATATGGGCTGTAAGGCTAACAAAAAGAATATGGGCTCCAAAAAAACCTTAAGAATTAGCAAATGGGCTGTATGCTGTTTTCCACAGATTTGAGGCTTTCCTAAAAAAGGTTGATGCACAAGCAGTGACTGTTGGATGTCCATCGAACGGCTGTCGGGCTTTTTCAATCTCTGCTCTTCCTGCTCCAGCCGCTCAAAAAAGCATCGGTGGGAGGACTGCTTGCTCCCTCCTCCCCGCGGCCGGCTGTGCTGCCGCGCCGGCCTCACCGCCCCACCGTACTCCCATCACTCGCCTAGCCATCCCTCTACTCACCCACACCTGCTGTTATTCTCCGGCGACAGCAGACGAACCAGTAAACCCTCGTACAGTCATACTCCCCTCCGCATGGGAAACAACTGCCGAGTCTTCCCTGCCTCCGTGTCGTTCCCTTCCTAGGCCTCGCCATCGTTCACCGCCCTAGTGCTCTCGGCGCGGCCTGGTCAACATGGTCAACGACCGACATGCATCTGAAGTGGACTGTACATGGAGAGGACGACATCTGGGTCCACGGCCGCACGCAAGGAAATGCCTCCTTATTACGCGCAAAATAATGATTCCTCCACCTGACATCAGGGACCCACCGAAAGGGCCTCTGTATTTCGCAAAAAAACGTTACCGCCGCTAACAGCTCGGACCCACCAGCTATATCTTCGCATGCAAGGAAGTGCCTCCTTATTACGCACAAAAAAATGAATACTCCCCCTGTTAGCTGGGACCGAGTATAGTGGCAGGCTGACTTGTGGGCCTACTAAGTTGACGGGGATGGAGGGCTTTGTCAAGTTAGTCAATATATGCACGATTCTAGCTCCAGTGACCGTACGATGTCCATCCAACGGCCGTAGTGCTTCTTCAACCTCTGGTCTTCTTGCTCCAGCCGCCCAAAGCAGCGCCGGTCATGCCTCGTGCTATTGCCTCCCGTGGCCGTATGCGATGCGGCGGAGCCCTCACCGCCCCCTACTACTCCCACCGCTGGCCAGGCCATCCCTCTACTCACCCACACCCCCTGTTATTCTGCGGCGACGGCAGCCTCACACCGCAGCGAACCAGTGAACCCTCGTACTCCTCTATGCGTGGGCATCCACTGCCGCGTCTTCCCCGGCTCCGTGTCGTCCCCTTCAAAGGCCTCGCCGTTGTCCACCGCCCTGGTGCTCTCGGCATGGCGTGGTCAACGTGGTCAAGGAACGGCTTCCATCGGACGTGGAATGTACGTTGAGAGGCTGACAGCTGGGTCCACGACCGTAGCAAGGAAGTGCCTCCTTATTACGTGCAAAATAATTATTCCTCCACCTAATAGTGGGGACCCACCAAACGGGCCACCGTATTTCGCGAAAAAAACGTTTCCCCCTGACTGCTGGGACCCACCAGCTACACCTTCGCACGCAAGGAATTGCGTGCAGGCAAAAAACAAAACGATTCGCCCCCCTGATTGCTGGGACCCACCAGCTACATCTTCGCATGCAAGGAAGTGCCTGACAGTCGGGACCCACCTGGTCGAAGCGTACGTAGCATTGTCATTCTGGTCACAAATGTGTACATACATATATACTGGTCGATGTAGAGGCGCGCACATGTTGTAGTAGAGGCGCGCACGTAGCATGTACACGTATGTGCAATGGCCAGGGTGCAAGAAAGAAAATACGGCCACATACGTACATACGGGCAGGGTATCGAACGCCTACTCATGCATACGTACGGCCAGGGCTCGTGTACATGGCTGGGTCGGAACGGAGAAACAGCGTCGTCGTCGTGTTCATGGGGAGGCAGCGTTGTTGTCGTGTTCATGGGGAGGCAACGGAATGTGTCGTGTTCATGGGGAGGCAACGGAATGCGCCGTGTTCATCGGGAGGCAACGGAACGCGTGGGAGCCAACCGGCTAGGTCGGAACGGAATGCGTGGTCATGTTCATCGGGAGGGCTTGGACGGAATAGGCGATGGAAACGAGGCCTGAACAGGGTCCTGTGGATCGGGAGGGGTCTGGCGTACCGCAAAACAGAGAAAACGGACCTCCTACGGTCGAAACGGGGGTCCTGTTGATTGGAAGGGGTGTGGCGTACCGTAAAACGGATGAAACAGACCTCCTATGGTCGAAACGGGGGTCCTGTTGATCGGGAGGGGTGTGCCGTACCACAAAACGGACGAAACGGACATCCTACGGTCGAAACTGAAGGAAATATGCCCTAGAGGCAATAATAAGGTTATTATTTTATTTGCTTATATCATGATAAATGTTTATTATTCATGCTAGAATTGTATTATCGGGAAACATAATACTTGTGTGAATACATAGACAAACTAAACGTCACTAGTATGCCTCTACTTGACTAGCTCGTTAGTCAAAGATGGTTATGTTTCCTAACCATAGACATGTGTTGTCATTTGATTAACGGTATCACATTATTAGGAGAATGATGTGATTGACATGACCAATTCCATTAGCTTAGCACCCGATCGTTTAGTATGTTGCTATTGCTATGTTCATGACTTATACATGTTCCTATAACTATGAGATTATGCAACTCAAGTTTGTCGGAGGAACACTTTGTGTGCTACCAGACGTCACAACGTAACTGGGTGATTATAAAGGAGCTCTATAGGTGTCTCCAAAGGTAAATGTTGGGTTGGCGTATTTCGAGATTAGGATTTGTCACTCTGATTGTCGGAGAGGTATCTCTGGGCCCTCTCGGTAATGCACATCACATAAGCCTTGCAAGCATTGCAACTAATGAGTTAGTTGCGAGATAATGTATTACGAAACGAGTAAAGAGACTTGCTGGTAACGAGATTGAACTAGGTATTGAGATACCGACGATCGAATCTCGGGCAAGTAACATACCGATGAAAAAGGGAACAACGTATGTTGTTATGCGGTCTGACCGATAAAGATCTTCGTAGAATATGTGGGAGCCAATATGAGCATCCAGGTTCTGCTATTGGTTATTGACCAGAGACATGTCTCGGTCATGTCTACATTGTTCTCGAACCCGTAGGGTCTGCACACTTAAGGTTTCGATGACAGTTATATTATGAGTTTATGAGTTTTGATGTACCGAAGTTAGTTCGGAGTCCCGAATGTGATCACGGACATAACGAGGAGTCTTGAAATGGTCGAGACATAAAGATTGATATATTGGACGGCTATATTCGGACACCGGAAGTGTTCCGGGTGATTTTGGAGAAAAACGGAGTGCCGGAGGGTTACCGGAACCCCCCCGGGAGAAGTAATGGGCCATATGGGCCATAGTGGAGAGAGAGAAGGGCAGCCAGGGTGGGCCGCGCGCCTCCTCCCCCCTGGTCCGAATTGGACTAGGAGAGGGGGGGGGGGGCAGCGCCCCCCCTTTCCTTCTCCCTCCCCACTTCCTTTCCCCCTCCTCACTACTAGGGAAAAGCCTATACACAAAATTTTACCAGTAGCGCTGTACAAAATCAAGCGCTGCTGCTACTTAGTAGCAGCGCGCGTAAATAAACCGCGCTACTGCTATGACTTTAGCAGTAGCGCATACTAGCGAAAAGCGTTGCTGCTACGTTTGAACTGGGCGCACATGGCTAGCCCAACCTAGCAGTAGCGCGTATAATGGCCCAGCGCTACTGCTAATCTCCTTAGCTACAGCGTGTTTACGTGTAAAGCGCTGCTGCTAACGGAAATAAAATAAAGTGAAAAAGGGAAAAAAGGAGAAAGTAATAGCAGTAGCGGGTTTCAGTAAACACGCTATAGCTAACTTAGTTATAGCGCGTTTCCGGAAATGCGCTACCGTTACGTTTCACTTAAACAGCGGTTTCCCCCACCCCGCCCCCCGGCCACCAATTCTTCCCCAAATCGTCCCTCGCCCTCGCCGCCGTCTCCTCACCGCCGCCGCCCGAGGCCGCCCTCAGCCTCACCGCCGCCGCCCAAGGCCGCCCTCAGCCTCACCGCTGCCGCCCGAGGCCGCCCTCATCTTCACAGCCGCCGCCCAAGGCCGCCCACCACATCACCGCCGGCGCCCTCCACCTCACCGCCGCCCGAGCCCGCCCAGGACCGCCCTTGCCCGTGCTCGAGCCCTCCCTCTCCGCCCCTGCTTCCGTCACCGAGCACCTCCCCGCCACCGTCTCTCCCCTCTCTGTAAGTCCCCCACCCCTCCCCCTCACTCATCTCTCTCTGTATTTTAGAGAAAAAATTAGATGTTCATTAGATGTTTTTCAGTTAGGGCACTAGAGTTTTTCTAGGTTAATTAGGTTAGTAGTGCGGCTAGTAGTATTGGTACAGTAGGTTAATTAGGTGATGTTAAATGAATAACCTAAATGAATGAAATTAGTAGTTAACTGAATTTTTTTCCTTTCATCATTATAGAGCACTAAAGTTAACTGAATTTTGTTCTATTATTAGTTAAATGAATTTCCTTCTACACTTTCTTTTTTAATTAGCTTGCGAAATTTGGACATGTGGTTGCTCGTGTATATTTGGACACTGTTTGCAGAGAACGATGCTTAGTGGCCTATGTTTTGCCGGAATGTTGATTCATTTCTTTTCCGGCAAATTTCAGGTTCTCGATTTGTCCACTTTTTAGCAAAGCTCATGCCGAAATTTTCCGCGAATTTCGGCATGACTTGTGCTACAAACTAGGACATATCGAGTGCCCGTGATTTGCCGCACCAGGAAGGAGTCAACATTCCTGCAAAACAATAGGCCTTTTTTATGTCATTATTCATTTTATTAGGTCTAGAATTAATTGACTAGATTTAATCATAGGAAACATGGCTAGCAACGATGAAGGACAGGGTTCTGGTGATTGCGACGACGCCTACCAGGCGGCAGACGAATTTTTTAGCCTTACCGATGATCAACCGATGTTATTGCTGGGCCCACCGGTGGCATCGGGGACTGAGACCGACACGCAGACCGGTGCTGAGACTGAGACCGGCGCTCAGACTCAGACCGGCATCAAGACCGGCGCTGAGACTGAGACCGGCGCTGCCTCGGGGAGCGGAGCCGGTGTAGAACCGAAAGAAAAGAGGCAACGGGTTCCTAAGAAACTCAGGACTACTAGAGTGGTGGTCACGGAGGTGGACGACGACAATTTTGAGCCAACGGCGCCCGAGGAAGCGCGTCGATGCTATGGTAATCAAATAGGCTGCATCGTACGGACAACCGCCACCATCAACGATGAGAAACTACAGAAGATAGAAAATATGAGGAGCTCCCTCCTAAAGAAGTTTCACCAAATATTCTTGTTCCCGAGCCAGAATGAGAAGGATTATAAAGATCCAGATGAGGACCCGGCAATGAAGAAGATAAACAAACATGCCATGACCAAGTTTAGCGACACGTTGGCCGCCTGGAAAAATCGAGTGAAAGCAAGGATCATCGACAAGAAGGAACCCTACTCCGAGATTGTAAAGGATAATCCGACAATCACGGAAGAGCAGTTTCAAATATTCAAGGAGGCTTGCAAGGCCGAAGATGCCAAAAAAAGTCTAAGTACATGAAGGGGCTTCAAGAGAGGAACATTGGGAGCCACCACCTCGGAAGCCGTGGTTACGGCGGAAAGAGGTCCAAATGGGCCAAGGAGGACGCAGAAGCCACGAGTCTGGGCATCCCAGACCCCTTGGCGGAGTTCACCGTCCCGCAGGAGCGTGACATCCTCAGGGCCCGGCACGATTGGGACCCAGTGAAAAAGGTTTAAGAGACAACACCGGTCATTACGGAGTTCATGAGACTGCTGGTAATTTTAGTTTCTGATCAATTCGACTGCACACGTTAGTCATATTTGTAAACGATCGTTGTGCCTTTTGCAGAGAGAGCAGCACAGGATTGCGGCCGAAAGCGACTCGCCGTCTGAGGCATTGGCGAGGCCCAAGTGGGACACACCATTCAACCGGGCGTTGAACACATTGAAACAACAACCGATGGATACTCGACCATCGTATGGACGCGTGCACGGTGTCGGAGATGGTGCCACGTGGAAGAAGTAGTACCATGAGACCACGGAGGAGAGAAAGGAAAGACGGAGGTTAAATGAAGAAAACATCGACAAGAGGGTTGAGATTGCGGTTGAGAAGAAATCAACTGAGACAGTCGCAACAGCGGTAGCTGCCGCAAAACAGGTGGCTTTAGATATTTCTACTACCTTGGTTTCGGTCGTTTTCAACTGGACCAGGCAAAATCCAAAAAAAGATGCAGCGGACTTTCCCCTTGCTGACTTTTTGGCGGGGAGCAGCTCGACTAGCGTTGCACCAGCACCTGCAGCTGCACCTGCTCCCGCACCGGCTCCCGCACCGGACGTGCTAGGCGGTGCTTCATCTTTGGCTGAGCTCGACGCCCTCACGGTATCTGTCACACCGGCCCCCTTCAATATAAATGTATAATCTCCCATTTTCGTTGCCTTTCGGATGTCTCACGTCGCAGACTTTTGTTTGCAGGCCGACGAAACCCCGTGCACCATATTGTACACCACCGGCGACCAGAAGGTGGACGTGGGGAAGGCGACGATAATGGAGCCGAAGGAACCATTATTCCACAGCCGGCCGATCCCCCGAACGTCTTCAAGGTTTCCGTGGCCAGTGTCAAACCGGGCCATGAGAATTTGCCTCCTCCAGTACTACTAGGGGATGACGACGAGACACCGGGGCGACTTGGTGATTGTTGCAATGCTGGGTGGTTCTTGTTGTGGCCAAAGAGTCTGCTTCGTCTGGAGGCGGCCGGGAGCACACCCACGAGCACGCAGCCTCAGCAAGGTATGAACATCAACACCCCACCTACCCAATTATCGTCGGGTGTCGGGTTGGGTGATAGCGGACGGGGTAAGGAGGAGGCTCCATTAGTCGCTAATGACGTGGCCATGGATGAGGATGAGGACGACGATGGCGCTGCTGAACAGTATGTCTATACTGGCGCCTCCTCGGGGTTTGAGCGTCATGAGTCGGTGCCTGAATTGCCGTCTCAACATATTATGGACGACCTTCTGGTAGTAAAGAAGTTTAGGAAGAGAGCGAGGAAAGGCAAAAAAGCTATTTCTATGATCCAACCGCCTCAGCAGCCTCAGCTTCAGGACCGTATAGATATCCCGATGCGGATAAATGGCATATTCCCGGTCAACCAATCCTACCTGCAACAGTGCTACAGGCCAGATTCGGCGATCTAAAGAGACTTCATGACGATGTGCTGTGGGTAGAGA
Source organism: Triticum dicoccoides (assembly GCF_002162155.2). NCBI lineage: Eukaryota > Viridiplantae > Streptophyta > Magnoliopsida > Poales > Poaceae > Triticum > Triticum dicoccoides. The sequence continues at coordinate 574,431,165 of NC_041388.1, read as the reverse complement.
AAGACCTCATCGCCTCGAAAGATCCAGGATACCCACTCTACGTGGTTAACATTCCGCGGCAAATGTCGTACGTCGACAGCTTCCCCGCGGATAAGTTCTTCCTCCGATTCGTTTACATATTCGACATGTTTCACGTGAAGAAGCTGGATTTTACGTTTGTCCGCCTTTATGCCTTGCACATGAACTACATCATTGGGGTTGAGCAGATATCTCATATCTGTGTCGCTGACCCGTACTACATGCACGAGGGCTTCTTGGGAGTCTGCGCAAATCACCGTGAATACGCGAGGGATTACATCGTCAGTTTCATGCTCACCAATAAGGACAAGGGGGCGATTCTCGTGCCTTATCATCCCGTGTAAGTTATCCGCGCTGCTATCCTTCCTTCGATTTCAACCATTCATTTGCATGGTGGAGGCTAATTAATTTGAGGACTTATTTTGCGTAGCGGCGGGGGCGCCGTCCTCATCATCCTCTACCCCCGATTCTCCCACGCTCTTTACTTGGACATGTCGAAGAACATTCACAAAAAGGATTACACCCACATCAAGGATGTTCTCGACAGTGCTATGTATCACTACCAATCACTGGGTGGAGAGGTCAGGGACAAGAAGATGAGGGGCGGCAGGGTCGCCTTCGGCCATAAGACCAACTTCTGCTGCATCCAGCAACCGGACGATTCTCTTAATGATGGATTCTATGTCCTACACCACATGCTGGAGTACAGACGGGATCACCAGAACCTTTGCATGGCACCTTCTTCCGGCGATGCCCATATTCTGCAATGGGCAAAGGACATAGGAGATATCGAGGATCATCGACTTCGAGCTGAGTTCTATAACATCCAGCGCGAACTTGCCCAAATCATCATGAAGGAGGTCGTCGGAAAAACAGGGATGTTCTATGGAGAAGGACAAATGTCGCGGGAAGACGTCTGAACATGGATAGCCTCTCAGCGTCTCGACCTGAAGCCTTTCACTAGGCTCGGGGACTATCTCCCTGACTTGGATGGATGGAACGACATGTTGGAGTGATTGTCGATATATCACAATGTGTCCGTTTAGTCCATACTTTCTGTATGACAGAACTTTGAGTTATGCACGGTGAAAATTTATTTGTGATGTAATTAAACCGTCCTCCTCCTCGACTAGCGAAAATCACTCTAGTTAGGGCATTTTGGGGTACGATGAACTTTATTATTTATGCTTATGATATGTTGTTTTTATTTTACCTAGTCCATCTATTTCTGTTGCTCAACTATATATGTTGCATATCATCGACTCATGTGATGATGCAGGTGCATAGATCATAGATGGCGAAGAAGTGCAATGCCAGGAGTATATATACGACAAGTGGCCGGAGTGTCAGGCCCTTCCAGTTTCCGAGCGACAGGCAGTAGTTAGTTTAGAGGTTCATGCTAATGCGAAAGAGGGATACAAACTCATGTTCTCAAAGTGATAGCTCTTCTCGTGTATATCATTGTTTAGATGGATGATGATGTATTTGCATATCATTCGAGACTTGTATCGCTATTTTCGAGATGATGACAAGAGACCACTTTGTGTTGGATGATGATTATGATGATGACATGATTTGATGAGACTAATTGTATGTATATGCTATGATTACATTTGTATGTGTATGATATGCTAAAGATTATTGTATAAAGCCTATTCAAATACAAAACAAATACAAAACAAATATGCAGGAAAAAAACTAATAAATAAACTAGTAGTAGCGAGGGGGGAAATTTTGCAGTAGCGCCGCATTGTCAGTAGCGCGTCCCATCAAACAGCGCTGCAGATAATATCAGTAGCGCCCTTTCCCAAAGAGCGCTACAGCTATTCATGTATAGCAGTAGCGTGGGACAACCGGCGCTACTGCTATACGTTAGCTGTAGCGCCTTATTAGTAGCGCCGGTGCCCGCGCTACTGAGAGGCCCAAAACCCTCGCTGCTGGTAGGCATTTCCCTAGTAGTGCCTCCTAGGAGGAGGACTCCTCCTTGGCGCGCCAATAGGGCCGGCCGGCCTCCTCCCCTTGCTCCTTTATATACGAGGGCAGGGGGCACCCCTAGACACACAAGTTGATCCACGTGATCATTTTCTTAGCCGTGTGCGGTGCCCCTTCCACCATAATCCTCGATAATATTGTAGCGGTGCTTAGGCGAAGCCCTGCGACGGTAGAACATCAAGATTGTCACCATGCCGTCGTGTTGACGGAACTCTTCCCCGACACTTTGCTGGATCGGAGTCCGGGGATCGTCATCGAGCTGAACGTGTGCTAAAACTCGGAGGTGCCGTAGTTTCGGTGCTTGATCGGTCGTGCCGTGAAGACGTATGACTACATCAACCACGTTGTGCTAACGCTTCCGCTGTCGGTCTACAAGGGTACGTAGATCACACTCTCCCCTCTCGTTTCTATGCATCACCATGATCTTGCGTGTGCGTAGGAATTTTTTTGAAATTACTACGTTCCCCAACAGTGGCATCCGAGCCTAGGTTTTATGTGTTGATGTTATATGCACGAGTAGAACACAAGTGAGTTGTGGGCGATATAAGTCATACTGCTTACCAGCATGTCATACTTTGGTTCGGCGGTATTGTTGGACGAAGCGGTCCGGACCGACATTACGTGTACGCTTACGCGAGACCGGTTCTCCTGACGTGCTTTGCACAAAGGTGGCTAGCAGGTGTCAGTTTCTCCAACTTTAGTTGAACCGAGTGTGGCTACGCCCGGTCCTTGCGAAGGTTAAAACAACACCAACTTGACAAACTATCGTTGTGGTTTTGATGCGTAGGTAAGATTGGTTCTTACTTAAGCCCGTATTAGCCACGTAAAACTTGTAACAACAAAGTAGAGGACGTCTAACTTGTTTTTGCAGGGCATGTTGTGATGTGATATGGTCAAGACATGATGCTAAATTTTATTGTATGAGATGATCATGTTTTGTAACCAAGTTATCGGCAACTGGCAGGAGCCATATGGTTGTCGCTTTATTGTATGCAATGCAATTGCGCTGTAATGCTTTACTTTATCACTAAGCGGTAGCGATAGTCGTGGAAGCATAAGATTGGCGAGACGACAACGACGCTACGATGGTGATCAAGGTGTCGCGCCGGTGACGATGGTGATCATGACGGTGCTTCGAAGATGGAGATCACAAGCACAAGATGATGATGGCCATATCATATCACTTACATTGATTGCATGTGATGTTTATCTTTTATGCATCTTATCTTGCTTTGTTTGACAGTAGCATTTTAAGATGATCTCTCACTAATTATCAAGAAGTGTTCTCCCTGAGTATGCACGGGTTCTTCGTGCTGAGACACCACGTGATGATCGGGTGTGATAGGCTCTACGTTCAAATACAACGGGTGCAAAACAGTTGCACACGCGGAATACTCAGTTTATACTTGATGAGCCAAGCATATACAGATATGGCCTCGGAACACGGAGACCGAAAGGTCGAGCGTGAATCATATAGTAGATATGATCAACATAGTGATGTTCACCAATGAAACTACTCCATCTCACGTGATGATCGGACATGGTTTAGTTGATTTGGATCGCGTAATCACTTGGAGGATTAGAGGGATGTCTATCTAAGTGGGAGTTCTTTAGTAATATGATTAATTGAACCTAAATTTATCATGAACTTAGTACGTGATAGTATCTTGCTTGTTTATGTTTGATTGTAGATAGATGGCCCGTGCTGTTGTTCCGTTGAATTTTAACGCGTTCCTTGAGAAAGCAAAGTTGAAAGATGATGGTAGCAATTACACGGACTGGGTCCGTAACTTGAGGATTATCCTCATTACTGCACAGAAGAATTACGTCCTGGAAGCACCGCTGGGTGCTAGGCCTGCTGCTGGAGCAACACCAGATGTTATGAACGTCTGGCAGAGCAAAGCTGATGACTACTCGATAGTTCAGTGTCCCATGCTTTACGGCTTAGAATCGGGACTTCAACGATGTTTTGAACGTCATGGAGCATATGAGATGTTCCAGGAGTTGAAGTTAATATTTCAAGCAAATGCCCGGATTGAGAGATATGAAGTCTCCAATAAGTTCTATAGCTGCAAGATGGAGGAGAACAGTTCTGCCAGTGAGCATATACTCAAAATGTCTGGGTATAATAATCACTTGATTCAATTGGTAGTTAATCTTCCAGATGATTGCGTCATTGACAGTATTCTCCAATCACTGCCACCAAGCTACAAGAGCTTCGTGATGAACTATAATATGCAAGGGATGAATAAGACTATTCCCGAGCTGTTCACAATGCTGAAAGCTGCGGAGGTAGAAATCAAGAAGGAGCATCAAGTGTTGATGGTCAACAAGACCACTAGTTTCAAGAAAAAGGGCAAAGGGAAGAAGAAGGGGAACTTCAAAAAGAACAGCAAGCAAGTTGCTACTCAAGAGAAGAAACCCAAACCTGGACCTAGGCCTGAAACTGAGTGCTTCTATTGCAAGCAGACTGGTCACTGGAAGCGGAACTGCCCCAAGTATTTGGCGGATAAGAAGGATGGCAAGGTAAACAAAGGTATATGTGATATACATGTTATTGATGTGTACCTTACTAATGCTCGCAGTAGCACCTGGGTATTTGATACTGGTTCTGTTGCTAACATTTGCAACTCGAAATAGGGACTACGGATTAAGCGAAGATTGGCCAAGGACGAGGTGACGATGCGCGTGGGAAATGGTTCCAAAGTCGATGTGATCGCGGTCGGCACGCTACCTCTACATCTACCTTCGGGATTAGTATTAGACCTAAATAATTGTTATTTGGTGCCAGCGTTAAGCATGAACATTATATCTGGATCTTGTTTGATGCGACACGGTTATTCATTTAAATCAGAAAATAATGGTTGTTCTATTTATATGAGTAATATCTTTTATGGTCATGCACCCTTAACGAGTGGTCTATTCTTATTAAATCTCGATCGTAGTGACACACGTATTCATAATGTTGAAACCAAAAGATGCAGAGTTGATAATGATAGTGCAACTTATTTGTGGCACTGTCGTTTGAGTCATATCGGTGTAAAGTGCATGAATAAACTCCATACTGATGGACTTTTGGAACCACTTGATTATGAATCTCTTGGTACTTGCGAGCCGTGCCTTATGGGTAAGATGACAAAACACCGTTCTCCGGTACTATGGAGAGAGCAACAGATTTGTTGGAAATCATACATACAGATGTATGTGGTCCGATGAATGTTGAGGCTCGTGGAGGATATCGTTATTTTCTCACCTTCACAGATGACTTAAGCAGATATGGGTATGTCTACTTAATGAAACATAAGTCTGAAACGTTTGAAAAGTTCAAAGAATTTCAGAGTGAAGTTGAAAATCATCATAACAAGAAAATAAAATTCCTACGATCTGATCGTGGAGGAGAATATTTGAGTTACGAGTTTGGTGTACATTTGAAACAATGCGGAATAGTTTCACAACTCACGCCACCCGGAACACCACAGTGTAATGGTGTGTCGGAATGTCGTAATCGTACTTTACTAGATATGGTGAGATCTATGATCTCTCTTACTGATTTACCGCTATCGTTTTGGGGTTATGCTCTAGAGACGGCCGCATTCACGTTAAATAGGGCACCATCAAAATCCGTTGAGACGACGCCTTATGAACTGTGGTTTGGCAAGAAACCACAATTGTCATTTCCGAAAGTTTGGGGCTGCGATGCTTATGTGAAAAAGCTTCAACCTGATAAGCTCGAACCCAAATCGAAGAAATGTGTCTTCATAGGATATCCAAAGGAAACTATTGGATACACCTTCTATCATAGATCCGAAGGCAAGACTTTTGTTGCTAAATTCAGAAACTTTCTAGAGAAGGAGTTTCTCTCGAAAGAAGTGAGTGGGAGGAAAGTAGAACTTGATGAGGTAACTATACCTGCTCCCTTATTGGAAAGTAGTACATCACATGAATCAGTTTGTGTGACACCTACACCAATTAGTGAGGAAGCTAATGATGATGATCATGAAACTTCAGAACAAGATACTACTGAACCTCGTAGATCAACCAGAGTAAGATCCGCACCAGAGTGGTACGGTAATCCTGTTCTGGAAGTCATGCTACTAGATCATGATGAACCTACGAACTATGGAGAAGCGATGGTCAGCCCAGATTACGCAAAATGGCTTGAAGCCATGAAATCTGAGATGGGATCCCTGTATGAGAACAAAGTATGGACTTTGGTTGACTTGCCCAATGATCGGCAAGCAATTGAGAATAAATGGATCTTCAAGAAGAAGACTGACACTGACGGTGATGTTACTATCTACAAAGCTCGACTTGTCGCAAAAGGTTTTCGACAAGTTCAAGGGATTGACTACGATGAGACCTTCTCACCCGTAGCGATGCTTAAGTCTGTCCGAATCATGTTAGCAATTGCCGCATTTTATGATTATGAAATTTGGCAGATGGATGTCAAAACTGCATTCCTGAATGGATTTCTGGAAGAAGAGTTGTATATGATGCAACCGGAAGGTTTTGTCGATCCAAAGGGAGCTAACAAAGTGTGCAAGCTCCAGCGATCCATTTATGGACTGGTGCAAGCTTCTCGGAGTTGGAATAAACGCTTTGATAGTGTGATCAAAGCATTTGGTTTTGTACAGACTTTTGGATAAGCCTATATTTACAAGAAAGTGAGTGGGAGCTCTGTAGCATTTCTGATATTATATGTAGATGCCATATTACTAATCGGAAATGATATAGAATTTCTAGATAGCATAAAGGGATACTTGAATAAGAGTTTTTCAATGAAAGATCTTGGTGAAGCTGCCTTACATATTGGGCATTAAGATCTATAGAGATAGATCAAGACGCTTAATTGGACTTTCACAAAGCACATACCTTGACAAAATTTTGAAGAAGTTCAAAATGGATCAAGCAAAGAAAGGATTCTTGCCTGTGTTACAAGGTGTGAAATTGAGTAAGACTCAATGCCCGACCAATGCAGAAGATAGAGAGAAAATGAAAGATGTTCCCTATGCTTCAGCCATAGGATCTATCATGTATGCAATGATGTGTACCAGACCTGATGTGTGTCTTGCTATAAGTCTAGCAGGGAGGTACCAAAGTAATCCAGGAGTGGATCACTTGACAGCGGTCAAGAACATCCTGAAATACCTGAAAAGGACTAAGGATATGTTTCTCATATATGGAGGTGACAAAGAGCTCATCATAAATGGTTACGTTGATTCAAGCTTTGACACTGATCTGGACGACTCTAAATCGCAAACCGGATACGTGTTTACATTAAACGGTGGAGCTGCCAGTTGGTGCAGTTCTAAACAAAGCGTTGTGGCGGGATCTACATGTGAAGAGGAGTACATAGCTGCTTCAGAAGCAGCAAACGAAGGAGTCTGGATGAAGGAGTTCATATTCGATCTAGGTGTCATACCTAGTGCATCGGGTCTAATGAAAATCTTTTGTGACAATACTGGTGCAATTGCCTTGGCAAAGGAATCCAGATTTCACAAGAGAACCAAGCACATCAAGACACACTTCAATTCCATCCGGGATCTAGTCCAGGTGGGAGACATAGAGATTTGCAAGATACATACGGATCTGAATGGTGCAGACCCGTTGACTAAGCCTCTTCCATGAGCAAAACATGATCAGCACCAAAGCTCCATGGGTGTTCGAATCATTACTGTGTAATCTAGATTATTGACTCTAGTGCAAGTGGGACACTGAAGGAAATATGCCCTAGAGGCAATAATAATGTTATTATTTTATTTCCTTATATCATGATAAATGTTTATTATTCATGCTAGAATTGTATTATTCAGAAACATAATACTTGTGTGAATACATAGAAAAACTAAACGTCACTAGTATGCCTCTACTTGACTAGCTCGTTAATCAAAGATGGTTATGTTTCCTAACCATAGACATGTGTTGTCATTTGATTAACGGGATCACATTATTAGGAGAATGATGTGATTGACATGACCCATCCCATTAGCTTAGCACCCGATCATTTAGTATGTTGCTATTGCTTTCTTCATGACTTATACATGTTCCTATAACTATGAGATTATGCAACTCCCGTTTGCCAGAGGAACACTTTGTGTGCTACCAAACGTCACAACGTAACTGGGTGATTATAAAGGAGCTCTACAGGTGTCTCCAAAGGTAAATGTTGGGTTGGCGTATTTCAAGATTAGGATTTGTCACTCCGATTGTCGGAGAGGTATCTCTGGGCCCTCTCGGTAATGAACATCACATAAGCCTTGCAAGCATTGCAACTAATGAGTAAGTTGCAAGATAATGTATTACGAAACGAGTAAAGAGACTTGCCGGTAACGAGATTGAACTAGGTATTGAGATACCGATGATCGAATCTCGAGAAAGTGACACACCGATGACAAAGGGAACAACGTATGTTGTTATGCGGTCTGACCGATAAAGATCTTCGTAGAATATGTGGGAGCCAATATGAGCATCCAGGTTCCTCTATTGGTTATTGACCGGAGACATGTCTCGGTCATGTCTACATTGTTCTCGAACCCGTAGGGTCCGCGCGCTTAAGGTTTCGATGACAATTATATTATGAGTTTATGAGTTTTGATGTAGCGAAGTTAGTTCGGAGTCTCGGATGTGATCATGGACATAAGGAGGAGTCTCGAAATGGTCGAGACATAAAGATTGATATATTGGACGGCTATATTCGGACACCGGAAGTGTTCCGGGTGATTTTGGAGAAAATCGAGTGCCGGAGGGTTACCGGAACCCCCCCGGGAGAAGTAATGGGCCATATGGGCCTTAGTGGAGAGAGAGAAGGGCTGCCAGGGTGGGCCGCGTGCCTCCTCCCCCTGGTCCGAATTGGATTAGGAGAGGGGGGCGGCGCCGCCCTTTCCTTCTTCCTCCCCACTTCCTTTCCCCCTCCTAGTAGGAGTCCTACTCCTACTAGGAGGAGGACTCCTCCTTGGCGCGCCAATAGGGCCGGCCGGCCTCCTCCCCTTGCTCCTTTATATACGGGGGCAGGGGCACCCCTAGACACACAAGTTGATCCACGTGATCGTTTTCTTAGCTGTGTGCGGTGCCCCCTTCCACCATAATCCTCGATAATATTGTAGCGGTGCTTAGGCGAAGCCCTATGACGGTAGAACATCAAGATCGTCACCACGCCGTCGTGCTGACGGAACTCTTCCCCGACACTTTGCTGGATCGGAGTCCGGGGATCATCATCAAGATGAACGTGTGCTAAAACTCGGAGGTGCCGTAGTTTCGGTGCTTGATCGGTCGGGCCATGAAGACGTACGACTACATCAACCGCGTTGTGCTAACGCTTCCGCTGTCGGTCTACAAGGGTACGTAGATCACACTCTCCCCTCTCGTTGCTATGCATCACCATGATCTTGCGTGTGCATAGGAATTTTTTTGAAATTACTACGTTCCCCAACAGAAACAGGGGTCCTGTTCATCGGGAGGGGTGTGGCGTACCGTAAAACAGGACTCCACGGGATACTGTTCATCTCCACCGTCGACCTCCCCCAGCCTCCACGGGCTACCATTCATCCAGCCTCCACTGCGTGCTACTCCACCGGCTACTGTTCAACCACCCCTCCACCGTCTACTGTTCATCCAGTCCTCCACACCACCGGGTCCTATTCAATCACTCCTCCACGGGCACCCCTCCATCGTCTACTGTTCATCCAGCCCTCCAGCACACCACGGGGTCCTGTTCATCCGGAGGCAACACCACCGCTCACTGTTCATCCACCCCCCCTCCCGCAACGCTCACTGTTCATCCCAGAGGCAGCATCGATCGGCTTCAGTTAGCAGCAGTAGCGAAGGAATCGCTTGATCGGGTTTAGTTAACATCCATCGATCGATCACTCGGGTTCAGTAACGCGTAGCCTGCAGTGCAATCGCTCGGGTTCAGTTAGAGCCCAACGGCTCGCTCGGGTTCAGTTAGAGCCAACGCCTCGCACACACGCGCGTACGTGTATGAGAGAAACGCGCATCGCTCGGCCCCCCTCCTCTCACCGTAACCGGGAACTCCCTGAAATTTTCCTCCCCCTCGCTTCTACCATGGTTTTTTCCGTCATGGACGGCCCAAAGAATGTCGTGCAGTTGCATCTCCGGCCCGCCCAGGACGAAAAACCCACTTTCTGTCATGTTTTTTTGTCATAGAAGTAGGAGCCCACCACATCTATGATGATACCAGGTTTTGTCACAATTATCGTCATAGAAGTGTCATATGTATGATAGAAAAAAAATTCATTCGGCCCAAAATGTCACGGATGTGTCTTTTTTTTGTAGTGCATAGTTCCCGAGCATACCAATGCAACATATGAATTTGATCCCATAATAGTTTCCCTTTTTGAGTCAAGCGATAATCCCTAAAGTATTCACGTTGATCCAACGTGTCTCCCATAACATAATTGAATGGGGTTTTCTCAGGATTATCAAAGTAGTACATAATCTCTTTCACATAACCAGCATCGAGGGTTTTAGGAGGTTCCCCATCTCTATGAGTAGCAGGTACACCTAATAGTTTTGGTATTTCGTGTTCCATATCCATAACTAAAGTTAGAGAACAACTTAGAACAGCAAATAAAAATTACTTAGTGATAAAGCAAACAAGCACACACAAGAATATTCACCCCACGCTATGGCTCCCCGGCAACGGCGCCAGAAAAAAGTCTTGATAACCCACAAGTATAGGGGATCAATTGTAGCCTCTTTCAATAAGTAAGAGTGTCGAACCCAACGAGGAGCTAAAGGTAGAACAAATATTCCCTCAAGTTCTATCGACCACGGTTACAACTCCACGCGCGCTTAACATTCGCTTTACCTAAAACAAGTATGAAACTATTAGTACTTTGTAGGTGTTTTTGGATAGCTTTGCAAGATAATAAAGATCACGTAAATAAAAAGTAGGGGCTCTTTAGATAAATAAACAATAAAGTTAGTATAGCGCATGGGGAAAAGTGGTGGTAGGAGTTGCGAAATTGTCCCTAAGCGATTGACTACGTTACTAGACCGATAGCAAATTTTATGTGGGAGAGGCCACTGCTAGCATGTCATCCCTGAATTGGAATTCTTTGCACTTATGATAGGAACTATTAGCAAGCATCCTCAACTACTAACGTTCATTAAGGTAAAACCCAACCATAGCATTAAGATATATTGGTCCCCCTTCAATCCCATATGCACCAATTTCTATGCTAGGCTGAAGTTTTTATCACTCTTGCCCTCCAATACATAGTCCTATCAACATACAACTAACCCTATGGTGTGATCCATGCATGCGCTCATATGATGGGCACCAAAGGACAGCAACATAACCACAAGCAAATTAAATCAATCATAGCAATTCATCAACCACCGATAGGACAACGAAAATCTACTCAGACATCATAGGATGGCAACACATCATTGGATAATAATATGAAGCATAAAGCACCATGTTCAAATAGAGGGTACAGCGGGTTGCGGGAGAGTGGACCGCTGTAGATAGATGGGGGAAGGTGATGGAGATGTTGGTGAAGATGGCGGAGGTGTTGGTGAAGATCACGGTGATGATGATGGTGCCCGGTGGCGTTCTGGCGCCACCGGAAGCGAGGGGGAGAGAGCCCCCCTCCTTCTTCTTCTTCCTTGACCTTCTCCCTAGATGGAAGAAGGGTTCCCCCTCTGGTCCATGGCCTCCATGGCACGGGAGGGGCGAGAGCCCCTCCAAGATTGGATATGTCTCTCTGTCTCTCTCTGTTTCTGCGTTTTCAGATTCTGCCCTTTCACCGTTCCTTATATTCCCGGACATCCGTAACTCCGATTGGGCTGAAATTTTAACACGATCTCTATCCGGATATTAGCTTTCTTGTGGCGAAAGAAGGGAATCAACCGCCTTACGGGGTGGCCACGAGGGCCCAGGGCGCGCCTGCCCCCCTGGGGCACCCCCTACCTCGTGGCCCCTCGGGCATCGTCTCGCGTTGATTTTTCTTCCCAAAAATCACATATATTCCAAAAAAATCTCCATAAGTTTTTATCCCGTTTGGACTCCGTTTGATATGGATTTACTGTGAAACGAAAAACATGCAACAAACAGGAACTGACACTAGGCACTGGATCAATATGTTAGTCCCAAAAATAGTATAAAAAGTTGCCAAAAGTATATGAAAGTTGTAGAATATCGGCATGGAACAATCAAAAATTATAGATACGACGGAGACGTATCACGGTCCAAACACCGCCACCACTGCCCAACAGAACTTGTAGAAACACTCTATACTGGTGGACTCGGCCATGCGCCCATAGTCGTCGAGTGAATCACCGGGAGCTCCGTATGCAAGCATCCTCATCGCTGTCGTGCACTTCCGGATCGAGGTGAATCCGAGTTTGCCGGTGCAATCCATCTTGCACTTGAAGTAGTTGTTGAACTCCCAGATGGAATTCACAATCCTGAGGAAGAGCTTTCGGCTCATCCGATAACGGCGCCGAAATGTTTTGTCACCGTGAAGTGGAGCATCGGTGAAGTAGTCGGAGTAGAGCATGCAGTAGCCTTCGAGACGATGTCGGTTCTTTGCTTTCACCCGCCCCGGCACCGAGCCACCTCGCCGCGTCTTTTCATTGCTCACCAGCAGCTGGGTGAGGGCAGCAAGCACCATGAGATGCTCTCCTTCCTGGACGTCGGCCTCGGCTTCCTCCTCCAGCAGTGCGGCGACCGCTTTCTCGTCATCCGAGTCCATCGCTGGGGCAGGCAAATCGCCGAACACCTTGCGCCCGGTGGGCGTGTACCCGCCGCTAAACTGCCCCTCCACGGCCGGAAACGGCGGCCGGAAACGCCCAGCTGTTGTTGGAGGGGCTGCCGCGGCGAACCTCTGTTATTTTTCCAGTGAGGAATGGCTATCTAGCGGTGAAGGGCGGCGGTCGGCGCCGGGATGTAGCTAGTGGCGGCCGAGATCGCGGGGGGTGGTAGGCGAGTCGGGGAAGAAAATCTTGAATTTTCGCCTGATGGTGTGGGCCAGCCGCACTTTTCCCTTGCGCCGGAGCCCCCGATCGCCCCCAGTGCGCCGGGTTCGGCCTGTGACCGCCGGGCGGAAAAAAGGCCCAAACCGGCGCTTTTCGGCGTTCTAGGGCCGCGACTGGGGCTTTTTTTTTACGCCGGCGCCGAAAAAGTGGCCTCGAGGGCCTGTTGGGGGCGCGGCTGGAGATGCTCTTACGGACCGTGACATAGGGGATCCAGTCATGTAGAGTGGGGTGGAGGTCACATAATTAACCATGGCCTTGCATTCCTGATGTTCCGTCACTTTGGTTAGCATGCAAACCAACAAACCTGAACAGAGAGTGTATCTACCAACAAAATGCACTTTCCCGGCCCTCTCAGGTCATCCTAGCTTTTCACCATCAGATCTGGGTTTTTAGGTATTTTGGCCGTTGGATCTCTTTGTGAACCTTCCCATGTTCTGTTGCTAACCTATACTGCCATAGAGGATGGGCTGCTCCTCCCGTAACAAAATCTGCGATATGCCGTTATTTTGTCTTACACGGCCATAGTTTTGTGAGTGGCCAAGGAAACTTTTTTTGGCAGAGCTCATAGCCACAAGTCTCCCAGGAGGGAGAACCCTTCTATCTCGGCTGACCGGCAAGCAATTAAACATATAAATCATGTTGTGTTACCCGCCATTCTGGAGGCATTGAGCGCGCATGACCTTTTTGACCGCACGATCGAATTACTCGTGTAGAAACTGCTGGCGTTTGGTCAGCCGTTCATTTTTCTTCACGTCTGTGGCCAATTCAGCAGAGGATGACAGGTGGGGTCGTGAGCCCGTGGGGCCAGTGACCAGAGGTTGGGTTTCACTGGCCGTTACGTGACCAATTGTTAGAGTGTGGGTTGTTTCTGATTCGGTAAGGGCGATGTTAAGAGGTGGATTTCCGCTGGTTTACTCTACTGATCTCTACCCTGCTGCGTTCGGTGGTCCCGGTTGCCGTCTGAGCCCACATCTCAGTGTATTGAGTACAAGGGCTGAGCCAAGGGAGGGGCAAGGAGACACAGGATGAAACCTCTCCCGTAAAACTAGCGCACCACGCGCAATCCTCTTTGTCCTCGAGCCCCACGCCATTCTATTCCCTATCCCCACCGCCCGGCCTCCCCTACTCCACGGCCGTCCTCCTCAGGGCCTCTCGCGTCACCGTCTTCTCTGCCGGGCCTCTTCTCCGGCGCTCGATGTGATCATGTGAAGTCGGGGCGAACTGCGTTCTCGATCCAGCCGGCTCGGGTGTAGGTCGCCAGCATCTGGCGCCACGTGCCGTCATTGATTTTGTCTTCCTCCTCTTCTCCATGCCGCCGCCTCCTCCTCTCCTTTCCTCGATGTCGCCAGGGCCTTGCCCTCACTGGCTGCGGTGATGGCGGCGTGGCGGAGCTCGTGGTTGGCCGGAGTCCTCTACCGCGTCCGTCCCGGCGGGGCCGACGACTTGCAGCCAAAGGGTGACAACGGCTAGGAGAGAGAGAAGATGAGAGGTTGAGAGAAGAGGAAGGGGACGAGGGAGAAAGAGAGAGGAAATAGGAGACTAAATCTTTTCCCCCCAATCCTCTCACAGTCGCCGACCGAGCTCCTCTTTCCCTCCACTCCCCCGACACCGCCACCTGTGCTCGGCAGAAGGAGTGGCTATGGTGATGGCAGATGCGTGAGGAGGAGGCCGTGGTCATGGCGGCGCAACGGATATCATGTCCGGGTGGCGCGGTTGGTCGAGGCGGAGGTGCCAGCGCGCGGGGTCACGGTCGAGCTGGGCGTGAGGAGAGGGAGGAGAGGGACGAGAAGAGTGGGAGGCGCAAGGACGGCGATGCTCGCAATCTCTTCTCGTTGCACGTCCCTGTGAGTTCCTCTTTCTAATCCCCTTCCTATCCATAAGTATCTTTTTATTTTCTGAAATCTGTATGTTCGCTCATTGGGCAGCCAGGGATGCTAGAGATTGAGGCCTTGGCAGGAGGAGCTCGAGCCGAGGAGCGTGCCCTCGATCCGGACTCAGCATGAGGAGGGGAGCAGCAGCCGCGTCGGTCTCGTCATAATGTGTGTAGCAAGCTAAAGACACGACAAGAGTGATGGTCAAGACCACTTTCGCGGCTTCAAGGGCTGCGCACACGTCGAGCAATGGCAAGCGCATCTCATGTTGCACACCGAGGTGAGCTTCTCTCTCTTCCAATCAATGGTTGCTTCATTCCATCTCCTCCCCTTTTTTTCTTCTTTTCAGGCAACAACAGATGACAAGATGCGATGCCCCATCTTCGACTTGCAGGTTTCTGATTTTGGTCCTCTCCTCTTGTTGGTTTTCTTTGATTAGTAGAACAAGTTGCACAACATGTGTTTGTGAAAATGCTTCTCACGGAGGAAACCTTTTCTATGCCTAGACCTGCCTTCTTTCTTAGGAGCATATGCTTGCTAAGACATTATGGTCTAAATTTCATAAATAAGGTCATGCATTTTTTTGCTTGGGTTCATTTCAATATCTGGAACGTCTGTTCCTTGTGTATGCACACTATTAGTCTTGACTCTCTACCAACAGAACATATGTTCTTTTGCTAGAATGTGTTCTTTTATTATAAATCAAGCTCAACTTTTATAACCCTGCACTGATTTTGTTTTTCCTTGCAATCCGCAGCGTCGCAAATAATCTTAGGAACTTGGCAGAAGCTATACATATGCAAATAGAGGTTCATACACAGCTCCATGAACAGCTATAGGTGCCTTCTCTGTTCTTGTTTTCAAGCTCTAATTGGATGGTGTTGTTGTCGGCGTTTATTTTTTATAGTAGGAGCATTCTTTTTCTAGCTTCACAATAATTACTTCCCTTTGTGTGGCTATGAACCCAAATCCCTATTCAAATGGGTTAAATGTTTTTGTGGCATGCTGGACTTTCTAATCTGGTAATATGTAGTTAGTATACATCATGGTCCTTTTTATGTAGTGTGAGATGTACATACACTACCGGAATCGCCCCTTATGCCGACGGCCAGGGCCGTCGGCATATCCCTGAGTACCGTCGGGACAGACCTATGCCGATGGCCCCCGTCGGCATAGGGCCGTCGGCAACATATACGTCGGCATAGCCAGGGAGGCCATCGGCATAGAAAAGCCATCAGCATAGTTGCTTTCCCGACAGGGGGCATACATCTATGCCGACGGCCTTGGCCGTCGGCAACATTCATGCCTAACGGCGGCCGCCATCAAGTTTGCCCAACGACTGGTCGCCACGTGGCACACCTATGCCGACGGCCTAGCCGTCAGCTTAGTTAAAAACTACGCCAACGGCTATGCCGTCGGCATAGGTGTGCCACGTGGAGACCAGACGCTGCTCGTGGACCAGGGCTATACCGACGGCCTAGTCATCGGCTTAGTTTCAAACTATGCCAACGGCCTAGTCGTCGGCATATTCCTTCCTCCGGTGCTCCCAGTAGCTGACACATGGCATCTATGCCGACGGCCTGGCCGTCGGCTTAGTTTAAAAACTGCGCCGACGGCTAGGCCGTCGGCATAGCTGCCACGTGTCAGCTACTGGAGCTCACGCCA
Organism: Triticum dicoccoides; assembly: GCF_002162155.2. NCBI lineage: Eukaryota > Viridiplantae > Streptophyta > Magnoliopsida > Poales > Poaceae > Triticum > Triticum dicoccoides. The sequence goes on along the minus strand of NC_041388.1, from coordinate 574,414,618 downwards.
GCCCTATGCCGACGGCCTAGCCGTCGGCATAGTTTGCATTTGATTTTTTTTCTTTTTTCTGTTTGTTTTCAAATCAATTCAATTCAAATAACAGCACATATCAGCAGAGTGTACCTCACTAGAGGAGGGTACCTCACTAGAGGAGGGCCTCACTGGAGGAGGGTACCTCACTAGAGGAGGGCCTCGAAGACAACACCCCAAAGTCGGTGAGGGTGCGCTCTTTCTGGCCGTGACCTCCTGTAGTGGCTCTCCCCCCCCACCACCTCGCCCTCTAGAGGCTCTCCCCCCGCCCCCTCCTCCTCTAGGGGTACCTCTCCCTCGACCTCCCTGTGAGGAGTCATCGTCAAGTAGCCGAGGGGGAGGATTACGTGCTCGACCACTCCGACTAGGCAGGCCGACGACCTTGCGTAGGAAACCCACGCCGTCGGCCTTCCCCTTGCACATGTTCCATGAACCTGCATTGAAAAGAGAATAAGCAATTAGTAAATTAATGAAATGAAGGAAAAGGCATGATAATAAACACATTAATAAAAATGCATAAAAAGGCATATTCCTAAACTATAGAAAAAAAGACTTGAAATGTACATCTGCTAGAACCCATATGAATCATCACTGTTGTAACCTCTTTCTCGGTCCATCTCATCATCACTATAAATCATATCATCGTCGTTGTCCAACGGAGGTGGAGGCTTTTCCTCGTCGTCAGCGTCTTCGTTTAACTTTTCTAGCATAAGTATGTCATTTTCATTGACAATGGTCTCACCATCATTCCGTGCATCGTCGATGTTTGGATCCACATCATCATCACCCAATGGTCTAGCATCATTGTTTCTAACCACATCATCATCATCAGGTTGCTCTTGATAGAACACTCCCTCGTATGTCATGGGGTTAATATTGTAGTAATCGTCTTCATTCGGGTTTCATAGCTTACCATGTGGCGAAACCTTGAACACAAATTCCCAACCCTTTAGATACACTTTCTGGCATGGGTAAGGCAGATAATATACTTGTGTAGCTTGGGTAGCCGCAGTGAAGAGATCGGCTCCGGCATAGACGGTTGATGGTTTAACTTCGACCAAACCAATGGAAGGCGTATGTTTTACCCCCTCCCGCGGATCGAACCATCGGCATTTGAACACAGGCAGACTTAGGGTCTCACGCCCCTGGCGGAATTTAACCTCGTATATATTTTGTACCCTTCCATAGTAGTCTACTGAATTTTGACCGAGGGTGTACACTCCGGTATTTATAGTTTTGGGATTGGGCCGGCTGTTTTGGTGCTCCTCTGTACGGAAGCGATACCCATTCACATCATACTTTTTACATGTCATGATGGTAGGGTCAAAACCCATGGAAACCCATCTCAATTCATCATCCATAGATATGTTCGGATCTTTTCCCTACAAGTATAATGGAAATTGTTGCGTGCATTAGTTCGGTTAACTAATAAATGTTGAACTAGGTATTTAATAGGGGAGTGTGGAAAATTACTTTCTCCATGAACCAAGCAACAAAATTTTTACGTCCAGGGTTTCCATGACGGAGAAGAGTAAGTGCCTCTGCCTCAGTAGGAGGATTCACTCCCGTCCATTCCTCTTGAACGAAATCACTAAAAAAAGAAAAGCGGTGTTAGACCGGGACTAAGTGAACATGGAACATGATGATGTGGAAGACATAAAGGAATGGTGTAGTGGTATTACCTCATCCACACTTCCTCAACTTCCTTGATGTTGTGCAAGATATAGAACATGAGGTCCTCCCACTCTTGTCGTGGCATGTTATAAGATTTCGAGGCCCTAGCCCTCCCACCTTGCGCGTTGAATAGATCGAGGCTGGGTTGATACTTGGGCTCTTCTATATTGTATCGAGGCACCTTGTTATGCAGATGGGGAACGTGGTCTAGATAGTATGATGTCCTGAGGTCTGACACCTCCTCTAGGATAACTGCCTCAGCTATGGAAGCTTCAATCTTAGCTTTGTTTCCACATTTCCGCCAGAGATGCTTGTTCTGCCTCTCAGGGCCGTACTGCCAGTGATTCTGCACAGGCCCCCCAACAATACCTCGTTCACGAGGTGTAGAATGAGATGTGTCATCGGAGTAAAGAAGCCTGACGGAAAGATCTTCTCTAGCTTGATTATCAACTCCGGTGCCTTCTTATGCAAATTTTCAACCACCTCTTTACTTTCTTCTTTAGCACAGAGCATGCGGAAGAAATGGCTAAGCTCGGCAAGCACTCGCCAGACATGCTCGGGGACATAACCTCGAACCATCACCGGCATTATCCTCTCAATCCATACATGGTAGTCATGACTCTTCAGGATGGTCACTTTGCCCGTTGAAAGATTGACTCCCTTACTTATATTCGATGCATAACCATCGGTGAACTTCAAAATTTGTTTCAGCCAGATAAGTACTTCTTTTTTTCTGGCGGTTTAAGGACAAAGTCAGCATCTGGCTTGAACCAGTTTTTTTGACCGCCTGTGGGAGGCTTCATGTTCAGGCGTGGTCTATCATAAATTCTCTGTTGATCGGCTCTAGCTTTAACGTTATCCTTCTTCTTATCGGGAATGTTGAGGATCGTGTGGAAAAGGGACTGATACTTCTCCAATGTATCTATAATTTTTGATTGCTCCATGCTATATTATCTACTGTTTTGGACTATATTGGGCTTTGTTTTCCACTTCTATATTATTTTTGGGACTAACCTATTAACCGGATGTTGGGGATCGTAGCAGAAATTTAAAATTTTCTACGCATCACCAAGGTCAATCTATGGAGTAATCTAGCAATGAGGGGAAGGAGAGTGCATCTACATACCCTTGTAGATCGCTAAGCGGAAGCGTTCAAGTGAACGGGGTTGATGGCGTACTCGTCGTGATCCAAATCACCGATTATCTTAGCGCCGAACGGACAGCACCTCCACGTTCAACACACGTATGGAACGGAGACGTCTCCCACGCCTTGATCCAGCAAGGAGGAGGGAGAGGTTGAGGTAGAAGTCCAACAGCACGACGGCGTGGTGGTGGAGGAGCTTGTGGTTCTCCGCCAGGGCTTCACCAAGCACCATGGAGGAGGAGGAGAAGGTAGGAGGAGGGAGGGCTGCGCCAGGTTCAAGGGTGTGGCCGCCCTCCCACCCCTCCACTATTTATAGGTGGGGGAGAGCGGGGGCCGGCCCCCCTAGATCCCATCTAGGGTTGGGGCGGCGGCCAAGGGAGGGAGGAGTGCCTCCCAAGTCAAGTGGAGGCCCTCCCCCTTAGGGGTTCCCCTCTCCCATGCGCATGGGCCTTGGGGGGGGGGCTGGTGCCCTTGGCCCATTAAGGTTAGGGCGCCCCCTACAGCCCATGCTGCTGTATTGGACGTGGTGGAACATTTTCCGGACCTTCGAACCCCTTTGGAACCCTCCGGAACCTTGTGGAAGCTTCCCGGTACAATACCGGAAAAAACCGAACTTTTCCCGGAACCCGAACAAGAACTTTCCATATATAAATCTTTACCTCCGGACCATTCCAGAACTCCTCGTGACGTCCAGGATCTCGTCCGGGACTCCGAACAACATTCGGTAATCACATACAAGTCTTCCTAATAACCCTAGCGTCATCGAACCTTAACTGTGTAGACCCTACGGGTTTGGGAACCATGCAGACATGACCGAGACAACTCTCCGACCAATAACCAACAGCGGGATCTGGATACCCATGTTGGCTGCCACATGTTCCACGATGATCTCATCGGATGAACCACGATGTCGAGGATTCAATCAATCCCGTATTCAATTCCCTTTGTCTAGCGGTATTGTACTTGCCCGAGATTCGATCGTCGGTATCCCGATACCTTGTTCAATCTCGTTACCGGCAAGTCTCTTTACTCGTTCCGTAACACATCATCCCGTGATCAACTTCTTGGTCACATTGTGCACATTATGATGATTTCCTACCGAGTGGGCCCAGAGATACCTCTCCGTTACACGGAGTGACAAATCCCAGTCTCGATTCGTGCCAACCCAACAGACACTTTCGGAGATACTTGTAGTGTACCTTTATAGCCACCCAGTTACGTTGTGACGTTTGGCACACCCAAAGCACTCCTATGGTATCCGGGAGTTGCACAATGATACTTGACATTAGAAAAGCTTTAGCAAACGAACTACACAATCTTGTGCTAGGCTTAGGATTGGGTCTTGTCCATCACATCATTCTCCTAATGATGTGATCCCGTTATCAATGACATCCAATGTCCATGGTCAGGAAATTGTAACCATCTATTGATCAACGAGCTAGTCAACTAGAGGCTTACTAGGGACATGGTGTTGTCTATGTATACACACATGTATCTGAGTTTCCTATCAATACAATTCTAGCATGGATAATAAACGATTATCATGAACAATGAAATATAATATAATAATAAGTAATTTATTATTGCCTCTAGGGCATATTTCCAACAGTCTCCCACTTGCACTAGAGTCAATATTCTAGTTCACATCGTCATGTGATTAACACTCATAGGTCACATCGCCATGTGACCAACATCCAAAGAGTTTACTAGACTCAATAATCTAGTTCACATCACTATGTGATTAACACTCAATGAGTTCTGGGTTTGATCATGTTATGCTTGTGAGAGAGGTTGTAGTCAACGGGTCTTGCCATATTCAGATCCCTATGTATTTCGCAAAACTTTATGTCATATCGTAGATGCTCCTACCACGTTCCACTTTATGTCATATCGTAGATGCTCCTACCATGCTCCTACCACGTTTCGCAAAACTTTATGTCATATACGTATCCGGTATCTCTACTCAGAGCTATCCGGATAGGTGTTAAGCTTGCATCGACGTAACTCTTTACGTCGAACTCTTTATCACCTCCATAACCGAGAAACATTTCCTTATTCCTCTAAGGATAGTTTTGACCGCTATTTGGTGATCCAGTCATAGATCACCTTTGTACCCTCTTCCTAGACATGTGGCAAGGCACACATCAGGTGCGGTACTCAGCATGGCATACCGTATAGAGACGATGACAAGAGCATAGGGGACGACCTTCGTCCTTCCTCTTTCTTCTGCCATGGTCAAGCTTTGAGTCTTACTCAACTTCACACCTTACAACTCAGGTGAGAACCCCTTCTTTGACTGATATATTTTGAGCTCCTTCAAAAACATGTCAAGGTGTGCGTTCTTTGAAAGTATCATCAGGCGTCTTGATCTATCTCTATAGATCTTGATGCCCAATATGTAAGTAGCTTTATCCAGGTCATCCTTTGAAAAACACCCTTCAAACAACCGTTTATGCTTTACAGAAATTCTACATTATTTCGGATCAACAATATGTCATCCACATATACTTATCAGAAATGTTGTAGTGCTCCCACTCACTTTCTTGTAAATACAAGTTTCTAGCAAACATTGTATAAACCTAAAAGCTTTGATCACTCCATCAAAACATATATTCCGATTCCGAGATGCTTGCTCTAGTCCATAGAAGGATTGCTGGAGCCAGCTTACCTTTTAGCATCCTTAGGATCGACAAAACCTTTTATTGTATCACATACAATTTTTCTTACGAAAACTGGTAAGAAAACCTGTTTTGACATCCATCTGTAAGATTGCATAATCGAAAAATACAGCTAATGCTAACATGATTCTGACGGACTTAAGCATCGCTACGGGTGAGAAATTCTCATCGTAGTCAACTCCTTGAACTTGTGAAAAGACTCTTTCCCACAAGTCGAGCTTCATAGACGGTAACATTACTGCCCACGTCCGTCTTCTTCTTAAAGATCAATTTATCTCAATGGCTTGCCGATCATCGGGCAAGTCCACCAAAGTCCATACTTTGTTCTGATATATGGATCCTATCTCGGATTTCATGGCTTCTAACCATTTGTCAGAATACGGGCCCACCATCGCTTCTCCATAGCTCGTAGGTTCATTGTTGTCCAACAACATGATATCTGAGACAGGATTACCGTACCACTCAGGAGTAGTACATATCCTTGTCAACCTATGAGGTTCGATAGCAACTTGATCTGAAGCTTCATGATCACTATCATTAACTTCCTCTTCAACAGACGTAGGCGCCACAGAATACATCTTTCTGTGTTGCATCACTCTCTGGTTGAAGTAAAGGTTCGACAACCTCATCAAGTTCTATCTTCCTCCCACTCAATTCTTTCGAGAGAAACTCCTTCTCGAGAAAGGACCCGTTCTTGGCAACAAACAATTTGCCCTCGGATCAGAGATAGGAGGTGTACCCAACTGTCACCTTTGGGTATCCTATGAAGATGTGTTTGTCCGCTTTGGGTTCGAGCTTCTCCGGCTGAAGCCTTAAGCATCGCAGCCCCAAACATTAAGAAACGACAACTTTGGTTTCTTGCCAAACCAATGTTCATACGGCATCATCTCAACGGACTTATACGGTGTCCTATCTAATGTGAATGCAGCTGTCTCTAATGCATAGCCTCAAAATAATAGCGGTAGATCGGTAAGAGACATCATAGATCGCAGCATATCTCATAAGGTTCGATTAGACGTCCGGACACATCATTACCCTGTGGTGTTCCAGGTGGCTTCAACTGTGAAACAATTCCACAATGTCTTAAGTGATTGCCAAACTCATAACTCAGAAATTTTTATCGATCAGATCGTAGGAATTTGATCTTCTTGTTATGATGGTTCTTAACTTCACTCTGAAACCGCTTGAACTTTTCAAATGTTTCATACTTGTGCTTCATTAAGTAAATATACTTATATCTACTCAAATCGTCAGTGAAGATGAGAAAATAGCGATATCCACCGCACACTTCAATTCTCATTGGATCAAACGCATCAGCATGTATGATTTCCAACAAGTCACTTGCCCATTTTATTTTACCTGAAAACGGGGTCTTAGTCTTCCTGCCCATGAGGCATGGCTCGCATGTGTCAAGCGATTCAAAATCAAGTGACTCCAAACATCCATCGACATGGAGTTTCTTCATGCATCTTACGCCAATATGACCTAAGCGGCAGTGCCACAAGAAAGTGGTACTATCACTATTAACTCTACATCTTTTGGCGTGAACATGTGTATTACCACGACCGAGATTCAATGAACCATTCACATAGGGTGCATGACCATGAAAGGTATTATTCATGTAAACAGAATAACCATTATTCTCTCATTTAAATGAATAACCGTATTGCAATGAACATGATCTAATCATATTCATGCTCAACGTAGACACCTGATAACATTTATCTAGGTTCAATACTAATCCCGAAGGCAGATGGAGCGTGCGATGGTGATCTTATCAACTTTGGAAACACTTCCAACACACATCGTCACCTCGCCCTTAGCCATTCTCCGTTTAGTCCGTAGCTTTTGCTTCAAGTCACCAATAATAGCAACTGAACCGGTATCCAATACCCAGGTGCTACCAGGAGTACTAGTGAGGTACACATTATTAACACATATATACTTTGTTGAAGTTGCCAGCCTTCTTATCTACCATGCATTTGGGGTAATTCTGCTACTAGTGCCCGTTCCCCTTACAATAGAAGCACTTAGTCTCGGGTTTGGATTCAACCTTGGGTTCCTTCACTGGAGCGGCAACTGGTTTGCCATCCGTGAAGTTTCCCTTCTAGCCCTTTCCCTTCTTGAAACCAGTGGTCTTGTTAAACCATCAACACTTGATGCTCCTTCTTGGTTTCTACCTTTTGCGGTCTTAAGCACCGCGAACCGCTCCGGGATCAACTCCATCCCTTGCATGTCATAGTTCATCACGAAGATCTAGTAGCTTAGTGATAGTGGCTAGAGAACTCTATCAATCACTATCTTATCTGGAAGTTTAACTCCCACTTGATTTAAGTGATTGTAGCACCCAGACATTCTGAGCACATGCTCACTAGCTGAGCTGTTCTCCTCCATCTTGTTGGCAAAAGAACTTGTTAGAGGTCTCATACCTCTCAACATGGGCATGAGCCTGAAATCCCAATTTCAGCTCTTGGAACATCTCATATGCCTTATGGCATTCGAAATGTCATTGGAATCCCGATTCTAAGCCGTAAAGTATGGTGCACTAAACTATCATGTAGTCATCAGAATGTGTCTGTCAGGTGTTCACAACATCCACAGACGACGTTGTAGGGGTTTGCACATCGAGCGGTGCATCAAAGACGTAAGCCTTCTGCGTAGCAGTGAGGACACTCCTCGGACTACGGACCTAGTCCGCATCATTGCTTACAATATCTTTCAACTTAATCTTTCTCTAGGAACGTATTGAAACAGGGAGCTACAACGCGAGCTATTTATCTACAACATATTTGCAAAGACAATTTAGACTATGTTCATGATAATTGAGTTCATCTAATCAAATTATTTAATGAACTCCCACTCAGATAGACATCCCTCTAGTCATCTAAGTGAAACATGATCCGAATCGACTAGGTCATGTCCGATCATCAAGTGAGATGGACTAGTCATCAACGGTGAACATCTCATGTTGATCGTATCTTCTATATGACTCATGTTCGACCTTTCGGTCTTCCATTTTCCGAGGCCATGTCTGTACATGCTAGGCTCGTCAAGTCAACCTAAGTGTTTCACATGTGTCCCGAGTCCATGTCTGTACATGCTAGGCTCATCAACACCCGTTGTATTCGAACGTTAGAATCTATCACACCTGATCATCACGTGGTGCTTCGAAACAACGAACCTTCGCAACGGTGCATAGTTAGGGGGAACACTTTTCTTGAAATTTTAGTGAGGGATCATCTTATTTAAGCTACCGTCGTTCTAAGCAAATAAGATGTAAAACATGATAAACATCACATGCAATCAAATAGTGACATGATATGGCCAATATCATTTTGCTCCTTTTGATCTCCATCTTTGGGGCTCCATGATCATCGTTGTCACCAGCATGACACCATGATCTCCATCATCATGATCTCCATCATTGTGTCTTCTTGAAGTTGTCTCGTCATCTATTACTTCTACTACTATGGCTAACGCTTTAGCAATAAAGTAAAGTAATTACATGATGTTTATGTTGACATGCGAGTCATAAATAAATTAAGACAACTCCTATGGCTCCTGCCGGTTGTCATACTCATCGACATGCAAGTCGTGATTCCTATTACAAGAACATGATCAATCTCATACATCACATATATCATTCATCACATCCTTTTGGCCATATCACATCACAAGGCATATGCTGCAAAAACAAGTTAGACGTCCTCTAATTGTTGTTGCAAGTTTTTACGTGGCTGTTATAGGTTTCTAGCAAGAACGTTTCTTACCTACGCCAAAACCACAACGTGATATGCCAATTTCTATTTACCCTTCATAAGGACCCTTTTCATCGAATCCGATCTGACTAAAGTGGGAGAGACAGACACCCGCTAGCCACCTTATGCAACTAGTGCATGTCAGTTGGTGGAACCAGTCTCACGTAAGAGTATGTGTAAGGTCAGTCCGGGTCGCTTCATCCCACGATGCCGCCGAATCAAGATAAGACTAGTAACGGCAAGTAAATTGACAAAATCGACGCCCACAACTGCTTTGTGTTCTACTCGTCATAGAAACTACGCATAGACCTAGCTCATGATGCCACTGTTGGGGATCGTAGCAGAAATTTAAAATTTTCTACGCATCACCAAGATCAATCTATGGAGTAATCTAGCAACGAGGGGAAGGAGAGTGCATCTACATGCCCTTGTAGATTGCTAAGCGGAAGCGTTCAAGTGAACGGGGTTGATGGAGTCGTACTCGTCGTGATCCAAATCACCGATGATCCTAGCGCCGAACGGACGACACCTCCGCGTTCAACACACGTACGGAACGGAGACGTCTCCCATGCCTTGATCCAGCAAGGAGGAGGGAGAGGTTGAGGAATAAGTCCAACAGCACGACGGCGTGGTGGTGGAGGAGCTTGTGGTTCTCTGGCAGGGCTTCGCCAAGCACCATGGAGGAGGAGGAGAAGGTAGGAGGAGGGAGGGCTGCGCCAGGTTCAAGGGTGTGGCCGGCCTCCCACCCCTCCACTATTTATAGGTGGGGGAGAGGGGGGCCCGGCCCCCCTAGATCCCATCTAGGGTTGGGGCGGTGGCCAAAGGGGGGAGGAGTGCCTCCCAAGTCAAGTGGAGGCCCTCCCCCTTAGGGTTTCCCCTCTCCCATGCGCATGGGCCTTGGGGGCTGGTGCCCTTGGCCCATTAAGGTTAGGGCGCCCCCCTACAGCCCATGCTACTGTATTGGACGTGGTGGAACATTTTCTGGACCTCCGGACCCCTCCGGAATCCTCCGGAACCTTCCGGAAGCTTCCCGGTACAATACCGAAAAAAACCGAACTTTTCCCAGAACCCGAACAAGAACTTTCCATATATAAATCTTTACCTCCGGACCATTTAGGAACTCCTCGTGACGTCCGGGATCTCATCCGGGACTCCGAACAACATTCGGTAATCACATACAAGTCTTCCTAATAACCCCAGCATCATCGAACCTTAACTGTGTAGACCCTACGTGTTCGGGAACCATGCAGACATGACCGAGACAACTCTCCAGCCAATAACCAACAGCGGGATCTGGATACCCACGTTGGCTCCCACATGTTCCACGATGATCTCATCGGATGAACCACGATGTCAAGGATTCAATCAATCCTGTATTCAATTCCCTTTGTCCAGCGGTATTGTACTTGCCCGAGATTCGATCGTCGGTATCCCGATACCTTGTTCAATCTCGTTACCAGCAAGTCTCTTTACTTGTTCCGTAACACATCATCCCGTGATCAACTCCTTGGTCACATTGTGCACATTATGATGATGTCCTACCGAGTGGGCCCAGAGATACCTCTCCGTTACACGGAGTGACAAATCCCAATCTTGATTCGTGCCAACCCAACAGACACTTTCGGAGATACCTGTAGTGTACCTTTAGAGCCACGCAGTTACGTTGTGACGTTTGGCACACCCAAAGCACTCCTACGGTATCCGGGAGTTGCACAATCTCATGGTCTAAGGAAATGATACTTGACATTAGAAAAGCTTTAGCAAACGAACTATACAATCTTGTGCTAGGCTTAGGATTGGGTCTTGTCCATCACATCATTCTCCTAATGATGTGATCCCATTATCAACGACATCCAATGTCCATGGTCAGGAAACCATAACCATCTATTGATCAACGAGCTAGTCAACTAGAGGCTTACTAGGGACATGGTGTTGTCTATGTATACACACATGTATCTGAGTTTCCTATCAATACAATTCTAGCATGGATAATAAACAATTATCATGAACAATGAAATATAATATAATAATAACTAATTTATTATTGCCTCTAGGGCATATTTCCAACACCGGAGACCCAGCCCAGAATTGTTGTTTTTTGCCTATTTCAGTGTTTCGGAGAAACAGAATATCAAACGGAGTCCAAACGGAATAAAACCTTCGGGGACGTGATTTTCTCACCGAACGTGATCCACGAGACTTGGACCCTACTCCAAGAAGTCAAAGAGGAGGTCAAGAGGGTGGGGGCGCCCCCCTAGGGCGCGACCCCTGCCTCATGGGCCCCTCGGTGCTCCACCAATGTACTTCTTCCTCCTACATATACATACGTACCCCCAAACGATCAGAGGGGGGAGCCAAAAACCTAATTCCACCGCCACAACTTTTTGTATCCACGAGATCCCATCTTGGGGCCTGTTCCGGAGCTCCGTCGGAGAGGGCCGTCATCATGGAGGGCTTCTACATCATCCTAGCCTCTCCGATGAAGTGTGAGTAGTTTACCTCAGACCTTTGGGTCCATAGTTAGTAGCTAGACGGCTTCTTCTCTCTCTTTGAATCTCAATACAAAGTTCTTCCCCTCTCTTGTGGAGATCTATTCGATGTAATCTTCTTTTTGCGGTGTGTTTGTTGAGACCGATGAATTGTGGGTTTATGATCAAGTCTATCTATGAATTATATTTGAATCTTCTCTGAATTCTTTTATGTATGATTGGTTATCTTTGCAAGTCTCTTCGAATTATCCGTTTGGTTTGGCCAACTAGATTGGTAGTTCTTGCCATGGGAGAAGTGCTTAGCTTTGGGTTCGATCTTGCGGTGTCCTTTCCCAGTGACAGAAGGGGCAGCAAGGCACGTATTGTATCGTTGCCATCGAGGATAACAAGATGGGGTTTATTTCATATTGCATGAATTTATCTCTCTACATCATGTCATCTTGCTTAAGGCGTTACTCTGTTTTTAACTTAATACTCTAGATGCATGCTGGATAGCGGTCGATGAGTGGAGTAATATTAGTAGATGCAGAATCTTTTCGGTCTACTTGTCACAGGCGTGATTCCTATATACATGATCATGACTAGATATTCTCATAACTGTGCTCAATTCTGTCAATTGCTCAACAGTAATTTGTTCACCCACCGTAGAATACTTATGCTCTTGAGAGAAGCCACTAGTGAAACCTATGGCCCCCGGGTCTATTCTCATCATATCAATCTCCATCACTTTAATCTTGCTTTGCTTTTTTACTTTGCTTTTACTTTACACTTTGCATCTTTATACCAAAAATACCAAAAATATTATATATATCAGATCTCACTCTCATAAGTGACTGTGAAGGGATTGACAACCCCTAATCGTGTTGGTTGCGAGTAGCTATTGTTTTGTGCAGGTATGAGGGACTTGAGCGTGGCCTCCTACTGGATTGATACCTTGGTTCTCAAAACTGAGGGAAATACTTACGCTACTCTATTGCATCATCCCTTCCTCTTTGGGGAAAACCAACACAAGCTCAAGACGTAGCAATAAGGATTTCTGGCGCCGTTGCCGGGGAGTCTACGCAAAAAGTCAACATACCAAGTACCCATCACAATCCCTATCTCTCGCATTACATTATTTGCCATTTGCCTCTCGTTCTCCTCTCCCCCCACTTCACCCTTGCCGTTTTATTCGCCCTCTCTCTCTCTATCCTCCCTCTCTATTTGCATCTTTTTGCCCGCTTGCTTCCTATTTGCTCGTGTGCTAGGTTGCTTGTTTGTCGCGATGGCTCAACCGAGATTTGGTGATCTTCACCTTAAAAGGTTAGAGGAGATCGAAACCAACGTTAGGAAGTTTATGGTTTTGCAATTTGAGCATAATAATTTCTTTAGAAACGAGCTTAAGGAACAAAAAAGTTTTATGAGTTATATGAATAAAGACCTTCATGATATGTCTAAAGAATTTGAGGGTATACGATCCCAAATCGCTTGTCTAGAAAAGATGACTGCTGAAATTTCGGATATGCAAGCCACCTTAGTCAATAAGATGGCCGCTAAACCGAATTCCTATGAAAATCAAGATGAAGATCTAAAAGTTATTGATGTGTCCCCTATTAAATCTTTGTTTTGCAATATGAATCATGATGAAACTGAATATGATCTTCCTTTACCTAGAAGGCATTCTAAAAATTCGGAGTATTTAGATCTTAATGATGAAATTGATGAAAGTGGGATTGAAATAAATAAAAATCTAGATGTTGCTAAACCCACTATATTGGATTTCAAGGAATTTAATTATGAAAGTTGCTCTTTAATTGATTGTATTTCCTTGTTGCAATCCGTGCTAAATTCTCCACATGCTTATAGTCAAAATAAAGCCTTCACCGAACATATTGTTGATGCCTTGATGCAATCTTATGAAGAAAAACTTGAGTTCAAAGTTTCTATCCCTAGAAAACTCTATGATGAGTGGGAACCAAATATTAAAATTAAAATTAAAGATCATGAGTTCTATGCTTTGTGTGATTTGGGTGCTAGTGTCTCCACTATTCCCAAGACTTTGTGTGATTTGCTAGATTTCCGTAATTTTGATGATTGCTCTCTAAACTTGCATCTTGCGGATTCCACTGTTAAGAAAAATATGGGAAGAATCAATGATGTTCTTATTGTTTCAAATAGGAATTATGTGCTCGTAGATTTCATTGTTCTTGATATAGATTGCAATCCTTCTTGCCCTATTATTCTTGGTAGACCTTTCCTTAGAACGGTTGGTGCGATTATTGATATGAAAGAAGGGAATATTAGATTTCAATTTCTATTAAAAAAGGGCATGGAACACTTTCCAAGAAATAAAATAAAATTTCCATATGAAACTATTATGAGAGCCACTTATGGATTGCCTACAAAGATGGCAATACCTAGATCTATCCTCGCTTTTATGCCTAGCTAGGGGCGTTAAACAATAGCACTTGTTGGGAGGCAGCCCAATTTTATTTTTATTACTTGATTTTTGCTCCTGTTTAGTAATAAATAAATTATCTAGCCTCTGTTTTGGTTGTGTTTTGGTGTTTAATTAGTGTTTGTGCCAAGTAGAACCGTTGGGAAGACTTGGGGAAAGTCTTGTTGAACTTGCTGTAAAAAACTGAAACTTTAGCGCTCACGAGAACTGCTATTATAGATAAATTCCTCACGTCGAGCAATTTATTTTAGAATTTTTGGGGTTCCAGATCTTGCGCTAGCTATAGATTACTACAGACTGTTCTGTTTTTGACAGATTCTGTTTTTCGTGTGTTGTTTGCTTATTTTGATGAAGCTATGGCTAGTAAAATAGTTTATAATCCATATAGAAGTTGGAATACAGTAGGTTTAACACCAATATAAGTAAAGAATGAGTTCATTACAGTACCTTGAAGTGGTCTTTTGTTTTCTTTCGCTAACGGAGCTCACGAGTATTCTACTTTAAGTTTTGTGTTGTGAAGTTTTCAAGTTTTGGGTGAATTCTTTTGATGGATTATGGAACAAGGAGTGGCAAGAGCCTAAGCTTGTGGATGCCCATGGCACCCCCAAGATAATCCAAGGACACCAAAAAGTCAAAGCTTGGGGATGCCCCGGAAGGCATCCCCTCTTTCGTCCACTTCCATCGGTAATTTACTTGGAGCTATATTTTTATACACCAACATGATATGTGTTTTTCTTGGAGCGTCTTGTATTATCTGTGTCTTTGTGTCTTAGTATGCCACAATCATCCTTGCTGTACACACCTTTTGAGAGAGCCATACATGAATTAAAATTTGATAGAATACTCTATGTGCTTTACTTATATCTTTTGAGCAATGTAGTTTTGCCCTATGTGCTTCACTTATATCTTTTGAGCTATGTAGTTTTGCCCTATGTGGTTCACTTATATCTTTTGAGCGTTATAATTTTGCTCTATGTGCTTCACTTAGATCTTTTAGAGCACGGTGGTGGATTTGTTTTAAAGAAACTATTGATCTCTCATACTTCACTTAAATTACTTTGAGAGTCTTAATAGCATGGTAATTTGCTTAATAATAATATGCTTGGTATTTAAGATTTGTGAAACTTTATTTTGAGTGTGTTGAATACTAAGAAAAGTTTGATGCTTGATAATTGTTTTGAGATATGGAGGTAGTAATATCAAAGTCATGCTAGTTGAGTAGTTGTGAATTTAAAGAATACTTGTGTTAAAGTTTGTGATTCCCGTAGCATGCACGTATGGTGAACCATTATGTGATGAAGTCGGAGCATGATTTATTTATTGATTGTCTTCCTTATGAGTGGCGGTCGGGGACGAGCGATGGTCATTTCCTACCAATCTATCCCCCTAGGAGCATGCGCGTAATACTTTGCTTTGATAACTTCTAGATTTTTGCAATAAGTATATGGGTTCTTTATGACTAATGTTGAGTCCATGGATTATACGCACTCTCACCCTTCCACCTTTGCTAGCCTCTCTAATACCGCGCACTTTTCTCCGGTATTATACACCCACCATATATCTTCCTCAAAACAGCCACCATACCTACCTATTATGGCATTTCCATAGCCATTCCGAGATATATTGCCATGCAACTTTCCACCGTTCCGTTTATCATGACACATTCATCATTGTCATATTGCATATCCCGGTACACCGCCGGAGGCATTCACATAGAGTCATATTTTGTTCTAAGTATCGAGTTGTAATTGTTGAGTTGTAAGAAAAATAAAAGTGTGATGATCATCATTATTAGAGCATTGTCCCAGTGAGGAAAGGATGATGGAGACTATGATTCCCCCACAAGTCGGGATGAGACTCCGGACGAAAAATTAAAAAAAGAGGCCAAAGAAGCCCAAATAAAAAAAGAAAAAAAAGAGGCCATAAAAAAGGGAGAAAAGGCCTAAATAAAAAAATAATAAAAAAATAAATGAGAGAAAAAGAGAGAAGGGACAATGTTACTATCCTTTTACCACACTTGTGCTTCAAAGTAGCTCCATGATCTTCATAGTAGAGAGTCCCTCATGTTATCACTTTCATATACTAGTGGGAATCTTTCATTATAGAACTTGGCTTGTATATTCCAATGATGGGCTTCCTCAAATTGCCCTAGGTCTTCATGAGCAAGCAAGTTAGATGCACACCCACTTAGTTTCTTTTTGAGCTTTCATATACTTATAGCTCTAGTGCATCCGTTGCATGGCAATCCCTACTCACTCACATTGATATCTACTGATGGGCATCTCCATATCCCTTTAATGTGCCTAGTTGATGTGAGACTATCTTCTCCTTTTTGTCTTCTCCACAACCACCATTCTATTCCACCTATAGTGCTATATCCATGGCTCACGCTCATGTATTGCGTGAAGATTGAAAAAGTTTTGAAAAAGTTAGAGTATGAAACAATTGATTGGCTTGTCATCGGGGTTGTGCATGATTTAAATACTTTGTGTGGTGAAGATAGAGCATAGCCAGACTATATGATTTTGTAGGGATAACTTTCTTTGGCCATGTTATTTTGAGAAGACATAATTGCTTTGTTAGTATGCTTGAAGTATTATTATTTTTATGTCAATATAAACTTTTGTCTTGAATCTTTTGAATCTGAATATTCATATAACAATTAAGAAGATTTGCATTGAAATTATGCCAAATAGCACTCCGCATCAAAAATTCTCTTTTTATCATTTACCTACTCGACGACGAGCAGGAATTAAGCTTGGGGATGTCTGATATGTCTCCAACGTATCTATAATTTTTGATTGCCCCATGCTATATTATCTACTGTTTTGGACTATATTGAGCTTTATTTTCCACTTTTATATTATTTTTGGGACTAACCTATTAACCGGAGGCCCAGCCCAGAATTGCTGTTTTTGCCTATTTCAGTGTTTCGGAGAAACAGAATATCAAACGGAGTCCAAACGGAATAAAACCTTCGGGAACGTGATTTTCTCACCGAACGTGATCCAGGAGACTTGGACCCTACTCCAAGGAGTCAAAGAGGAGGTCACGAGGGTGGGGGCGCCCCCCCTAGGGCGCGCCCCCTCCCTCGTGGGCCCCTCGGTGCTCCACCGCCGTACCTCTTCCTCCTATATATAGATACGTACCCCCAAACGATCAGTGGGGGAGCCAAAAACCTAATTCCACCGCTGCAACTTTCTGTATCCATGAGATCCCATCTTGGGGCCTGTTCTGGAGCTCTGCCGGAGAGGGCCGTCATCACGGAGGGCTTCTACATCATCATAGCCTCTCCGATGAAGTGTGAGTAGTTTACCTCAGACCTTCGGGTCCATAGTTAGTAGCTAGATGGCTTCTTCTCTCTCTTTGAATCTCAATACAAAGTTCTCCCCCTCTCTTGTGGAGATCTATTCGATGTAATCTTCTTTTTGCGGTGTGTTTGTTGAGACCGATGAATTGTGGGTTTATGATCAAGTCTATCTATGAATAATATTTGAATCTTCTCTAAATTCTTTTATGTATGATTGGTTATCTTTGCAAGTCTCTTCGAATTATCCATTTGGTTTGGCCAACTAGATTGGTAGTTCTTGCCATGGCAGAAGTGCTTAGCTTTGGGTTCGATCTTGCGATGTCCTTTCCCAGTGACAGAAGGGGCAGCAAGGCACATATTGTATCGTTACCATCGAGGATAACAAGATGGGGTTTATTTCATATTGCATGAATTTATCTCTCTACATCATGTCATCTTGCTTAAGGCGTTACTCTGTTTTTAACTTAATACTCTAAATGCATGCTGGATAGCGGTCGATGAGTAGGGATGGCAATTTTATCCATGGATCTAGATATCCATGGATACCCGACCCAGTTGGGCAAGGGTATGGGGCACATTTCTGCCCATGGGTCCGTGGATATGGATACCCGCGAACAACCAGGTTGGACACGGTTATAGTTTGTGCTCCATGGATATCCAACGGATACCCGTATTACATGTGCGGCCATATGACAGTGACAGTAGAAGAGCGAATCAATGGGAAATGGCAGGCAATATTCAACTGGTGCCATAAACTATATGCTACAGAATCAACCTCTGGTATGTCACACTTACAGACTCATCGTATTACTTGTTGCCTACTTATGCATGTAGTTTATGTTGTCATTTGTGAGTGAATGATGATGAGTTAATTTGATATTTGGGCTCATGGAGCTCCATGGGTATGTGGGTATCCAGCGGGTTTGGGCATGGGCACAAGTTGTGCCCTTGGATAATTTGGTGGATCTGCAGAGGGTAGGAAGATGGATCATGGGTTGGATTGGGACCAACTCCACCCACCCAAAACCCGACCCATTGCCATCCCTATCGATGAGTGGAGTAATAGTAGTAGATGCAGAATCGTTTCCGTCTACTTGTCACGGACGTGATGCCTATATACATGATCATGCCTAGATATTCTCATAACTGTGCTCAATTCTGTCAATTGCTCAACAGTAATTTGTTCACCCACCGTAGAATACTTATGCTCTTGAGAGAAGCCAGTAGTGAAACCTATGGCCCCCGGGTCTATTCTCATCATATCAATTTCCACCACTTTAATCTTGCTTTGCTTTTTACTTTGCTTTTACTTTACACCTTGCATCTTTATACCAAAAATACCAAAAATATTATATCTATCAGATCTCACTCTCGTAAGTGACCGTGAAGGGATTGACAACCCCTAATCGCGTTGGTTGCGAGTAGCTATCGTTTTGTGCAGGTACGAGGGACTTGAGTGTGGCCTCCTACTGGATTGATACCTTGGTTCTCAAAACTGAGGGAAATACTTACGCTACTCTGTTGCATCATCCCTTCCTCTTCGGGGAAAACCAACGCAAGCTCAAGACGTAGCAGGGACTCTGCCACATTCTTTTTGGTGTGCATCACATCAAAATTGTAAGGAAGTTTGTGGTCCTTGAAATAGGGAAGCTGCGAGAAGGGGGTAATGTGAGTCTAGTTGTGTGTCTCACCATATCCCTCGAAGCCTTTGGCTTTGCCTTTGCATTTTCCTTTGACTTTAGGCTTGAGAGCTTTTAGCTGAGAAAGAACATCTTCCCTCAAAAATGTTGGAATCTCGATTACTTCATGAACAACCCGGCCTTTCGTGAAGTTCTTCTTGTCTTCCCTGTCTGGATGGTCTGGAGGGAGGAACTGTCGATGCAGGCCAAAGGCTACATACTTGCCACCCTTACTCAGCCAAATCATTCGCAGAGCCTGCATGCACACTGGGCATGGCATCTTCCCACTTGTACACCATCCGCAGAATAGAGCATAGCCGGGAAAGTCATGCATGCAATAGTGCAACCAAACTTTCATCAAGAAATTTCTCTGCAGATCCCGGTCGTATGTCAACCTCGGAAAGTACCAAGAATTGCAAAGCATCCACCAGCGGCTGCATAAACACACCCAATTGCTTCCCCGGGTACTCAGGCCCCGGAATGATGAGCGACAAGAACATGGTCTTCCGTTGCATTAGGGCACCGGGAGGAAGATTGGGCGGAATTACAAACACATGCCAGCAGCTGTATGGATTGGACGACATACCATATGGATTCAACCCATCACCTGATATGGTTATTCTGACATTCCCAGCCTCGGCTGCTTCCTCGGGTATTCTTCATTGAACGACTTCCATGCTTCCCCTCCCGATGGATGTACGATTTTTTTTTGGATTGTACCTTATACCTTCCTTGTGCCACTTCATCATTTTGGCAGACTCCTTCATGACGAAAAGGCGCTGCAGTCTTTTTTATAAAATCAAGATACTGAAGAACCTTAACGGGGATGGTTAGCTGCTTTTTCTCACCATCCTCACCAACCACCTCAATGTACCGAGATGAACCGCACTTCCTACAGTAATTGTCATCCGCATACTCGTGCCTAAACAAAAGGCAATTCTTCAAGCAAACATCTATTTTCACATAATCCATAGAGAGTGCCTTCATGATTTTCTTTGTATCATACATGCTTTTCGGTAGTTCATGACCCTTAGGGAGGCTATTAGCCCATACTCCCAGGAATGCTTTGAAGCATTTCTGGCTACAGCCGTACTCAGCCTTGACTGCAATCAGTTGTGAGATGGCATCCAGCTGAGATATTTTCGCACCCGCATAAAGAGGTTTCTTCGATGAGGCCAAGACCTCCAAGAAGGCCTTTGCGGTTGCCTCCGGCTCCTTCGGTTCATTTTCTGAAGGTGTCGCATTTGCCGTTTCTGCAACAATGACATCATCTAGCATGTCCCTGACCCCTTCGTCCTCATATCCATCGATGCGGTGTCGCATCACCTCCTCTCTACCACGGTCCTGCTCGGCTATGTTTATCAGCGGCATGTCAAAGTTTGGCATATATCCGTGCGTGTGAAGGTGCTCACTCATGTCCGTCTGATTTCTACGGTGACGTCTCGCACATCTCGCACAGGGGCATGGCGGGATAATTCTCATATGACGACGGAATATCTCCTTCAAATACAGATAATTTTTCGTGATCCACTCTGATGTTACTCGATTTCGATGGATAAAACCACTTTACATCCACTGATTATCTGCCATCCTCTGCTTTTTTGCAAGCCACACAACATAATTAAGGATTCACTTAAGTTAATCACATCAAATTTTCAGTTTCTACCGCGTTGAATCCACCTACATCTCTAATAGGTAAAGATGGGTCCTAATCCCACCCGAGGATGTGTAGATTGAGTATGTTCTCCATTCTACCCCGTTCCGAGACAAAATTTTGGCAGCACCTCCCCGCTGTTCTCCAGATACAAGTCTCGGCAAATAGTCGAGAGAATGTGCTTCGGAGAACAATGGGGAGGCGCCGCCGAAATCCTGTCTCGGAACGGGGTAGAACATGGAGAACATACCCAATCTACACATCCTTGGGTTGTCCATGGAAAACGCTGGACAATCCGAAAGAGCTGTGGTGATAAATATGCAATTGAATGCATATTTATCGATGCAACCCTTTCGGACGGGAGACGCCTAGGTTACGCCAGTTGACTTGAGAATGAAATCTAGTGATATGAAAAAATGGAGGAGATGGACTTGTAGCTCACCCTCGGCTGCAGAGGAAGTAGTTGAACAGCAGAGGGATGCTCAGGGGGACCAACGCGTCGTACAACGGTCACTTCGATGAAATGCGACACCACAAAGCCTTTCCATCGCGAAAAACAATTAGAACATCACAATATCATCATCATCGTCTAACAATCATCGAATCATAAAAAAACATCATCATCATCTAAAAATTATCGAAGCATAAAAAAACATCATCATCTACCAATCATCTATCATCTATCATCATCATCTCAAAATCATCGAAGCATAAAAATCATCATTATCACTTCTCATCTAACAATCATCATCATCATCATCTCAAAACAAATCTATATGAACAAGTTATCTATCTAACTACCATCTATGTGTCTAACTATCACATTTAGCCCTCTTATCCTCTGCAAAATCATGAAAAAACAGAAAAAAAATGTTATTGGGAGCGAAGGGGGCCGGAACTAACAGAGAGGAGGTCGAGGCGGCGGCTGCTCCAGGGAGGGAGCGTGGCGACTCCGGGCAGGAGGCCCTCCCCTCACCACCGAGCGGTGGCGGCGTTGGGTGGGGATGAGGTCGAGTCGGGGCGGGGTGGCGGCGTTGGGCAGGGACGAGGTCGGGGCGGGGTG
>NC_041388.1:574391990-574392517 GCF_002162155.2 Triticum dicoccoides | reverse complement strand
GGGGCGGGGAGGAGACGAGGTCGGGGTGGGGCGGGGCATCGACCGGGGCGGGGACGAGGTCGGGGTGGGTCGGCGGCCGGGGCGAGGCGGCGGCGTTGGGTGGCGTTGGGTGGCGGCGGCTATCAGGGTCGAGACAGAGGTTGGGGTCGGGGTGAGACAGAGAGGGAATGGGTGGAGGACAATGAATTGCGAGTGGATAAGGTCACCCCTATGCCGATGGCCTGGCCGTCGGCATAGGCTGGGTCCACAAGTCAGTGGAGCGGGAGGAGTGGATAAGGTGGCCCTATGCCGCCGGCCAGGCCGTCGGCATCGATAGTTCGCCTATGCCGACGGCCAGGCCGTAGGCATAGATGGCAACCACATTTTTTTTGAAGAAATAGTCCCACCTCGCCCAGGGACAAGCAATTTGACCTATTTAAATGGTATTTTTTCATAATTTTTCGTGATGGAGAAGTATCTGCACACTGTAAAAAATAGTCCCACCTCGCCCAAAGACAAGCAACATGACCGAGCGTCGCACCTGGGGG
>NC_041388.1:574390495-574391980 GCF_002162155.2 Triticum dicoccoides | reverse complement strand
CCGTCTAACCCTGACACAGACGACCATCTAGTCTAGCCCTTTGACTTTCGCTGGACGTAGTTTGACCGGTGGACCTTTCCAAGCGGAGTTTTTAATAAATTCAATTATTACATTTTTTAGATTTTTAGTTTACCGTGTGTATGGGACCCGGTGCATGCAAAGTCAAAGGGCTAGATCCCGTGGTCAAACTCTAAAGGGTTAGCAATGCCACCGGATTGTCGCACCGGGCCCTCATACATGCCGTACGGTGTGGTGGCATGTCCGAAGAGGCAGCACACGTCTCCCGGGTGTGCCCCCCCTCACGGACGGCGCCGCCGCCGGCACCTGGAGGGCGGGAACGGACGCGTCGGGTCTATACGGAGGGGATCTTGCCGTGGGTCTGGCAGGGATGTTGCTCCAAAGTGTTCCTATGGGCTTACCTAACACAATCGGGTGGATACGTCCACTGGTCAAATCCCGTCCGTGCAAAATCAAAGGGGTAGATCCCGCAGTCAAACGCTACAGGGTTAGGCGGGACGGGGGCCCTAGGGGGGTAGCAATGCCACCGGAGCGTCGCATCGGGACCTCATACAAGCCGCGTGCCGGGTGCCTACGCCTGCCACCATGCTTCTACAACCGTAGGAGGGCCACCGCAACACCTGGCGGCATTGCTACCCCCCAGGTACCCCGTCCCGTATAACCCTGACACAGACGACCGTCGGGTCTATCCTTTGACTTTCGCTGGACGTAGTTTGACCGGCGGACCTTTCCATGATGAATACCGGAGTTTTTAATAAATTCAATTATTATGTTTTTTATATTTTTAGTTTTCCGTGTGTATGGGACCCGGTGTGTAACGCCCGGATAATCGTGCTACAGTAATCCAACGCTAACCATGCCACGTCACCACTGTTACTGTTGATAATCTACCGTTAGTTCAAAACCGAGTCAAATTTAAATTTAAAATAAAGTTAAATATGAAAGTTTTCAAAAGTTAAAACAAAAATGTTCTGGCAGTGCCATAAATTACATATTTAATTATGGTGTAGTAAACACATTTTTATAAAAGGCCTAAATAATTTAAAATGATTTAAAACAGAAAAGTAAATAAATAAGAGAAAAGAAAATACAAAAGAAATGAAAAAAAGAAACCCCCCAGGGGCCATGGCCCAACTGGGCCAACCCACCAGGCCGCCCGACCGGCCCACCCGGCCCAACCTACAGGTCGGCCCACTCTCTCTCCTTATCCCCCCACCCGGTGAGACCCACTCCACCACCGACACCCCACTCCCCCGAAAATATCTCCCCCTCCCTCTCCCCCGATTGGATCGGGATCGAGAGGAGGAGGTCGCCGACGCCGCCCCGCGCCCGGAGCTCGCCTCGCCGGACCTCCCTCACCGGTCCGCTTCCACGCCGACGACGTCTCCGTCTCCTCCCCGCGCCCCGTTGCCCCTGCCGTTCCCTCCCGACGCCCTCGCTGCGTCCTCGGCCGCCCCTATGGACGCG
>NC_041388.1:574370465-574389836 GCF_002162155.2 Triticum dicoccoides | reverse complement strand
CGCGCCCGCGCCCCTAGTGCTGCTCCCCCGCCTCCTCTGCTGTGCTCGCCGGCGCCGTCCTGCGCCCACCACGGCCATCTCACCCACTCGCCACCGCCCGTGCTGCTCCCGCCCCACGCCTCGCCGCACTGGCCGCGTCCGCGCACTAGGCCACCCGCTCGCCGGCGCCCTCCATCGCGCACCACGGCCTTGCCGCAGGCTGCGCCCCCGCCTCCTCTGCACACGGTCGCGGCCACAGCCGACGATGCCGGCCCCCAGCGCCCCTCTGCCGGGGCCATGCCCCGCAACCCCCATGCTCCGTTCGCCGTCGCACTTCCTCGGCCATGCGCTCCATCGCGCCCGCCATCGCCTCCCGTGCGCGCTCCCACCGGAGCCCGTGGCCTCGGCTCCGCCCCTGCGCCTGCTTGCCGCTGCGCTGCGGTGCTGCGCCCTCAGGCGCCCCGCGCCACACCCCGCACTTGGCGGTCGGCCCCTCACCCCGCTGAACCGCTCCGGCCGGCTGCGGCTGCTCTGTTATGGTCGTCGGCCAGCCCGCGCGTGGCCAGGTCCAGACGACCCGACGCCCGTGCCCGTAACGGCTGTGCCCACGCCCGCTATGGCCTCTGGCCCTTTGACAGCTGGGGTCCACCCCCCAGGGATATTAGAATGAAAAACAAAAACAAATAAAAATAAAAATATTAGTTAATGAATTAAATATACAATTAACTTAATTAATCATGTTTAATTAAGCTAATTAAACATTAGTTAACCTAATTAACTAATTAAACTAATTATTAGGTTAATTAGGATATTGTGCCTATGACAGTGGGACCCGCCTGTCAGTTTGACTAAGTCAACTAACTGGTTGACTGATGACATCTCGCTGACCTCATGCTGACATCATAATGACATTTACTAAATTAAATTAATTATGTTAATTCTAAAATTGAATAAAAACTTTGAAAATTAATATAAAATAAACCATAGCTCAGATGGAAAAACTTTGTACATGAAAGTTGCTCAGAACGGTGAGACAAACCCGGATACGTAGCCCGTTCGTCGGCCACGCACCCCTAACCTATCGAACTCGCAACTTTCCCCCTCCGGCTCCTCTGCCCGAAAACGCGAAACACCAGGGATACTTTCCCGGATGTTTCCCTCCTTCACCGGTACCACCTCGTACCGCGTTAGGGCACACCTAGCATCACGTTTTGTCATCTCATGCATCGTCATGCCTTTGTTTGCATTATATTTATCATTTCTTCCCCCCTCTTCTCTCGCTAGACACCGAGACCGACGTCGCTGCTACCCAGTATGACTACGGTGTTGACGACCCCTCTCTCTTGCCAGAGCAACCAGGCAAGCCCCCCCTTGATCACCAGATATCGCCTACTCTCCTCTATACTGCTTGCATTACAGTAGTGTAGCATGCTACTACTTTCCGTTAATCCTATTCTGATGCATAGCCTGTCATTGTTGCTACAATTGTTGATACCTTACCTGCAATCCTAAATGCTTAGTATAGGATGCTAGTTTACCATCAGTGGCCCTACATTCTTGT
Source organism: Triticum dicoccoides (assembly GCF_002162155.2). Taxonomy (NCBI): domain Eukaryota; kingdom Viridiplantae; phylum Streptophyta; class Magnoliopsida; order Poales; family Poaceae; genus Triticum; species Triticum dicoccoides. The sequence continues at coordinate 574,388,296 of NC_041388.1, read as the reverse complement.
CCGTTTGCCATGCTATACTATCGGGCCGTGATCACTCGGGAGTTGATCACGGGTATATACTTATACATAATATATGATACTTGTGGTGATTAAAGTCGGGTCGGCTCGTAGGAGTACCCGCGAGTGATTCCGATGTTGGGGGCTGAAGGGGCAGGTGGCTCCATCCCGGTAGAGGTGTGCCTGAGTTCCCGAAGGCCCCCGACAGTTACTTTGTGGCAGAGCGACAGGGCAGGTTGAGACCACCTAGGAGAGAGGTGGGCCTGGCCCTGGTCGGCGACCGTGGTTATTTCAAAATAACACGCTTAAGGAGATCTTGGTATTTGATCTGAGTCTGGCTATTGGCCTATACGCACTAACCATCTACGCGGGGACAGTTATGGGCACTCGACGTCGTGGTATCAGTCGAAGCCTTCGTGACGTTAGCGACTGAGTGGCGCGCGCCGGGTTGGACCGCGTAACGCAACTTCCTTTGTAATGGAGGTTGCTAGGTCTGCTCTCTGGCCACGTTCGCAACGTGCAGGTGTGCAAAGGGCGATGGGCCCAGACCCCTGCGCCATAGGATTTAGACCGGCGTGCTGACCTCTCTGCTGTGCCTAGGTAGGGCTGCGACGTATTGATCTTCCGAGGCCGGGCATGACCCAGGAAAGTGTGTCCGGCCAAATGGGATCGAGCGTGTTGGGTTATGTGGTGCACCCCTGCAGGGAAGTTAATCTATTCGAATAGCCGTGATCTTTGGTAATGGGACGACTTGGAGTTGTACCTTGACCTTATGACAACTAGAACCGGATACTTAATAAAACACAACCTTCCTAGTGCCAGATACAACTGGTGATCGCTCTCTCACAGGGCGACGAAGGGAGGATCGTCGGTTAGGATTATGCTATGCGATGCTCCCTGGTGAACTTACCATCTACTCTCTTCTCCTGCTGGAAGATGGAGGTTACCAGAAGCGTAGTCTTCGAAAGGACTAGCTATCCCCCTCTTATTCCGGCATTCTGCAGTTCAGTCCACATATTATAGCCTTATTCCATTTGATGCCAATGCAAACATATGTAGTGTAGCTCCTTGCTTGCGAGTACTTTGGATGAGTACTCACGGTTGCTTTGCTCCCCCCTCTTCCCCCTCCCTATACCCGGTTGATGTTACCAGATGATGGAGTCCAGGAGCCAGACGCCACCGTCGACGGCGACTACTACTACCCGGGAGGTGCCTACTACTACGTGCAGCCCGCTGACGACGACCAGGAGTAGTTTAGGAGGATCCCAGGCAGGAGGCCTGCGCCTCTTTCGATCTGTATCCCAGTTTGTGCTAGCCTTCTTAAGGCAAACTTGTTTAACTTATATCTGTACTCAGATATTGTTGCTTCCGCTGACTCGTCTATGATCGAAAGAGGGGGGAACGGACGCGTCGGGTCTACACGGAGGGGATCTTGCCGTGGGTCTAGCAGGGATGTTGCTCCAAAGTGTTCCTATGGGATGACCTAACACAATCGGGTGGATACGTCCACTGGTCAAAGCCCGTCCGTGCAAAGTCAAAGGGGTAGATCCCGTGGTCAAACGCTACAGGGTTAGGCGGGACGGGGGCCCTAGGGGGGTAGCAATGCCACCGGAGCGTCGCATCGGGACCACATACAAGCCGCGTGCCGGGTGCCTACGCCTGCCACCATGCTTCTACAACCATAGGAGGGCCACCGCAACACCTGGCGGCATTGCTACCCCCAGGTACCCCGTCCTGTCTAACCCTGACACAGACGACCGTCGGGTCTATCCCTTTGACTTTCGCTGGACGTAGTTTGACCGGTGGACCTTTCCATTATGAATACTGGAGTTTTAAATAAATTCAATTATTATGTTTTTTAGATTTTTAGTTTACCGTGTGTATGGGACACGGTGCGTGCAAAGTCAAAGGGCTAGATCCCGTGGTCAAACTCTAAAGGGTTAGCAATGCCACCTCATTGTCGCACCGGGCCCTCATACATGCCGTACAGTGTGGTGGCATGTCCGAAGAGGCAGCACGCGTCTCCGGGGTGTGCCCCCCTCCCCTCACGGACGGCGCCGCCGTCGGCACCTGGAGGGGGGGAACGGACGCGTCGGGTCTACACAGAGGGGATCTTGCCGTGGGTCTGGCCCGGATGTTGCTCCAAAGTGTTCCTATGGGCTGACCTAACACAACCGGGTGAATACGTCCACTGGTCAAAGCCCGTTCTTGCAAAGTCAAAGGGGTAGATCCCATGGTCAAACACTACAGGGTTAGGCGGGACGGGGGCCCTAGGGGGTAGCAATGCCACCGGAGCGTCGCACCGAGACCTCATACAAGCCGCGTGTCGGGTGCCTACGCCTGCCACCATGCTTCTACAACCTTAGGAGGGCCACCGCAACACCTGGCGGCATTGCTACCCCCCTAGGTACCCCGCCCCGTCTAACCTTGACACAGACGACCGTCGGGTCTATCACTTTGACTTTCGCTGGACGTAGTTTGACCGGTGGACCTTTTCACCTTGTTGTCATAGCCCAGCCATAGCTACACCCCCAACACAGTCCCGGCACAACCCACCCCAAGATTCCCTCTGCGTCGGCCCGACGTGGCCGTTTTCCCCCCCTCTGGGCACGGTGGCATCGACGCCCGTGAGGAGGGAGGGGGGCACACCCCCGAGCGGCGTGCCTGCGCCTGCCATCATGTTTCCACAACCGTAGGAGGGCCCACCGCAACACCTGGCGGCATTGCTACCCTCCACAGGTACCCCGTCCCGTCTAACCTCTCCGACGGGACGGAAGAAGGCCCGTGTGGGGGGCAATCGATATATGTTTTCTGTACATTTAAGTTAATGAAATTAGTATTGCAAAAAAATAAAAAATAAAAAGAGAAAATAAATAAAATATTAAAATATTATTAGAAATCTATGCCTACGGTAAAGCCGTCGACATAGCTACGGCCACGGAACGGTAGAGCCCTGGATCGATGATGTGGCGTAGGGCGGGGATCGATGATGTGGCAAAAACCATGGGCCAGGCATAGAAATGCCACCCCACGGGACCGGCGAACGACGCGGATCGATGACGTTGGCATAGCTATGCCGACGGCCACCGTTAGCCCATCGGCATAGCAACGCCGTAAAACTGTCGTCGCCGCCCGGGTAGACGGGCCCACGCGATATGTCGACGGCCTACTCTATGCCGCCGGCCGCCGTAGGTATATTCGAAGCAACGCCGACGGCCCCCGTCGGCATAGAGGGTCATACGCCGACGACCTTTCTACGCCGACGGCTTTAGCTAGGCCATCGGGGTATGCCCATCTATGCCGACAGGGGCCGTCGGCATAGATTTGGCCATCGGCAACACAAGTTTTTCTGGTAGTAATATAATGTTTTGTTTGAAGTATTATCTAAGAAAAGATATATGTCACCCTACTTGATTATAAACCCAATGGTTGTAGTTTTTTATTCAGAGTTTACAAGGTTTTACCTTTATTCTGTGGGTCATGGTTGATATAATTTTGGTGTTGTGGGCGTAATCTTTGTCTGTGCCTTTCCTTTTACCGTACTAGTAAGTTTGCACGTGCAACGCACGTCTGAACTACCACCAAACAAGTACTAAAATAATTGTATAATTTTACATCTTTTTCAATCATTATACAAGTTTTTGAACCAATATATTGTTTGTTGGGCTGAAAAACAAAATAAATCACATCGACGAACTGAACCAATCATCACTATCATTGTCAAGTTCATGCTCTCGGTAGTCCAACAACTCATCCAAAGATGATAACTTAAGGGCTCGTAAAAAAATGTAATCTTCATTGCAAGAAAACAGTAATGTTCAAATATACAAAATCTTCCGAACATCAAAAGAGAAAAAATACTACCATATGCTCCATGTATCCATCATTTTTTTTTCATGTGTATAGTGATGAACTTCCATAAAACAAAACAAATAAAAAGGAAGACTGTCAACCAATAATCAATCAAAAACAGTGCCTTAATTGCAGGGTATAACCTGAGCTTTCCCTTGGTTAGTACCTACAGCTCGGTGAAAGCCACGCTCCATCCAACTAATAACTGAACAAATGAGTGTCATCCAAATTTCATGGCTCATTTTTGTGGTGCATTTATAAGCGGAAAACGTTACTCGTACAGCCACTCCTCGGTCTAAAGCAACAAGATGGGGATCAGCGCCACTATAGATCCTCTAAAATGCCACAGACCCAATCTTTAGTTTAGGCTGAGGATACTTGACGTCTCTTTGTTCGGCACCGCTCTGAGCCTTACTGGATTTAGTCCTAAGATCTAAAATTAATAATCCGGGAATAATTCCTATTGGCCTAGCACCAAGAGCAAAGGCATGTGTACGTGAAAATCTTGTGAATGAAATTGATAAACTAATTTGCACCAATTAATGCACGCCATGTCACAAATAAATGGTTAAGTGCCACGTCCAAAAATACCATTTGGTAGAAGTATGCCCCTAACATGAAAACACAAAACATTAGATGATATTTCTCCCAAAGCTTTTGCTTGTGTTATGAATAGGAAGTTAAGGGTATCTCGAGCATGGTGTTATACCACATCACATAACACATTTTCAAGTGCAATTTGGCACAGTTTTGTGACACCACTCAAACTGAAAGTGTAAGAAAATGTAACCATAGTACACCACCAATGCACAATTTTCAAGTGCAATTTGGCACAGTTTTTCAAGTATAACTTTTGCAACAAACATAAGTGAACCGTCTCAATTTTTGAAATTTAATGATGGCTCGACTAAAAAAGTGCTTCTTGATCTGGGCACCACTTCTCTGAAAAATTTCCTTTCCATTCAGCTAACCATGACATATTTGACTGAATTTGATGTCTGGAAGTAGAAATAAAGTGCATATAGGACTTAACCTTTGTGTTTGCCCTAATAAGATAGCATCATGCATCTGTTCATTTGATCAGCAGACGGGTGTCCCTGGAGCCTAGAGCACCACGGCTGCAGCACATGTCACTGCACAAATGGAGTAGTGGTGCTGATCAGACAGAAGCATAAGCAAGGTACTGAGAAAGAGGAGCTCGAACTGAGTGAATGACACAGACATAGAAGGCATGAATACCTCGACCATCTCCTCCGGAATCCATCTGCCTTCCCACCATGGATCCACGTTCCCACCGTAGTGCCACAGCTGCTGGCGAACGGGCATCGCTGCAGCCATTGTGCTGCTAATCGGTGGCTGCCTGGTGCTCCCAACGTCGTCTCCTTCCCTCATGAGGCGTCGGCCGGCGGCAACAATGACGTGGCGGCAGGCAGTGGTGAAGCAGCCGGCGGGATCTGCGGCGGGCGGGTCTCGCACGGGGATCTGACAGAGTTGCGGTGGTCGAGGGAGGCAGCGCAGATCGCGAAACGGCAGGGGGGCTTCGCGCCGCCATGCTGCGGGCGCAGGCGTGACTGTTCGTGGGCAGCAGCGGGTGGGGAGGTGCATGGCCAGGCCTGACGAGGCATGGCGCCTGTTCATCAGCGGGTATGTGTGCACCGCGCCAAGGGTGCTTGCTGGGCGGCGCAGACGGGGTGGCGCGTGCAAGGACGACGATGAGGGTAGTTGGAAGATGAGGGAAGATAGGGACGGCAAGCGGGACACGATGACGGGATTCGTCCGGAGAAATCGCTTCCGCAGTTCCTCACTCCACAACAACCAGATATTTACTGGACGTCCCACGTCCATAAATCAAGGAACACTACGTTTAATCTTCACGTCCATAAATCAAGGAACATTACGTTTAATCTTCCTTTTTTTACCACTAAATCCTCAGAGAAATAAATCCTCCTCGCGAATTCTCCGGACGCGGCCGCGCGGAACTTTTCGCTCGTTGGCAGAGTTTCGTCCGCCTGTGGTAATTGCTACAGGTACTTTTGGTGTTGGTTAGTTTTTATATTAACGGTTAGATCTAATCAAATGGGTCTAATCGTGTGGTGGTAATTTTTTTTCACTGTTCTACGTATATGTGGTGGGGTGCGTTTAGCGAAGAATATGTTTGCTTGTTTAATAGTAGTAAAGATAAAGACTATTGAACATATAAACCCTGCTATGCTACCGGCATATTGAGCGGCACCGCGGTTTGAATGTCATCCGGCCCGCATGATGTGCCTCGCTGTCGATTGTTAGTGTACCTTCCATCGCTCTGGTAAAAATTTGTACGTCCGTTTTTCTGTACGCCATCTACTTGAGCTAGAGCAGATGACGGTTGGACCAGCCTCTCGCGGGGGTCCGTCTTGCAGTCACGCCGTGTGTTCCTGCCTGTGTCCGGGTGGAAAAAGGCAGCTGTGATAGTGGGTTGCCAGGGGGCATGGGTTGACCGAGCCGAGCCCTAGAAAATATCCGCGGCGCCTCCTCTCCTTCCTCTCTCTTCTTATGCGCCGCCTTCCCTCCTCTTCATGCGTGGCGGTGTCTCGTCATACCCAGCCCCCAGCGTAGCCTCCCCAACCCACTCCTCCCGCACGTACCCTAGCAGAGAGAGAGGATGAGAGGGAGAGAGAAGGAAGGAGAGGAGAGGCGGGAGTAAGAGAGAGGAAGAGGAGAGGGAGGTGTGGCGGCTGACGGGAGAGGGTCACCGGCCGGCGTCGGCCTGCGCTGGCGAGGTCGGGGGCGACCTGGCAGTTGGCGGCGGCTCGATCCGTTCCTGAATCGGGAGCTGCGAGGAGGCTGGGGCGGCGCGATGCACGGGAGGCTGCACCCCGCCTCCATCTCTACACGTGCAGCGGCGACCCCGGGAGGAGCTCGAGCCACAGTGGAGGTCCACATCGCCGTCGACGACAGGAGGAGCATGGGTCGCAGAGACGGCTGGCTCCGTCTGGCTTTCGCGCTGCCGTCCATCCACTCGAGAGATCAGTCCCCGCGTCCTCGCCTACATCCTCTCAGGCACGCTCTCTCCTTCGTCCTCTCATGCACGCCCTTGTGGCCGGATATTTGGTAATTTGTTTTCTGAGCATAAATAGATATTGTGCCCCCACATGTTTCCAGTTTCTCTCGGCTTCCCTAATTCCAAAGGTAATAATATGATTTATTTATGTTGTTTGCCCAAATTCAGAAGTGAAGTATATTTGCCTGTTGTTTGTCCTGTAAATTCTAAGCTTTCTAGGCGTACATGTACATGTGTATTTGTTAGGTGCTAATATGAGTTCCTTATGTTGTTTGCCCAGATTGAGCAGCCGAGCGTTCGCCTGGTTGCAGCTCGACTTCAGGTCCCTTCTCTTCTTACTGATTTATTCCTCCCCTTCTCTCCCAGTCCCCTACTCACAGAGCTTCTCATTTTGTTTGTGTAGATTTTGTTTTTCTATGTCTACAAGTTGTTTGATGAAAATCCAAAAAGGCTGACATGGGAGAATTAATCCATGTAAGTCATGTGATTTTATTTTTCTATTATTTAGTTCCAGTCAAAGATAATAAGTTGAGTAGTCCCATTAAATTTTTGCAATTTAGGTATTGAAGGAGCTCAGGATGCTTTTATTTCTATTTACATCATGGACTTTATTATAGAACAACCACAGTGAAGAAGATTATCTCATTTCTTTTGGATGATTTGGTTTAGTTGGCTATTACGCAAGTCGGAATGAATTAACAAGTACAGAAATGAATATCTGCAGCTCCTTCCTAAATGCTTCCCAAATACAAATGGTCTCAGGAAAAAGGCAAATATGCAATAATTTTGTGCTGGTTCAAATTAGGTAAAGTGGGTAACTACTAAACCAGAGGCTGTTGCATGCCATTTTTGTTCATCGGCCTGGCATGATTTGGATTGTTGTAGAGGTAGGTTTCATCACCTCATGGAATATATAATTTCAGCTTCATTTGCGTGCACCATTAGCATGATGAAATTTTCAAATTTCTCATTTTCTTGGTCATAGGTCGGTTTGAATGAAGAGCTACCTTGGGAAGACGCAGTCGGTTATTATTGCCTATTTCTCTATTGAAAGGTGTTGCTTCTTTCATCTTGACAGGTACATGTGTGTATTATGGATACTTTTATTGTGATGTTTCTTCTTTGTCACAGAGACTTTGACATTGTTATACATATTAGTCTTTTCTCATTTCACTTCACTTTACTATTTAATTTTTTGTTGAAAGAAGAGTGAGTTCAGCCATGAACATGCTTGATTATATAACATGCTTGCACCTCAACGACAGTCGACGTCTGCTGGACCTGCCAGTTCTCAGGTGGAAGGTGGTGACCAGCAACGCGCACGTGGACGATGGTTGGGATGTGCTATTACCCGTGCACAGGTACCAACTTCTGCACCATCTTTTTCTCCCTAAAATCCCTTGCCTCCCCACCCTTGCTTTGGGTTTGTTATTAATTTTGTTCTTTGAAGAGAGAATGAAAGCATCATTGAAATTGTAGAGGCATGTTACTCACTTCTAAACCATCTCTTTATTCATGGGTAAAATATACCTTCAGAAACAGCAGATTCTTACAAAATCAGGTGTGGTTAGCTTTAAAGAATAGCAAAGAACAAAATGATCATGGGCTGATTTTATTTTTATTCTCTATGGTTTTACTGGTTATCTTCATTGCCGAATATCGATTTCCATTTGTATTAGTTTAACGAACTAATCTTGTTGCTGGCTAACTTTTGTAGGACTCCCTATTATCTATTATGGGAATGGTTATTTGCCTGCTCTTACAGATAAAGCACCTGATTTGAATTATCTACGAGATAAAGTTATGCAAGGTATTTGCATTGAGAAAGCTGTGGCATTTGCATATTTACCATACACAATATAGGTAGAATAGTGTTTGGAATGATAACTGCGGCTTACTTGGTCTTTCCAGCTTCGGCATGCTGGGAGTCCCCACTCTCATGTTGTTGGAGCTGTGACATACATGTGGCGGGTATCCTCAATAGGGAGCAGCAAATTGGAGGCCAAAGAAGCAAATTTGTCCAATTCTGAAACTAAATTTTGTGAAGGAGGCCGAAGTTCATTACAACGCCAATAGGATTGGTGAAGGTCTGGATGCAATAAGAATTGCATGTGGTAAACAGGTGCTTCCTCTCTATCTGTACAATCAGAGTTCTCGCTTTTCTTTGTGTGCTCTTTGTTTATCCTTTTTGTTGTGTTTATGTTGCTTACATTCAGTTGACTTCAAGTAAACCTGTCCATTTATTTTTATTCAGAGAGTTCAGATGTCCAGCGTTTATAGCATACACATCAGTTCTGGGGTTTAAGACTAACAATAGTAGAATAACTCTTGCCATATCTCATGATTCATATGTGAGTCTCCCTGTCCAAGTATAACCATGAGTTGACAAGCTATTATTAACAAGAAGATATAAATCAGTTTTGTTGTTTCATCGTTAAAATATTATTAGTAATTTAGCAAAGTCAGTTCTGTTGTTTCATGATTTTAACATAAAGTTAGTAGTTTGACAGTTCGTAAATTCTACCGAGGGACACCCATCTACTTAATAAGAGTATCTTGACGCTCCACATTATCTGAAAGGAAAAACTTATCAGCTGTTGGTTTGCTTAGTTTATCTTATGCAACTCAGGGCTTACTTATTTAAGACAATTATAAAAAACTAATTTCTTCCATGTAGTAACGCTAACCGTACTCTTTTATCACCATTCAATGTGTGGCCTCACATTGCAGATGCAAGATTCCAGTGTTCTGAAGTCATGGGATGCAAGGCTATCCAATCTCTTAACAGTATATTGAACCCAGTTAGCAAGTAAGTTCTTTCTCTTTCTTTTTTATTTCTTGTTTGCATTCAGAATAATTATCTCTAGGCATACTGACCTACATTTTTCTAACGTGTGCTTCTCAAGGATGATCTACATTTGGAGCAAACTCTTGGAGGGGGAGACTTGGTTTCAACTGTTGATGAGGCACTATCCGAGGGGAGACAGTAGATAAATGCAAATGTCCCCCAGCGCCAGAGGAGATCCTTTCTATGGAGAAACACCATATACGTACATATTTTTTACCTGGATTCTGGAAACGACCAAGGATAAGCAACTCAAGCGAAAGATTGCTTTGGTCGATCCTGCCGTGTTATTCTTCTCAAACATGCTAAAGAAAGGTTCGTATGATTGGTAGTCGACTAACTTATATAACATGCACACATTACTCTGTTTTTCTAATTAGTGTATGTGGATGCATACAGATAGTTTAGTAGCAATTGCTATTCTCTACTTCTTTAGTGAGTATATGAGGACGTGTAATAGTTCTCTGCTTTTCATGGATATATGTTGAAGCATGGAAAATGTATATGGTGTGTTTCATTTCTGCTCATCCTAATTTAACCAAAGCATCCCCATGCATTTGAGGTTGTTGTGCCTGTCAGGTTTGGACATGTCCTTATTAATTTGTACTAAGTCACTAAACTAAACTTTATAAATAAAATAGCCTCCTCCTTTCCAACAACTTATTTATTATTAGAGCAAGCAACGATGTGTTATCATGCTCGCTTTCTTGTGAGCAGTACTTTAGTTTAGATTGACATATACTCTTAGGTATATAGCATCTTTGCCTACCTCTTGCCTATTTCGCATAGATAGATGGTTTGCTTTGGCCGGAGAGGGATTAGATAAGGCCTATGAGTCCTAAGTAAGCGTGATAAGCAAGCAGTACACTTCTATTTACTATTAAGCGGCAACTGAATTTGTAATAATGGTGTTTCAGGGATGATACGATCAATCCAACTGTTACCTTTGGTGTGCTTTTTGGATGGACTAATCTGAAGATGCTGGCTAGCTTGCACCGGCATCATACAGTCTAGAAGAAAAGGTAAGGATTACAGGGAAAATAAAGGTGCAATGTGCCCAATATTTTTTACTTTTTGGCGAAGTTTTGGTTCTTGCGCAAGAAAGTAACACCATTATTATACCTACTGGTCCTTTTTCCTAGGCAATTCGCCATCCGGAGTGCTGCCAACTAATACATTTTTGTACTTCCTCTGTTACAGAGGTAAAAATACTACTGCTTTTCGAAAGCTTTTTTTGTTGCATGTTTCCCTTTCTTAATCTTCTATTTGTTCAAATTTACATACCCGAGCTTATAATCATTATTGCACAATGAATCTCACCATTCTATCGTTTCCTGAAAATTTATACTCACATAGTTCTATTTTTCTTATTGGCGATCTTCTGTTTGGCCTTCACTTGGTGTGCATATAGCATGGGATATTATAGGCTTATTTTTTTCTATTTGTTCATGCACTAATGCATAAATCTTTTGGTTATATTCTTATTATTTAATCTAAAGCTATGCAATGACAACCATGGTTTAGTGTTCAGGTTAGTGCCATATAGAGTGAAGAACCCTTGGCATCTTATCTAAATTCTTCAATCATATATTATGTGTTCCCAGTTAAAGTTAAGTACCTTATAACAGTACCTTAATTAGCCTCTTCTGACTATTGGTTGTTTGAACTATTGTAGTAGGACTCAGACTTTCAAAGTTATTAGGCATGTGGACATGTCTTTATTTTAGTTTGTACAATTTTGTGTTCTTTTGGCTTCAGGTTGCTCCTGCAGAGAAAGCACAGCAAACTCAGATGATTTAATTAGAAAATACTCTTCAGCATCTGAAACATCTAAAGGCCGTCACTCAACTAAGTATCTTATAAAATATACCCAGCTGGATGATTGGAGTAGTCCCAGCCACTAATTAGTGCTCCTGTGTTGAATCACTCAGCTAAGTATCAACACTGCCCTCGAGACTTGACTATTAGCATAGTAGCAAAAAGCTCAGACAGAAAAAATCTACGGATTCATCAAACACCGAAGGAGGTTAGTTCTCACCTGAGTGGCAAGGGCGGCTGCCATGGTCTTGCTAGAGCATCTCTTGGCGTGAAAAGTTACCAGCTTCAGGGAGTGCTGGCACAGCCGAAACTGACGCCACCTACGGCTGGGAGCGACAGGGCAACTGAGGATTTGGCTCGCCGGTACAAGCAACTGCGGCACCATTTGCCAGTTCTGTGGCTCCAAGCTACAGCCGTAGCTGCCGGGCCACCAAGATGCAGATGGAGCTGCAACGCCTCTGAGCTGCAGCAGGAGCCGCTCTGCTGCCAAGCTGCAGCCCAAAGCGGCGTCACCGGGCACCACCAGGTGCTTTCTCACTTCAGTACGAGTAGAATGGGAAAGGAACGGAACGAAGACGATGAACTGGTGGATGGAACAAGACCAACAGTCAACCACGTGGTGACCTCTGGCGTTACGTTGTGACGCGTGTGTATAGGTGTCGAGAGTGTGTGGTTCTTTGTCCCAATGGCACAATTGTAATTTTGTTTATCTTGCTAATTTACACTGCATGTACTGGTATGATCTGTACCGTTTCGTGCAATCTATTCCTACTCATCTTGACTTCCTTTTAGCCTGTACCATATAATAATTATAATAATAGGATATAAGTATCTATTAAGTTAATTTTAAATCTGTCGCTTTTTGCGCCATGGGCGTGCTGCTACTGGTGTAAAAACAGTTTTATCAAAAGAACTAAAGTAGTAGCTAATCCAAGCATTGAAGAATTGATGCAGAGGTTACGCTATATTACACAAGATAGTTTCTGATGCCCTTCAGTCTACATGTCCTAACCAACAGCAGCCACCTTTTGTTTCGTATCAATCGATCCAGTATCTTTGCCTTTTTGACGTTGCTCCGAGCAAGATATCTATAGCCTTTAGATTTCCATTCGCGTATGATACTGCATGTACACTTTAGACCTCTTTTTTTTGCGAAATCATTTTAAACCAGGGGAGGCATTTTGGCTCCCGGGTGCAAGGGTGCATTTGCACCCGGATGAATAGTACCCCGAGAAGACAATTTAAATATTTTCAAAAAATTCTGAAAAGATTTGTAGATGATCATGTTGGTGTAGCAAACATGCTTGACAAATTTCATGCGGAACGGAACAACAGTGTTTCGTCGGTGAAAAAAACAAAATTTGGGTGACATTTGGTCTTTGATTTGTGTTTTTGCGCAGGCCAAAATGCTTAACTTTTCTGTCTCAAAATTTGCAGGTAGCATTTGTATGTGACAAAGATAAAAAAAAATTGTCTCAATTTTTTTGACATTTGAAAAAAAAATCAAAAATGGCCCCGGGTGCAAATGCACCCGGGAGCCAAATTGACTTTCTGCTTAGACCTCATCACTGTCTCAAAACAAGTTTGTGATCACTTGTTCTATATATGTAATCAACTGCCCTTTTAGTAATATTTTCAGAAGACTATTTATATATGTTTACACTGGTTAGAGAAATCATGACATTGCTAGCAACAATTTTTTATTTCCATATGTTTTAATCTGTCTCTAGATATTTTTATGTGTACTTTTTTAATACTTGGCTTGTTCTCGTCCTTTGCGACATTGATTGGATGGTTAGAGGGGGATACGGTGACCCCCCTCACCACCGACGACCAAGTGATCGCCGGTGGAGGGGGGCGCCGATAGACGGTGCCTGAAGGATTGGCTCTCTTGGCGACGGCTAGGGTTTCTGGTTGCTTGCCTCAGAGGAAAGCTAGGCTTAGTTCACAGGCACGAAAAATGTCAATCTTTCCAAAAAATCACGATCAATTCCTTTGGGCTGGTGAGTCCGGCGCCCGTGCGAGTACATGTGTGACACCCCCGATTTAAAAGGTCTTCTGTTTGTTTATGTTGTCCTCTATTTGATGTTGCAAACTCTTACCATGATATGCTTATCTATTCACCACAGACGAACCACTGTGTCGCAAGCACAATAAGCCATACGAGTATACTCAATCCGAAAGTTCAAAGTCAAGAAAATCAATCTAAAGCCAGGAAAGTACATTCTCCGTGGTAAGGGCTACATTACTCTTCTCATTCCAACAACTCTCACAACAACTGCTAAAAGATATAGCTTTATACAATTTAACATAGGTGAGCCTTGCATCCACTACTTAGATGAGTTTAGTCCCCACATTGTGTGGGGCACCACAGTTAAGATTTACAACCATAATGTTCGCAGATTGTGAAAGATCATCCGCAGCACCACCATGCCTGATCGTTGCTATGTGTGCCACATGACAGAAACATTTGCAACAGACCGCAAAAGAATGGTAATCTTTTGCAATTGCTCTGTCCAATTTCATGCAATAGCATGGTATAAAATGATATAGTAACTAACCTTTACTGTTATTTTCAGTACTTTAGCGTTCCCTTTTCTACGGTTCCCTTTTCCCACACATGAATGCTGACCGTGGGGAACTGCCAATCATTACTGGAGATGAAACTACTGCTGTCACAACCCGCTTTATCAAGGGTGTTGACAAAAAGGCCACCATCACTAAAGGCTGGAGCAACTTCTTCCGTCAGGCACACATGAACAAAGGGCAAGCATATGCTTTCGCCTTCAAATGCACTTCCAAGGGACCACGTCTGATCGTCTACTCAATATAAGCAAACTGCAAAAGCTCCTTGTTATATAACTTAATATCAGTATAAATGCCTACCAAGACGTCTGTGTTTATCATCCTTTTGGATCTTATGTAATCCCCTAAGACCATCATGTGCATTTAGCTATCGGTTATTTGCTACTTAGACTGTTGTGTAGTATGCTTTTGAAATAACCATGATAAAAAAAATATATGCTTTCGTCTTCAAATGCACGTCCAAAGGCCTCTATATGATTGTCTATCCAATCTAAACAGATCACAAGAATCCTTTCCTACATGACTTAGTGCATCATTTTCGATCTTTGACAATCCTGTGCATATGACTATCACTTGCTTGCTGCATATAGTATCATGAGCTATATATGCTTTTCGAACAACAATATGTTAATGCACACTCTTTCAATATTTGGCTTACACTCGGCCTTTGCGCCATTGGCGCAACGGGTCATCTAGTGAAAGAGTAAAAGAGAATGGACTTCAAAGTCTCGCGGGTGCACATCATCTAGCCTCCCTTCGCAAGGAAAAAATCTACCTCTTCAGTCTTCTCACGCCATCAACGCTTTTAGCCTTTGGATCTACACGTTCTTGAATTGTAGGTCGTTGGATCTTTTTTGTGAAACCAAATGAGCTTCGTGTGTTAACTATAGACCACTACACAGGCTTGGTTGCTGCTCCCATAACGAAATGGGCAATCTGCCGTTATTTAGGCTTACTTGGCCATAGATGTACGATTGGTCAAGGAGGCTTTTTTGTTGGTAATTCTTGAATTGTGATATAAATAAATTCTATTTTTACGTTCAAAGTTTGCTCACCAGACAAACTGGTCTCGGAAGGCTAGTATGTACTCCCTCCGTTCCTAAATATAAGTCTTTTTAGAGATTCAACTATAGAGACTACATTCGAATGTATATAGACGTCTTTTAGAGTATAGGTTCATCCATTTTACTCTGTATGTAGTCTATAGTGAAATCTCTTAAAAGACTTATATTTAGGAACGGAGGGAGTAGTTTGCATGCCGGTGTTGTATGACACCTTGTTTGGTTTTATTTTACACAATTGCCAACTGTGGTTTGAAGGTGATGATTTTGATTGAAATTTTCTACAAGAAAGGTGGAAGTAACTACTGACAAAAAATATAAATAAATAAATAAATTATGTGCAACAAAACCAAACCGTCAATTTCTTTAACCATTAAAATTGAAAACTATATGCACCTAATTAAAAAAAAACTGCTGTCATTGTACAGCAGAGCAGAGGGAATTATATTGCAGGATGCGTCCGGTGTATGAATGATACTTGGCAAAGCTTTAAGAACTAAACTCAAACATATCCGAGTATAAATAAAAATGTTAGAAGGATGTGGAACAGACTGAGCTCCACCAGCATCTACAAGCAAAAGCAATGGATTAAAAGTAGACTGGTTTCTTTTGTTACATATAATCTTATTTCTTATCGGAAAGGCCAGTATCAATTTGGTGTGACATATACAACTTGAAGTTGGTGCAACATCTTCGGGAGCGCCATTTTGGCTCTGGGGAGCATGCTCCTTGATGAACAGTAAATTAAAAAAAATAGTAAATACAATTTGGGAATTCTGTTTTTCTAGTAGATGTTCATGATATTGCAACAAGTATGCTTGAAATTTTTCATGTGAAACCGAATGTCAGTGCTTCGTCGGTGAAATAAATAAAACTAAGTGTATGATTTGGAGGTAACATTTGACGTTTTTTTTTTGTTTGAGCAGATCAAAATGCTCAAGTTCCCCCCTAATAATTTGCATGTAGCATCTAGATGTGATAATGAACACATGTGTTTTTTCAAAAAAATAAACAGCATTTGCAAAATAAATTTTTGGCATGGAGAAGCACATCCTCCCTAGAGCCAAATTGGATTTCTGCAACAGCTTCTCTTTTGTTAGTTTTTTTGAACCGTGTACACTAGACCCATTGTTCTATGGTATTTTCATTAATAAATCATATGTACAAATGCAAAGTAGAGAGAAAATACTATCAACCAATACCAGTTCTACGAAAGACTGTCATCAAAAGATTATAAGTTCTGATCTACCCAAATTCTAATATTTTCTTCTTTTTTTTGGCTTGGCTTTGATATGAGCAGCCCATAGTCCTTCCTGTGAGTAGTGGATCCAACCTGGTAGGAGCAGCCGACTTAAAGATTTTGTCATTTCTGATGGACTATATACCCCAGCAACCCATAATCACAATGCCCAGTGCAATGTCATGTGGCAGGTGCAGGAGAGCAAGTTGAATGTCATCTAACATTGATATACCTCTTTTGCTGAGTGGAATGACATGGTCCCAGCACTGCAGGGCAAATGGGCAATTCTAGAAGAGCTGTAACAAAGTTTCTTCTGTGTTGTCCGCACATATGGCACAGTTATAGTTATCCAAAGCTTCTCTTTTTTTTTCCGAGAAAGAACATCTTCCCTTTGATTTTCTTAATTCTACCATCGATGTTCCTCCATGTTGTGTTTAAGCCCACTCAGATAGCTAGGCTTTGCTAGATGCTCGGGTCGAGCCCAATTACTCGGCTCATACATCCAGATATTATTTTTTTGCGAAAAACATCCAGATTTACTTATCAGTGTTTTTAACTTTTGCAGTCAGAATAGCTCTACTTGGCCATATATGCCACATCGATTGGTCTCATGAGGGTCTATAAGTCATTAGTTGGTCTCGGTAGTAAGTACTCGATTTGGCCGGAATGGGTTAGCTTAGTACGTAGTATGTGCATGATCACTAGCTAGCCTTTTGCTAGATTGCTAGAATTTCAATTATTCATGGTGTGCGTCAAAGGTGTGGTAGGATTGGCAGGTGACGGAAATCCACATGGTAATCCACATGGAGTGAACGCGTGCATTGGTCCAAATCTATACCAGACCAATCAATGGGCAAAGAACAAGGAGGACGACAGAGTGGGCATGCATCTTGTTATTGTCACGGGATTCAGACCAACTACCTTCAAATGGTCAATCTGAATGGGGATTCTAGGTCTTTCCCTCATGGTCGGAATTGGGTGGTCGACTGGCCGAACTAACCAGAAAAATGAAGTCTTCGGCAGATCTGGCATAGACCATCAGCAACATTTAAACACAATACAAACAGAGACAGTCATACATACACACATACACTCATCACTATGAACGCAAAGTATGTACAGCTTACCCATATGAGTACCTTAGAGGTACTAAGCCGGCACATAGGGATTATGTTCAGTCTGATGAAAAAAGAAATTGATAAAGTCATCATAGGCTCATTCATAGTCGACGTGATCGTCTCCTCCCAATTGTTGGAAACGAATATTTTGGCAATGCAACTCAATGTATTGATCGGTGCATAGCGCACGTATATATGGGGTATAAGGTGGGCCACAACCTCAACTATACAATGACTAGGAGGTGAGCCGGACTATACAATATACATGCACAAA
>NC_041388.1:574340985-574370329 GCF_002162155.2 Triticum dicoccoides | reverse complement strand
GGAGACGCAAAGACTGGACTTGAACTCCTCGAAAACAGAAGTAGGCAGTCCTTTTGTCATAACATCGGCAAACTATTGCGCCGTCGGGGCGTGGAGAACCCGGATGCGCCCAAGGGCCACCTGCTCACGAACAAAGTGTATGTCGAGCTCAATGTGCTTCGTTCGTCGATGATGGACCGGGTTGGCGGAGAGGTACACGGCGGAGACGTTGTCGCAGTAGACGAGTGTGGCCTTGTGAACATCACAAAGCAACTCCTGGAGCAGCTGACGAAGCCAAGAGCATCCGACAACGGCGTTAGCCACTGCCCGATACTCTGCCTCGGCACTCGAGCGAGAGACTGTGGGCTGTCGCTTGGAAGACCAAGAGATCAGAGACGGCCCAAGGTAGACACAGTACCCCGAAGTGGAGCGCCGTGTGTCCGGGCAGCCAGCCCAGTCCGCATCAGAGTAGGCGACGAAGTCGGTAGAGGCGGAGGCCGTCAGTGTAAGTCCCATGGACGTAGTGCCGCGTATATAACGGAGGATACGTTTCACCAAGGTCCAGTGAGAGTCACGCGGAGCATGCATGTGAAGACAGACCTGCTGAACGGCATACTGCAAGTTGGGGCGCGTCAGAGTGAGGTACTGTAAGGCACCCACAATGGAGTGATAGAAGGCCGCATCGGATGCGAGAGAGCCCTCCAGAGCTGAAACCTTGGCCTTGGTGTCAACACGCGTGGGAGCAGGCTTGCAGTTAAGCATGCCGGCACGATTGAGAAGCTCATGGGCGTAACGCTGCTGGTGCAGAAAGAACCCATCTGGCCGTCGAACCACCTCAATGCCGAGGAAGTAGTGGAGGGGCCCCAAGTCCTTCAGGGCAAACTCATCACAAAGACGAGCAGTAAGCCGCTGGAGAAGCGCGACAGTGGAAGCCGTCAGGATGATGTCGTCGACGTACAGCAACAAGTAGGTCGTGTCAACCCCATGATGGTACACGAAGAGGGACGCGTCGGAGCGGGTCGATGTAAATCCGAGCGTCTGCAGGAAGGCAGCGATGCGCTGCAACCAGGCCCGAGGCGCCTGCTTCAACCCATAAAGAGAACGGGAGAGCAAGAACACATGGTACGGATGTGTGGCGTCGACGAAGCCGGTGGGCTGCTCACAGAACACCTGCTCGGCGAGGTGGCCGTGCAAGAAGGCGTTGGAGACGTCCAACTGATGCACGGGCCAAGCTCGGGAGACGGCCAGCTGAAGCACGGTGCGGATTGTGCCCGGTTTAACAACCGGAGCAAAAGTGTCGGTGAAGTCCACGCCCGTACGTTGCCGAAAGCCTCGAACCACCCAGCGAGCTTTGTAGCGCTCGAGAGTCCCGTCGGGACGAGTCTTATGCCGAAAGACCCACTTGCCCGTGATGATGTTGGCACGAGGTGGCCGAGGGACAAGCTGCTAGGTGCGGTTCTGTTGGAGCGCATCGAATTCTTCCTGCATCGTAGCGAGCCAATGATGGTCCCGAAGTGCGGCTCGAGCTGACGATGGGAGAGGGGACGGCTCGGAGATGGAAGCGGCGAGAAGATACTCATCGCTGGTGTACCGCATACTCGGGCGGAAGGTACCGGCCCGAGAGCGAGTCATCGGGCGGGGCAGCGAGTCCGGGGCGACGGGCGAGGACGAAGAAGAGCCCGCCGCCACGGATGCCGCGGGTGAGGCCGCGGGTGAGGCCGCCGGCGAGGGCGCGGGGAAGGCCGCCGCGGGCGAGGCCGCCGGCGAGGGCGCGGGGGGCACCGAGGAGACCCACGCCGATGGTGGCGCAGGGGGCATCGCAGGTGCCGGGAGGGGTGCAGCCCCTAAGGAAACCGGCCGGGGAGGAACTCGACCTGGGGCACGGGGGGCACCCTCAAAGCCAGGAGGCGGCCCGAGAGAAGCGCCCGAGCGGCTGTCACCAGGAGCGGGCAAGGCCGCAACATCCGAAGGTACCTGCTAAAATGGAAAAACCATCTCATCAAAGTAAACGTGTCGGGAAGTGATGACCCGATGTGAGATAGGATCATAGCAGCGGTAGTCTTTGGTGTTGGGGGGATAGCCAAGAAAAATATAGGCCACAGACCGTGGTGCGAGCTTATGAGAAGTAGTGGATGCGATGCTAGGGTAGCACGAGCAACCGAAAATGCGAAGCTTGGTGTAGGAAGGTGGCGTGCCGAACAAAAGATGATGAGGAGCAAAATTCCCGCGAGTGCGACAGGGACGGATGTTAGAGGAGTAGTGATGCGGTGGCGAGCGCGTTAGGCCAGAAACGTGGTGGCATGTTGGCGTGAAAGAGGAGGGTGCGAACGTAGTCATTAAGAGTGCGAAGCACGCGCTCATCGCGGCCATTTTGTTGCGAAGTGTATGGGCAAGTGAGACGAAAAATCGTGTCGTGTGTGGCGAGAAGGTTGCGGATTGCAAGATTATCAAACTCCTTCCCGTTGTCTGTTTGCAACGCATGAATGGGGCGACCAAACTGCGTGGAGACATAGGAGTAGAATGCGGTGAGAGTGGCAACAGAATCCGACTTTCGCCGCAACGGGAAGGTCCATGCATAGTGCGAAAAATCATCAAGGATAACAAGATAATAGAGATAGCCCGTGTTACTTGCAACAGGAGAGGTCCAAACATCACTATGAATTAACTCAAATGGGTATGAAGCAACATGCGAGGAAGTGCTAAAGGATAAACGAGTATGTTTGCCGAGACGACAAGCATGACAAGTGTGATCATCGATCTTATTACACGTGAATGAAAAACTACGAAGAATATGATGAAGGGTGGCAGGGTTAGGATGACTGAGATGAGCATGCCAAAGGTCCACTCCAGCGGAGAGCGCCATGGGTGCAGCGACGAAGGATGTGGAGGAGTGGACCGAGTAGAGATCGTCGGGGCTGTCACATCGGTGGAGCACCATCCGGGTACGGGCATCCTTAACAGAAAAGCCAAACATGTCAAATTCAATGGTGACAGGATTTTCACGTGTAAGAGAACGAACAAAAACAAGATTTTTAATGATGTCAGGTGAAACGAGTACGTTAGAAGGATGTAATGGAATGGAGTTAGAAGGAAAAGCAGCATGGCCGACATAAGTGATGGGCATGGAAGAACCGTCGCCCACGGTAATGTGAGCAGCAGTGTGAACAGGGTGAGCGGTAAGAAGGATACCGAGATTGGCGGCCATGTGAGCCGTGGCTCCGGTGTCCATGTACCAGTCGCCACCGCCGGTGTACTGTTGTGGCGTGGGGGCGGTGTGGAGGACCGCTAGCAGCGCGGGGTCCCATGGTGCCGGCGGGAGAGCCGGGGCCGACGGTAGAGGCTGTGGCGGCGGCGCCACGAGCCCACCGGCCGGAGGCAGCCCATAGGCCGCCGAGGGGCCGCAGAGCGGCGCCGGCGGATACGCCTGAGGGTCCGCGTACAGAGCCTGATGAGGGGTCGGGCGGGCGCCAAAATCACCGGGACGGGGGCGCGCGGTATGGGCATGGAGTATGCGTGAACAACCCCCGTCCAGGGGTTCTGGCCGGCCTGCCAAGGCGCCGGCGGGAGCAGGTGCTGCGGCTGGCGCGGCGCCCCGCCATGGGCAGCTGGCGGCTACTGCTGCTTGCGGCCACCTCGGCCGCGACGGCCGCCCCGGCGCTGCTGCTGCTCGGCGGGGGGCGGCGGAGGGGCCTGCGGCGGCGCGGGATATGGGAACCCGGGCGGCGGCTGCACGTGGAGGGGCCCCTGGGCGGGCCGCGGCGGGGGAGCCGGAGCGGTGGGCGGTGCACTGCCGCGGGTTCCGGCGGTGAGAGCCGTATGGGTGGCCCGGGCGTGCGACATCCGCATCCTCTTCTCCTCCAGCTTCAGGTACGCGACGATCTTGGGGAAGGTCGGGTTGGTGATGAGAGGGATATTGGAGGCGGCGTTCCCGAAGTCTTCGTTCAGGCCGGCGATAAGAGTGCTGAGGAGGAGCTCGTCGGAGACCTTCTCGCCGAGCTCACGGAGCTCGTCGACAAGCTTCTTGAGGCGCATGCAATAATCGTCGACCAACGAGTCAAGCTACTGGCACCCAAAAAACTCGCCGTGCAAGAAAACCTTGCGTTGGAGCACGTTGTCGGTGAAGAGGCCGTTGAGCTTAGTCCAAACGGCGTGAGCGTCATCATCGGCGGAGACCACCGTGTGGAAGAGGTCCTTTGAGATGGTGGTGTAGAACCAGCGGATAAGAGTGGCGTCGATGGACGTCCACTCCTCATCGTCCTCCGTGAAGCGAGAGTCCACGGAGCCATCGATGTGATCCCAGAGATTGTACTCACGGAACACAAGGGAGAATTACGTCTTCCAGGCATAGTAGGTGGAGGTGAGTTGATCAAGGACGACGGGAACCCGAGCGAGGATATTGAGGTCACGGATGACGACGGGATCGGGGCCGTCGAAGGGGTTGGTGCGGCGGCTGCAGGTGGTACCGGTGGAACCATGGGAGGCCATGACCGAGAGGGGAGGGCGGCGGCGCGTGGTGAAGCGCCGTGGCGGGAGGGATGGCGGCACGGCGCAAGTGGTGGCGCTGCGGGTGGCGGGCGGAAGCGCGAGGCGGCGGCGGCACACAGGGGGCGGCGGCGGCGATGGGATCGCGGCGGCGGCGGCAGGAGTTAGGGTTAGGATCGTAGGTATGATACCGTGTTGGAAACGAATATTTTGGCAATGCAACTCAATGTATTGATCGGTGCATAGCGCACGTATATATGGAGTACAAGGTGGGCCACAACCTCAACTATACACTGACTAGGAGGTAGGCTGGACTATACAATATACATGCACAAACCATATATTCAACACCAATGAAACACACATCGCCAAAAGGGATGAAATAAATCCAAAAAAATGTGAGCATCAATGTCAAGCCTAAGACTTGGACTCGAATGGATTAGGGATATCACTATGCTAACAGCCAAACACATAGGCATCATGTTGTTGGAATTTTGCTAGTAGGCCTTTGGCCCAAAGCCCAACTAAAATTCTGAAATTCTCTTGGCCCATTCATGCACACATGTGAGTGGAGTGAGTGAGGCTAAAGTTTAGTCCCACCCCGGAAGTTGAGAGAGAATTGCACCTCTTTATAAGGTGAGCTCTTCTACCAGTTGTATGAGCATGAGAAGAGGAGACCTACTCACTCGCCTCGCCACGCCACGCCTCGCCTCGTCACGACGCGCCACGGGTTGCGGGATTGAGCCGAGCCGAGGACAGAGCTATGCACGTTGTCTATATTTTTGCTGCATAGAAAAATTAATGAGTCATTAATTAATAATTAACGGACGCGTTAATTACTGAACCGTTTCCGATTCTTTTGAATCGTGACGACTCGGACGTGGGGATTACTCCCACGACCTACCCGGCCCGCACTATATAGTCAGGCAGACGTCTACCCTAGCCGCCGCCGCTTCGTATGGTTTCTCACCACCGTTCCAGATCATTGCGCCGCCAAGCAAGTCTTCTCCATCCCTCCTTCCGGCGTGCACCGCAAGAAGGGACAGCAGGCCTCCGAAACCCCGCCTCTCGTGATCCTGTATGGGAGAGGGACGATCAAGTTTTTGGGGAGTGCACTCGCGCGACTGCTGGCAGCGACGACTTCACGAACGACGACTTCTTCCCCAACCTCGGCAACCTCATCCTCGACGACATGGGCGACAACCTCAACGCCGGCGGTGCTGCACCCGTTGCACCGTATGTGATTCTATCCTTCCTGTTCGAGATCGTGGTAGAATTCATGCTTCTAGTATGTGCCCTAGATGTGATATGTTCATCTGCTATGCTAGTTCGCATGATTAGTTTAATCTTTGCTGTTGTGATCATGATTTATCTTCTGTTTATTCGGATTAAATCTCGTAATAATTTGCTCATATTTCCAACAATCCAAAAACCTAATTATAGGCAATTTACTCCGAGTGGTTTTGCTACGCATCTAAAGCCGCCTGCCTTTAAGGGGCCGCAATATAAGAGGTGGCGCACGAGAGCAGTCTACTGGTTTCAGACCATGGGCTGCTATGATGCCACCAAGGGCAAGCCTGAGGGCAATCTTAATCCAGCACAGCTGGAAGCTTTTGAGAAGATCGATACCCTCTTTAAAGGCGCTCTTTTGAGTGTTCTTGATGACTCCATTGTGGATTCGTATATGTCATTTGACAACGGCAAGGACATGTGGGCTGCGCTCAAGGCCAAGTTTGGTGCCTCGGACGCCGGCAACGAGTTGTACATCATGAAGCAATTCTATGACTACAAGATGACTGATGAGCGCCCTGTTGTACAGCAGGCTCATGAGATAAAGTCACTCGCAAAAGAACTTGAGTACTTCAAGTGTGTGTTGCCGGACAAATTTGTTGCCGGAGGCATCATTGCCAAGCTTCCACCTTCCTGGAACAATTTTGCTACTTCCCTGAAACACAAGAGACAGGAGTTTTCCGTTGCGGATCTCATTGGTACTCTTGATGTTGAAGAGAAGGCGAGAGCAAAGGACACACATGCTTGAGTTGCTGAGGGAGGTTCTAGTGCCCACATGGTACAGAAGAAGAACTCCCAGCCCAACAAGTTCAAAAACAATAAGAACAAAACTCAGGGCAAAGGCAAGTTTGATACAAAGAACAAGCCATCACATTCTACCAACTTCAAGAAGAATTCTCATAAGAAGGGGAAGGGACTTTGCCATGTCTGCGGTGATCCTAATCACTGGGCTCTGCAGTGTCCTAACCGCTTTGAGGAGCGCGAACATGAGAAGAGCAGCAAGTCCGCTAATGTTATCATCGGTGATACTGATATGAAGGAATCAGGGTACGATATTTTTCCTACCATCCTTTCAGTATTTCAATCCCCTGATTGGTTAATTGACACCGGTGCCAATGTACATGTTTGTGCTGACGCCTCCATGTTTTCTTCTTACCAGGCAATAGGGAATTCACCCGTGCTGATGGGGAACGGGTCACATGCCATCGTTCGAGGTGTTGGTACGGTCGATCTGAAGTTTACTTCGGGGAAGACTGTGCGTCTGAAGAACGTTCATCATGTGTCGTCCATCAATAAAAATCTCGTTATCGGTTCCCGTTTATGTCGAGATGGTTTTAAGTTGGTTTTTGAAGCCAATAAAGTTGTAATTTCTAAGTGTGGTCAATTTGTTGGAAAAGGCTATGAGTGCGGAGGCTTGTTCCGCCTATCTTTGTCAGATATTTGCACTAAAGTTATTAATAATGTTTGCCACAATAATGAGTCTAATATTTGGCATTCATGAATCTGTCATATTAACTTTGGTTGCATGACGCGGTTAGCCAATATGAATTTAATTCCGAAAATCTCTACTGTCAAAGGCTCCAAGTGCCAAGTATGTGTGTAAGCTAAGCAACCTCGCAAGTCCCATAAGACTGTAGAGGCAAGAGACTTGGCGCCACTAGATCTTATACATTCTGATCTTTGTGAGGTGAATGGCGTGTTGACAAAAGGGGGAGAGAGATACTTCATGACGTTGATTGATGACTCCACTAGATATTGTTATGTGTATCTTCTGAAATCAAAAGATGAGGCTTTGACTTTCTTTAAAAACTATAAAGCTGAGGCAGAGAACCAACTTGATCGAAAAATTAAACGGCTTAGGTCCGATCGTGGTGGAGAGTATTTTTCCAATGAATTTGATCTGTTTTGTGCGGAACATGGTATAATCCATGAGAGGACGCCTCCCTACTCACTCCAGTCAAATGGGGTAGCCGAAAGAAAGAACCGAACTCCAACTGATATGGTTAACACCATGTTAGAAACTTCGGGTCTATCCAAGGGATGGTGGGGGGAGGCGCTAATGACTGCATGTCATGTCCTAAACCGAGTTCCCACAAAGCATAAGACCATGACTCCATTTGAGGAATGGGAAAGGAAAAGGTTGAAACTCTCTTACCTACATACTTGGGGTTGTTTGGCGAAAGTCAATATACCAATTCCCAAGAAGCGCAAGCTTGGACCGAAAACCGTGGATTGTGTTCTTCTGGGCTATGCTTTTCATAGCATCGGCTATAGATTTTTGATAATAAAATTTGAGGTATCCGACATGCATGTTGGTACGATTATGGAATCAAATGATGCAACTTTCTTTGAGGACATATTTCCTATGAAGGATATGTCGAGTTCATCAAATCAGGAGATACCTACTCCATCTAGTGAGGAATTCGCTGTAATTCCTGAACCCACCATTACGATGGAACACGTTGAGAATCCTGTTGAGGGTAACAATGGAACTCCTGTGAGGAGTAAGAGACAGAGGACTGCAAAGTCTTTTGGTGATGATTTCATTGTGTACCTCGTGGATGACACACCCAGGACTATTTCAGAAGCCTATGCATCTCCTGATGCTGACTACTGGAAGGAAGCTGTACGTAGCGAGATGGATTCCATCTTAGCTAATGGTACCTGGGAGATCACTGACCGTCCTTATGGGTGCAAACCTGTAGGATGTAAGTGGGTGTTCAAGAAGAAGCTTAGACATGATGGTACGATTGAAAAGTACAAGGCACGGCTTGTGGCCAAGGGTTATACCCAGAAAGAAGGTGAAGACTTCTTTGATACTTACTCACCCGTGGCTAGACTGACCACAATTCGGGTGCTACTATCACTGGCCGCCTCACATGGTGTTCTCGTTCATCAAATGGACGTTAAGACGGCTTTCCTCAATGGAGAGTTGAAGGAGGAAATTTACATGGATCAGCCAGATGGTTTTGTAGTACCTGGTGAGGAAGGAAAGGTGTTCAAGTTATTAAAGTCTTTATATGGCCTTAAACAAGCTCCTAAGGAGTGGCATGAGAAGTTCGAAAGAACATTAACTACTGCCGGCTTTGTAGTAAACGATGGTGACAAGTGCGTGTACTATCGCTATGGTGGGGGCGAAGGAGTTATTCTTTGTCTGTATGTCGACGACATATTGATCTTTGGAACCAAACTTGATTTAACAAAGGAGGTTAAGGATTTCTTATCTCGCTGTTTTGAGATGAAGGATCTAGGAGTAGCTGATGTTATCTTAAACATCAAGCTGTTGAGAGATGAGAATGGTGGGATCACACTGCTTCAGTCTCATTATGTGGAAAAGGTCTTGAGTCATTTTGGATATAGCGACTGCACGCCTTCTCCAACTCCATATGATGCTAGTGTGTTGCTTCGAAAGAATCGACGGATTGCTAGAGATCAACTGAGGTATTCTCAGATTATTGGCTCGCTTATGTATTTGGCGAGTGCCACGAGGCCTGACATCTCTTTTGCTATGAGCAAGCTGAGTCAGTTCGTGTCAAAACCGGGAGATGATCATTGGAATGCGCTTGAGAGACTTATGCGCTATTTGAAAGGCACCGCGAGCTATGGGATTCACTACACCGGGTATCCAAGGGTACTGGAGGGTTATAGTGACTCAAACTGGATATCTGTTGCTGATGAGATTAAGGCCACAAGTGGTTATGTTTTTACACTTGGTGGTGACGCTGTTTCCTAGAAGTTTTGCAAGCAGACCATCTTAACAAGGTCAACTATGGAAGCAGAACTCACAACATTAGACACTGCCACTGTTGAAGCAGAGTGGCTTCGTGAACTCTTGATGGACTTACCTATGGTTGAAAAACCAATACCCCCTATCCTGATGAACTCTGATAATCAAACTGTGATCGTCAAGATAAACAGTTCTAAGGACAATATGAAGTCCTCAAGGCATGTGAAGAGGAGACTAAAATCTG
Organism: Triticum dicoccoides; assembly: GCF_002162155.2. NCBI lineage: Eukaryota > Viridiplantae > Streptophyta > Magnoliopsida > Poales > Poaceae > Triticum > Triticum dicoccoides. The sequence goes on along the minus strand of NC_041388.1, from coordinate 574,360,607 downwards.
TCAGAAAATTGAGGAACTCCGGAGTTATTACGTTGGATTATATCCAAATGTCGAAAAACTTGGCAGATCCCTTCACAAAGGGTCTATCACATAATGTGATAGATAATGCATCGATGGAGATGGGTTTGAGACCCACCGCATGAGTTGTCCATAGTGGTAACCCACTCTATGTGATCGAAGATCCCGTGAAGTAGAAGTGGGAGACAAGCTGTTGGTCAGCTGGGAGGAGAGTATCCCTATATTAGTTATCCCACTCCGTGAAGATGCAATACTCTCCTGATCTGCATGGCAGGTTGATACTTATCTTAATGTGTTCCAAGTGGCTTATTCGGGTAAGCAGAGATGTTGTCCTGCAGAACATCTTCTGAGGAACACACCTATATGAATTTGACTGTTAACATCGCAGTCTGTGAGAATTGGGTGTTCTCTAATAAATTCATGAAAGGCCCTAGAGTATGACATATACGCTCCACCCACGGGGAAGCCTTGCGACAGCCCAGTATCGGTCAAGAATTTGTGTGAAACTAGTTTCACAGAAAACTTGTAGTTCAAGGCATAGTCCACTATTCAAGTTGTGATCTAGTGTAGCATAAATTTCTAAGTGGAAGTTCAACTTCACAGTCTCCACTAAGCACCGATATATAAAACAATGTTTTGGAACTAAATGATGAGATGTGCCAATGAGACTTTGTGGGGGATTGTTGGAATTTTGCTAGTAGGCCTTTGGCCCAAAGCCCAACTAAAATTCTGAAATTCTCTTGGACCATTCATGCACACATGTGAGTGGAGTGAGTGAGGCTAAAGTTTAGTCCCACCCCGAAAGTTGAGAGAGAGTTGCACCTCTTTATAAGGTGAGCTCTTCTACCACTTGTATGAGCATGAGAACAGGAGACCTACACGCGCGCTCCTCCTCCTCGCTCGCCTCGCCACGCCACGCCTCATCATGACGCGCCACGGGTTGCGGGATTGAGCCGAGCCGAGGACAGAGCTATGCACGTTGTCAATATTTTTGCTGCATGGGAAAATTAATGAGTCATTAGTTAATAATTAACGGACGCGTTAATTACTGAACCGTTTCCGATTCTTTTGGATCGTGACGACTCGGATGTGGGGTTTACTCCCACGACCTACCCGGCCCGCACTATATAGTCAAGCAGACGTCTACCCTAGTCGCCGCCGCTTCGTATGGTTTCTCACCATCGTTCCAGATCGTTGCGCCGCCAAGCAAGTCTTCTCCATCCCTCCTTCCGGTGTGCACCGCTAGAAGGGACAGCAGGCCTCCGGAACCCCGCCTCTCGTGATCCTGTACGGGAGAGGGCCGATCAGGTTTTTGGGGAGCGCACTCGCGCGACTGCTGGCAGCGACGACTTCGCGAACGAAGACTTCTTCCCCGACCTCGGCAACCTCGTCCTCGACGACATGGGCGACAACGTCAACGTCGGCGGTGCTGCACCCGCTGCACCGTATGTGATTCTATCCTTCCTGTTCGAGATCGTGGTAGAATTCATGCTTCTAGTATGTGCCCTAGATGTGACATGTTCATCTGCTATGCTAGTTCGTATGATTAGTTTAATCTCTGCTGCTGTGGTCATGATTTATCTTCTGTTTATTCGGATGAAATCTCGTAGTAATTTGCTCATATTTCCAACACATGTTTGGTCTAGCGCAGATGATTGTCTCCGCTGCTAAGGTCATGTTCGGTGCGACATTGGTGAGATGCAGCGTTAGGCAACTTGCTTACGTGCAGGCGTGCATCAGTGTGTGTTCGTCATCGCCATCATATCCTGTGCATGCCGACCATAGTCTCCTCCCATGGGTGGTGGTAGGCTCGCTGGGCATGTCGAAATCTTACATTGTTAAGAAGTTGCTCCCTACTACAATGCATTTTCTTAGGGAGTGTCTGTCAGGACCCCGATTCCAAGTCACATCGATCTAGCCAGTAACACCTCATATCACTTTGCGGCCTCACGCACAGTATTCCCACGGGTGTCGCCTTACCATGGCCCGGGACCGTTTGCGCCTTTTGGCTCACGTATATGATAGTGTCGCTAGCATCCATATGACAGAGAACCTGGGCCGACATAACTAGTCGTGAACCCAAAGTGCACTAACTTATGGGGACAGACATACATGAATCAACATCGAGCATGTCGGTCAGCAGCGTGCGAATCCGAGCTGTAGCACTGGGCTAACAGGACTCCGGATGTCACCGCGTGATATTTCCCCGAAGGGACAGACACAGGAACGAAGTGAATCACATGCCGGCCAGTCAAATGTTCCGGAGCAGTAGTGCTGGGCTAGCAGGTCTCCGATGAACCGGGCTGTAGCGGATTACTATGGCTCATGGAAGCACAAGACTACATTTCCCCATAAGAGAGGCTATTAAGGATAAACAACTAGGTTGTCGGATCCCACACATACCAAGCATTTCAATCATACACACAATATGCTCAATATGTGCAATACAACATGGCATCACAACAAGACTCTACGACTCAGAGTATTTATTCATTAGGCTCCGAGGAGCCAAGAATTACAAACAGGGGTCTCATGACCCAACATACAGAGCATACAAGCAACAAGCACATGCGGAAGCTTAACTTGTCTGAGTACAGACAACTATAAATGAAGAAGGCTCAGAAGCCTGACTATCTACAAGACCCTCCCAAGGGTACAAGATCGTAGCTGAGGTAACAAGCTAAACGTCGAAGTCCACGTGGAACTACTAGCGAGACTGAAGTCTCTCTGCAAAACATAAAATAAGCAAACGTGAGTACAAATGTACCCAGCAAGACTTACATCAGAACTAGCTACATATGCATCAGTATCAACAAAGGGGTGGTGGAGTTTAACTGCAGCAAGCCAGCTTTGACTCGGTGGCTATCCTGAACTACGACTGCAAGTAACTCTTTTGAGGTGGCGCACACGAGTCCACATATTCATCATATCAATACACCACTATGGATCCGCTCCCGTCTTCCTACGAGAACGCCATCCATAGCACTCACGCTTATCTTGCGCATTTTAGAGTATCCACTTTCACTTGTCTATGAACTATGCAAGGGGTCCAAGTTTCCATATCCGAGGAATCCGGCTATTCGAATAGATAATGATAACCCTGCAGGGGTGTACTTCTTCACACACGCTCTTGCTACTTATCGCCCTGTACACGTCATGTACCTCGGCAACCTTCAAGCAGAAGCCAGGCAAGGGAGTCGGCCACGACCTGACTAACCAACAAGTCTCTAGTCCAGGTTTATTGCCTATTCAGGTTCCATCCGCAAGGAGATCCGGCCGGGGTGTCGCTCACGGCCCCAAATGATGTGTGCAGGGTTCCCAAGCCCACCATCCGGGTGCCACTTGGTACACCGTGCCACTGTGCCTAGTCTGTCCCAAGCCCACCTATACCGGGTGCCACTTGGTAGACTACTAACACTACCTACAAACACCAGAAACTAGTTGCAACTCCTGGACAGAGATCAAGTTGATTAATAAGCCGAGAGGGGCCGAGTTACCGGAACCCAATGTGTGGTAGTAACTGTTCATGGATCACAAACACAGAACTCAGTTCCTGAGAACAGCTGCAATGAGACAACCCACCATGTACTCCTACATGGCCTCTCACCGCTACCTTTACCAAATCGTGTTCACACACTTAGCTCTCAACGGTAGGACATGTTCACCATGTTCCAATTCATTCCCAATGAATCAGACCTGACTCAACTCTAAGCAGTAGCAGGAATGACAACAAGCATGAATGAGTAGGCACATCAGGGCTCAAACAACTCCTACTCATGCTAGTGGGTTTCATCTATTTACTGTGGCAATGACAGGTCATGCAAAGGAAAGGGGTTCAACTACCGCAACACGTAACAGTTGAATCGCTGTTGTCCTAATGCAGTAAAAGAGATCAGGAGCGAGAGAGTGGGATTGTATCGGAATGAACAAGGGGGTTTTGCTTGCCTGTCACTTCTGAAGATAGTATAGCTCTTCATCGGTGTCATCGATCACATCGTCGAAACCACGTCTACTGAGAGGGGACAAACACTGGCAAACAAGGAAGAAACACAATCAATGCAATGCAACAATATGATGTATGATCATGACATGGCAACATGCTGGTGTTTGGGCTAATGCAACAGAAAGTCATTTTAATTGAAGTGGAATTCAAAACTACATCAAATTCCAACTCCAAACCTATTATGAAATTTGCCCTAATCATGTTTCATCCTAAACAGTGAGGTTAACTTGCTCAAACATGCATGAAAATGGTACAGATGGATTCCTTGAATTTTTCTGATAATTTTTCATATATAATTTGTTTGATTTGGAGTTACGGTTGAATTATTATGAATTTTTGAAGTTTGGGGTATTTTTTTCAAATTTATGAATCATTTCTGATTTATTTTAATTCCAGAAAAAGATTTATGACGTCAGAGTGACATCAGCACCATGTCAGCAAGTCAACTGGTCGGTCCAGGTCAAACCTGACCAGCGGGGCCCGCTGGTCAGTGACCCGGTGCCAGTTTGTCTCACAGACAGGTGGGGCCAGGTCAACGGTGACGTCAGCCGGTCAACTGACGTGTGGGGTCCACTGTGTTTAGGTTAGAACTAATCAAAAACTACACTATTGTTAATTAAGGGCGTGGGGCCCATATGAAGTGGGTCAGTGGGTTAATTTGCAGCGTCATTAGCGTTTAGTGATGGTGCCACGTTAGAACCGCCGACGGTTAGACGACGGCGACGAACCAGAGCGGCGGTGGCTCGCCGGAGAGGCGCTAGGGGTAGCGGTGTGGTGCGCTGAGGGCACTGGGGAGGAGCTCTTGCTCGTCCGCATCTAAAGGACCGGACGAGAGGCTGCGGGGCGGCCAGGAGCAACGTCGGCGGCGAGCGAGGCGGTGGCCGGAGCTATGGCTCCATGGGCGCGAGGACCGCAGCGCACTAGCGAGTGAGCTGATGGCTGCGTTGTGCTCCTGGGAGCTCCCTGAGCACGCCTGCGTGCTCGGGTTAGCCAGGCGGGGCTGCTACCGGCGGTGATGACGGACGCAGCGCCGGCGAGCTTTGCTGACGGCGGGGAATGGCACTACGGCATGGGGGCGAGCAAATGGAGAGAGGGGAGATGCGGCGGAGCTCACAGCGCATCCGATGGCGTCGTCAGTAAGGTCAGGGACGGTCGGGTTGCTGCGAATCGACGAGGACGGCCGTTGGTGCAGAGGACGAAGACGGCGCCGATGGCGGCCATGTTGTGCTCCTCTAGTTGCTGTCGACGATGGGGACGCGTACGAGGTCGGCGCGGAGCTCCCAAGCATGGTAGCGCGACAAGGGGAGGGCGATGGCCACGCGAGCGGCAGTGGTGGCCGGCGGGGCTCTCGGGTGGTCGCGGGGAGCAGGGGCTGGAGGGGGAGAGAGGCACCAGAGAGATGGGGGGAGTGAGGGAGTGAGCCAGGGTGCTGCATGGCGTCTCTGAGGCGCCGGGGAGGCCAGCAAGGAGGCAGGAGGTGGCCACGGGTGGCTGTGCGCGCCGCACGCAGCTGCTTCTCCTCCTGGCAGGAGGAAGAAGACATCGCTGCCCTTGGTGGGCTGGGCCTCCAGGTGGGTTGCTGCTACAGGTAGGTGGCCAGGTAGTCCTTCTCTCTCTCTCTCTTTTATTTTTGTTTTTGTTTTCTATTTATGTTATTTTGTTTTGATTTAGTTTATAACCCAAATCATTTTAATAAATCCTGAAAATAATTGTCGGCATTAAATGAATTATTACAGAGGCCCTTAACTATTTTCAAAATTATTGGAGCATTTAAAAATATTAATAGTATTTAAATGCCCCAATTCAAATACAATATGAGTTATTCAAAAATCCAGAATGGCCTAAAAATATGTGCATCATTTTTTGCAGAGGTTTTCACCTTTATAAAAAATAATGAACTTTTCTAAAGGGCATTCTGGATTCATTGAAAATATTTTATTTTGATCCTAATTGCATTTCATTTAGTGCTAGGGCTTGTCATCCCCATTTCAAATTTCAAACAAATATAGACATGATGCATGGATGCTTATGAAACTAATTGCAATCAAATTCTAGGGCTGTGACAGTGTCTATCTAGCATTTGACTGATTTCTAATTGGGTATCATTCAAATTTCCTGACCAATGTTCTGTTGACACATGTATGTCCAGTTACTACCGATCTTTGTATGTATTTCCATAAAAACTTATTGGGCTAAAATTGTGACCCGGTCTCAACTAATCGAAAAGAAACTGAATGACACGGCGACCACAAAGCACCTGACAACTAAAAGGAGAGGAAAAGCAGCAAACAACTGACCTTGAACTTGCAACCCACGAAAAGGCCCAAACACACATCCCAGACCTCACCTTGTACTACCCCTCCCATCCATAGATGTCAGATCCCGGCTAATACACAACCCCAGCGCATAACACAACCAAGAGACACCAATTACGGTGTAGACTAATGGAAATTACACTCAAGAACCGAAGAAATTACAGTGTAAACCTGACACAAATTACAGAGTCATCAATGGCATACAACCAAGAAAGCACATGAATTACAGTGAAAATCAGAAATGGGAGATTATAGTGCAAAAATCAAATGAATTACAGAGCAATTATACAGTTTACTTTAGGGAAATTACACCGACAAAAATCTGAGGTAAGTTACAGTGAAAATACCAAGCATATTACAGTGTACATTGAGGGAAATTATAGTATAAAATACTACATGAAAATTAAGAGAAATCTGAGGGAAATTACAGTGTAAATACCACACTACTAGGGAAAACCTTATACACAGAAATTTAGCAACAACGCGGGTTAAAAAAGGGCGCTAGTGCTAGATAGCAGTAGCGGTTCAGAATAAACCGCGCTGCAGATACGATCCTAGCAGTAGCGCGTGTGCCCGTAAAAGCGCTACTACTAATATTCCTATTGCTGGAACGATGGGCTACGCATAGCAGTAGCGGCCTTGCAGGAAGCGCGCTATCGCTAGGGCATGAGTAGCAGCGCGTTTCCCTGTAACAGCGCTACTACTAATGGAAATAAAATAAAATGAAAAACAAATAGAAAAGTAAATGAAAATGAAAGAAACAGAAAAGGGAGAAAAAATAAAATATAAAGCAAAATAAATGAAAAAACGAAAAAACATAGAAAGGCTTAGCTGTAGCGTGTGTTAGTAAGAGGCGTTGTAGCTAACGCAGTTGCAGCACGTTTCCAAGACCCCCGCTATAGAAACAGAAAAGGAAATAAAAAAGAGAGAAAATTATATATGTATAGCAGTAGCGCGTTTTGGAAAAAGCGCTATAGCTACCTTAGCTATAGCGCGTTCTGCGAATCGCGCTACCGCTAGTTTTGACTTAACCAAAAAAACCGTCCCCCCCCCCGGCCACCACTTGCCCCCCAAATCTCCCGACCCACCCCGCGGCCGTCTCCCCGATTCGCCGTCGCCCCACTTCGCCGCCGTCTCCTGCCGACGTCGACGCCCCCGGAGCCACCAGAGCCGTGCGCCGTCGACGCCAACGGAGCCGCCCCCAATGCCACAGAGCCGCGCGGCCTCATCAACGCCACTGGAGCCGCCGTTGACGCCACCGGATCCTCCCTCGCCACAACTGCCTCCCTCGCCGTCACCAGAGACTGCACTGCCTCCCTCGCCACCACCGAAGCCATTCTCTGTAAGCCCCCACCCCTCCTCTCTCTCATGCATAGGTTAGCTAGTTTAATTATGTTAATTATCTAGGTTAGGGCAAAAATTTAGTTAGGGCTTTGACAGAGAAGTAGTTAGGTTAACTAGTTTAATTAGGTTAATTACCTAGGTTAGTGCAAAAAATTAGTTAGGGCTTTGACAGAGAACTAGTCAGGTTAACTAGTTTAATTAGGTTAATTATCTAGGTTATTTAGGAAAGTTTTATTTTAAAGACGATCCTTCCTAGACTTTTATTGTTGATTATATCCTTTCATTGAAGTGGTCATGTTGTTTGTGCCCAAGTGGCTTTGTTGTTTGAATGAAGCTGAGTGGCCTATATACGTTTTGCCGGAATGTTGATTCATCTCCGTTCTGGCAAATTTCAGGTCTCGATTTGTCCACTTTTTAGCAAAGGTCATGCCGAAATTTTCCGTGAATTTCGGCATGACTTGTGCTACAAACAAGGACATATCGAGTGCCCGGGATTTGCCGCACCAGGAAGGAGTCAACGTTCCTACAAAACATAGGCCTTTTGTATGTCATTATTCATTTTATCAGGTCTAGAATTAATTTACTAGATTTAATTGTAGGAAACATGGCTAGCAACGATGAAGGACAGGGTTCTGGTGATTGCGCCGACGTCTACTGGGCGGCAGACGGATTTTTTAGCCTTGCCGACAATCAACCGGTGGCATCAGGGACTGAGACCGACACGCAGACCGGTGCTGAGACTGAGACCGACGCTGAGACTCAGACCGGCATTGAGACCGGCGCTGAGACTGCGACCGGTGCTGAGACTGAGACCGGCGCTAAGACTCAGACCGGCATCGAGACTGGCACTGAGACTGAGACCGGTGCTGCCTCGGGGAGCGGAGCCGGTGTAGAACAGAAAGCAAAGAGGCAACGGCTTCCTAACAAACTCAAGACTACTAGACTGGTGGTCATGGAGGTGGGCGACGGCAATTTTGAGCCAAAGGCGCCCGAGGAAGCGCGTCGATGCTACGACAATCAAATAGGCCGCATCGTACGGACAACTGCCACCATCAACGATGAGAAACTACCGAAGATAGAAAATATGAGGAGCTCCCTCCTAAAGAAGTTTCACCAGATATTCTTGTTCCCGGGCCGGAATGAGAAGGATTATGAAGATCCAGATGAGGACCCGGCAATGAAGAAGATAAACAAACACGCCATGACCAAGTTTAGCAACGCGTTGGCCGCCTGGAAAAATCGAGTGAAAGCAAAGATCATCGACAAGAAGGAACCCTACTCCGAGATTGTAAAGGATAATCCGACAATCACGGAAGAGCAGTTTCAAATATTCAAGGAGGCTTGCGAGGCCGAAGCTGCCAAAAAAAGTCTCAGTACATGAAGGGGCTTCAAGAGAGGAACATTGGGAGCCACCACCTTGGAAGCCATGGTTACGGCGGAAAGAGGTCCAAATGGGCCAAGGAGGATGCGGAAGCCGCGAGTCTTGGCATCCCAGACCCCTTGCGGATTTCACCGTCCCGCAGGAGCGTGACGGCCTCAAGGCCCGGCACCGTTGGGACCCAGTGAACAAGGTTTACGAGACAACACCGGTCATTATGGAGTTCATGAGACTGCTGGTAATTTTAGTTTCTGATCAATTCGACTGCACACGTTAGTCATATTTGTAAATGATCCTTGTGCCTTTTGCAAAGAGAGCATCACCAGATTGCGGCCGGAAGCGACTCGCCGTCTGAGGCATTGGCGAGGCCCAAATGGGACACTCCATTCAACCGGTCGTTGAACATATTGAAACGATAACCGGTGGATACTCGACCATCGTATGGACGCGTGCACGGTGTCGGAGTCGGCGCCATGTGGAAGAAGTACTACCGTGAGACCACGGAGGAGAGAAAGGAAAGATGGAGGTGAACTGAAGAAAACATCAACAAGAAGGTTGAGATTGCGGTTGTGAAGAAATCATCTCAAATAGTCGCAACAGCGGTAGCTGCCGCAAAACAGGTGGTTGCAGATTTGTCTACTTCCTTGGTGATGGGCGTTATCACTTGGACAAGGCAAAATCCAAAAAAAAAATCTAGAGGACTTTCCCCTTGCCAACTTCTTGGGGAGCAGCTCGACTAGCGTTGCACCAGCACCTGCTCCCGCACCGGCTGCCGCACCTGCTCCCGCACCGGCTCCCGCACCTGCTCCCGCACCGGCTCCCGCACCGGACATGCTCGGTGGTGCTTCATCTTTGGCTGAGCTCGACGCCCTCACGGTATCTGTCACACCGGCCCCCTTCAATATAAATGTATAATCTCCCGTTTTCGTTGCCTTTCAGATGTCTCACGTCGCAGACTTTTCTTTGCAGGTCGACGAAACCCCGTGCACCATATTGTACACCGTCGGCGGCCAGAAGGTGGACGTGGGGAAGGCGACGATAATGAAGCCGAAGGAACCATTGTTCCACAGCCGGCCGATCCCCCCGAACGTCTTCAAGGTTTCCATGGCCAGTGTCAAACACGCCACGAGAATTTGCCTCCTCCAATACTAGCGGGGGAGGACGACGAGACACCCCGATGGCTTGGTGATTGTTGTAATGGGTGGGTGCTGTTGTGGCCAAAGAGTCTGCTTCGTCTGGAGGCGGCCGGGAGCACACCCACGAGCACGCAGCCTCAGCAAGGTATGAACATCAACACCCCACCTACCCAATTAGCGTCGGGTGTCGGGTTGGGTGATAGCAGACGGGGTAAGGAGGAGGCTCCATTAGTCGCTGATGACGTCGCCATGGATGAGGATGAGGACGACGATGGCGCTGAACAGTATGTCTATACTGGCGCCTCCTTAGGGTTTGAGCGTCATGAGTCGGTGCCTGAATTGCCGTCTCCATGTATTATGGACGACCTTCCGGTAGTAAAGAAGTCTAGGAAGAGAGCGAGGAAAGGCAAAAAAGCTGATTCTATGATCCAGCCGCCTCAACAGCCTCGGCTTCAGGACCGTATAGATATCCCCGATGCGGATAAATGGCATATCCCCGGTCAACCAATCCTACCTACAACAGCGCTATGGGCCAGATTCGGCGATCTAAGGAGACTTCATGACGATGTGCTACGGGTAGAGAAAGGCCTCATCGCCTCGAAAGATCCAGGATATCCACTCTACGTGGTTAACATTCCGCGGCAAATGTCGTACATCGACAGCTTCCCTGCGGATAAGTTCTTCCTCCGATTCGATTACATATTCGACATGTTTCACGTGAAGAAGCTGGATTTTACGTTTGTCCGCCTTTATGCCTTGCACATGAACTACATCATCGGGGTTGAGCAGATATCTAATATTTGTGTCGCTGACCCATACTACATGCATGAGGGTTTCTTGGGAGTCTGCGCAAAGCACCGTGAATACGCGAGGGATTACATCGTCACTTTCATGCTCGCCAATAAGGACAAGGAGGCGATTCTCGTGCCTTATCATCCCGTGCAAGTCATCCGCGCTGCTATCCTTCCTTCGATTTCAATCATTCATTTGCATGGTGGAGGCTAATTAATTTGAGGTGTACTTATTTTGCGCTGCGACGGGCGCGCCGTCCTCATCATCCTCTACCCCCGATTCTCCCATGCTCTTTACTTGGACTCGTCGAAGAACATTCACAAAAAGGATTACACCCACATCAAGGATGTTCTCGACAGTGCTATGTTTTACTACCAAGCAAGGGGTGGAGAGGTCAGGGACAAGAAGACAAGGGGCGGCAGGGCCGCCTTCGGCCATAAGACCGACTTCTGCTGCATCCAGCAACCGAACGATTCTCTTAATGATGGATTCTATGTCCTACACCACATAGTGGAGTACAGACGGGATCACCAGAACCTTCGCATGTCACCTAGATCCGGTGATGCCCATATTCTGCAATGGGCAAAGGACATAGGAGATATCGAGGATCATCGACTTCGAGCTGAGTTCTATAACATCCAACGCGAACTTGCCCAAATCATCATGAAGGAGGTCGTCGAAAAAACAAGGATGTTCTACGGAGAAGGACAAATGTCGCGGAAAGACGTTCGAACATGGATAGCCTCTCAGCGTCTCGACATGAAGCCTTTCACTAAGCTCAAGGACTATCTCCCTGACTTGGATGGATGGAACGGCATGTTAGAGTGATTGTCGATATATGACAATGTGTCCATTTAGTCCATACTTTTTGTATGACAAAACTTTGAGTTATGCACGGTGAAACTTTATTTGTGATGTAATTAAACCGTCCTCCTTCTCGACTAGCGAAAATCACTCTAGTCAGGGCATTTTGGGGTACGATGAACTTTGTTATTTATGCTTATGATATGTTGTTTCTATTTTTGCCAAGTATGTCTCTTTCTGTTGCTCAACTATATATGTTGCATATCATCGACTCATGTGACGATGCAGGTGCATAGATCATAGATGGCGAAGAAGTGCTATGCCAGGAGTATATATACGACAAGTGGCCGGAGTGTCAGGCCCAGGTGTACCGGTTTCCGGTTTCCGAGCGACAGGCAGTAGTTAGTTTAGGTTCGCGCTAATGCGAGAGAGGGATACGAACTCATGTACTCAAAGTGATAGCTCTTCTCGCGTATATCATTGTTTAGATGGATGACGATGTATTTGCGGGTAACCGAGACTTGTATTGCTATTTTCGAGATGATGACGAGAGACCACTTTATGTTGGATGATGATTATGATGAGACTATTTGTATGTATATGCTATGATTACATCTGTGGTCTCACAGGCATTTGTATGTGTATCATGATGACATTTGTATGTGCTAAAGATTCTTCTATAAAGCTTGTTCAAATACAAAACAAATATACTGAAAAAAACAAAAAACTACTAAAATTAGCAGTAGTGAGTGGAGAAAAGTTAGCAACAACGCGGTAGTAGCAGTAGCGCGCACGGAAGAAGCGCGCTATAGCTATTAGCAGTAGCGAGCTTCCACTAAGCGCGCTGCTGCTACACTTGTGTAGCAGTAGCGCTGGTGAGCACGCGCTACTGCTATGTGTTAGCTGTAGCGCCTTATTAGTAGCGCCGGTCCGCGTACTACTGATACACCTAAAACCCGCGCTGCTACTAGCCTTTTCCCTAGTAGTGACCATGCATATTGCAGTGTGCATTGAGGGAAATTACAGTGTAAAAACTATACATAAATTACAGTGTACATTGAGGGAAATTATAGTGTAAGTACTATATGGAAATTACAGTGTACATTGAGGGAAATACATTGTAATTACCATGAATATTACTGTGTATATTGAGGGACATTACAATGTAATTACCATGGATATTACAGTGTACATAGAGGAAAATTACAGTGTAATTACTTACAAACTATTTTCAGTGCAATGCAAATTACAGTGTAATTGCCATGGTTGTTGCAGTGTATAGTGCAAAACCGATGAAAATTACAGAGTAAGCTACTTCAGTCAGAAAGCACATGAATTACAAAGCAAAGCTACACAATTTATAGCGCTAGGTCTAAACCGGGGATTACAGACCAAAAGCTCAAGAATTGTAGCAAATAATTCAGACGGGGATTACAAAGACACTAAAGAACAATACAATGCAAAACTGAGGGACTACATTACATGGAAATACTCGGATATTACACTGCAATTCAGAGCTAAAATCCACTGAAATTTAAGGAAAACATATAGAAAAAATGACACACACTAGCAGACCTAGTTGCAGTGCTAGAACGCAGGGGATTATGGAGGAAAAGAACCACGAACTACCAAGAAAATAGCACTGCAAACTCTAAAAGAACTCATACACAAAAGAAAACCAACCCTAAAAAAGCACTGCTACCTAAACCTGACCCTATCAGATGTTTGAAACTACAACTGCAGGGGACGATCCAGAAGACTCAACACAGAGACATGCCTATCACCTGAAAAATCACAAACCCTCACCCTAGCAGAGCACTAACATATCAATCAAAAATTCATAAACGAGCAACCAAATAGCGGCTACAACGAAAGGATCAAAACGAGCATACCTAAAACGTAACAGCGCAATCACAAAGCTAGGGGCTAACACACAAATACTAACAACTGACGCAAACACACGGGATCCACAGGAAACTACACGAACCACGAAGCAGAACCAACAGCTAAATACTCAAACAGCAACAAAATCTACAACACAAACGCACGAATGGCTAGATCTGGAAGCTACACAACCACAACCATGGCAAATCGCACACGAGAAGGGAGATAGACAAGAAGAACTAACCAGGGGAGTAGGGAATCAAAGAGAAGAATCAAGCTCCGGCAGAGAGGGATCTCGGAAACGCCATGAACCCGATGGAATCGCCTCAAGTCCTCTGCCGCTCGAGCGCCTCCTCCTATCGCTCCCCCTCTGCCCCTCTTTCCTTTCGAAACAGTACAACCCAAATGAAATGGGGAAAATTTTGAAAAGGGAAAAGGGAAAAGGAAACGTCACACGCAGGGGAGATGGTAAGGGTAGACCCGAAATAAAGCAGAGCCCGACAAAAGAAAACCGCACCCGACAAAAGAAACCTGCGACCGAAACAACAACTGTCAGCGTGAATCTCAGCGCAAGATCAGACGGGTACAAATTCGAGTGACAAAGAATTGAAAAACAGACGGCTGTTAAATAGCAAAACCGTTTTCTTAACATGCAGATTGTCCGCCTCAACATTGCCATATTACCACTACAGTCATAAATAATAACCTATGTTAACTGTATCTCTCCCTATCTTTCTCTCTCTCTCACGAGCTGATTGTGGCCCATTGCGTGCATGCTCCCAGGCCATTAATTAATATTTTAACCAGCGTCCAGATTGCATTCCAACTACTACATGATCAAGACCGACGATTCTCATCCCCTATCCCTCGTGACCTTCTCCCGAATTAATCTCTCAGTGCCTATCAATTTTCTTACGTCATAGTTTCTGCTCATACATATTAGAGTAAAATACATGCGCGATCCTAATTCTTTTGCAGAAATGTCAAGTAAGTACCAAATCCATGAAAATGCACATCGCAATCTTAAATCTTTTATATGTGGTTCATGGGAGGTCCTATTGACCTCTGACCCTGTTGACCGACTGGTATGGCGCTTTGACCACTGCCATGTAAGCACTATTTTGCACAGAACCCCCCGCCAAGTCATATCATCTAAGTTCATGGCCCTCTTCATGCAACTCGGCACTGCAGTAAACCAATCAATGCATGGAGCTCGCAGCGCTGCTCCCGCTTGTTCCCTTCGCCGGCCTTCTCTACCTCGGGCTCCGAAAGAAGAACGACAAAGACGACAGGGACTTGGCACGGCGCCTCTCCCTCTGGCTCCTCGGCCGGATCCCCGCACTCTGCCAAGTTGATGTGCGTGCATGGTGCACTCGCCCAGTTTACGCAGGAGCAATTAGTGTCGGCCGCCGCGAGGTAGTGGGCCCGTCGTCCTCGGGGGCCACTGCTCGAGCGCCCAGCTGCTAGCACCGCTCCCGCCATGCCATGGCCGCTGCGTGCACGGTGGCCGAGCACACAACAGCCCTGTCACTGGGACTGGGTCACGCCGACCATTCTCGAGACCTGTTCCTCACTATTCGAGCTCTGCCCCTTCTTCAGGATCCTCCCACCGCGGCCTCCTCATTCATCGTCTCCGGCTAGGTAGGCCACCACGGCGAGCGATGGCCAAATTGAGGACTCGCGTGCCGGTGAGTTCAGTCACAGCGATGGCCTGCAGGAGGTGCGCGAGGCTGTGTGCGTGTACTGGTGTACACCCGAGACCAGATAGACGAGCCCGCCTGCATCTTGACTGCGCGGTGCGTGCTCAAGTTCCCTCGGCAATAACATCGCTAGCTAGCTACATGGTGCGACGCGACATGAACCTGGTGACCAAGGTCACCAAGCTGGCTTTAAGAAGGCAGGCAGGTGGGAGCTAGCTCACGTACGTACTTCGCAGCTTACACGCCTTCTAGCTTAATCGATCTGCCTCGGCTTAGGGGTCTCGCACATGCGCCCATGGCTGGCGGGATGACACATGTGGCGTGGCATGGGTCCTCGGCACACACACCTGGCCGGCGACACAACACCTGGGAACGTCGGGGCATGGCCTAGAATTTGGTACGCACCGCAGTGCCGGCTACTGCAGGTGCTTGCAACGAGGGGATCATCTATCGCTGCCGCGGTGGACATGAGCAGGGCGTTTTACCGGTTTAGTGAAAGACGTGATCTACCGGGTGGTCTGATCTAAGAGGCTGTCGAGAGAGGAAGAGGGCGTCGGGGACTACTTCCTGGCCCTGGTGTGGGCGGACGTGATGCTGTCCAGCGGGCGGCACGAGGAGGTGCGTCGAGCTGCTGGAGAAGGTGGTCGTTGAACACGGGGGGAAGAGGAGCAGGCAGGAGAGATGGCGGTGGCAGCCTAGCAGCACGGAGGAGGCCGGAGGTCCATGACATTAGAGGATACATCTTCGCAGGGGGTTTTGTGCAAAATATGCTGCCTACATGGCGGTGGTCAAAGGGCCACGTCAGCCGGTCAAGAGGGTCAGAGGTCAATAGGACCTTGACCTCCAATGAACCACTTACGAAAGATTTGGGACTTGGATGTGCATTTTCATAGATTTAGGACCCACTTGACATTTCTACAAAAGAATTAAGACCATGCATGCATTTTACTCTACATATTAATGGCGAACTTTGGAATCTTCATTGCCTGCAGGTCCTCCCCCTCAGACTAGTCACAATGGGGAGTAACTTAGACTAGTAACATCACATTTTAATAGACTATGTTACTACCTCCATAGTGGGTAGTAATATATGTGTATTGTCATATTATGGTTCATTTATTAGCCTATAGACTCATATTGTCTTGGTATATGTGATGTTACAGTAACTAGCTAAGTTATCATCATCACCTCTCTTATCATTAAATATGTGCCACATAAGCAAAATTATCTTGAAAAATGCGATGTTACTAGTGATGTTACTCCCACTGTTGCCAGCCTCATGGCGCAGGATATTCCCTATTTGATTTGAGGAAAACGTAGCAAGCTATTAATGACTGATCCATTCCTAATCACCTTCTACTATCTTTCTACTTTAGCATCAGGCAATCCTACAAGATCTGCTTATTGTTTTTGCCATGCTGTCTGTATTTTGTTTATTTGTTTGTTTTCTAGACTAGCGCCAGGCAATCCTACAAGATGGATGCAAGATCACATTATCTGTTTATTTGTTTCTTTTCTAGACTATGGTCAAATTTTGCAATCTGATTTCTTATAGGACAATGCTAACACACACGTGTGGTAGGAGCAAAATCCGCCCGCACGCTTTACAACACACAGACTGCGCTATGTCACGGCATGGATGCTTGTGGGAATCTTTTTGAATATTCAGTTTTTAAAATGTTTTATCTCTTATATGAAAAATCTAATTGAAGATCCGTTTTCACCATTAAATTCCTCGCGATGAGATCTTCAAAACTAGATCTCATATCAATATATTTTGATGAATTTTTTTGGGTTAAAAGTTGCCATGTCTATTGCACATGAATTGCCACGGTGTTTACACTGAAGTTGCCATGATACATTTAAAAGTAAAATTTTACATTTATAAAACGGGAAATTAAGAAACTAGACTTGCCATGAACCATAAACTAAAATTGTCATGATACATGCACTTAAAATTTTCATGGTTCATACAAAACATAATTTTCATGGTTAAAATACTGGAGTTGCCATCATCAAATTACTAAAATTGTCATGTGCTACAAACTAAAATTGCCACATGGCAACTTTGGTTTAAGCACTATGGCAACTACAGTGTAAACATCATGGCAACTTTTGGGCGATTTTTTTCGTCAAAACATATCAACATGGGGTTTAGTTTTGAAGATCTCGTCAAGACAGATTTAATGGTGGAAAAAATTAATTCGATTTTTAAATTAGGAGATAAAACATTTTTAAGCCGAAAACTAAAAAGATCCCTGCTGATGTCATCTGTTCACATGTGGCAAAATGAGTGGTAAAGGAGGCGTGTAGATGATGTGCAAGATGCCACACGTGTGGGCGTTAGTTTTTTCCTTCTTATATCAGTAAAACGAGGGATAGATGATTATGGTACATGGAGGGTTGGAGTTACAAAACTTTATTTTTTACTTGATACGGTAAGAGATATTATAGAAATAAATTAATCATTACCAAGGCTTGCACAAGATAAAAATAAGGAAAAAGTTTATATCAGATAAATTCAGCCTTTCTTTAGCACTGTCGATTGCTTTCCTAACTCTGTGGAGCACTAGTAGAAAATGGGTCATTTGTCCCGGTTCGTAAGGGCCATTTGTCCCGGTTGCTAAACCGGGACTAAATGGTCGTTACTAAAGCCCTACACATTTAGTCTCGTTTCTTACACGAACCGGGTCGGATGGGCCTTCACGTGGCCGATGAGGCGACCCCAGGTAGGAGGCCCTTTGGTCCTGGTTGGTGGCACCAACCGGGACGAATAGGCATCCATGCGTCAGCAGCTCGCAGGAGCTGAGGTTTTTGTTTTTTTAAAGGGGTGGGTTTTGGGTGGTTAATTTAGTTGTTTCATATATTGTGTTAGTTAGCTAATTAATAGAGAGAAGAGTCCTCTGTTATCTCCGTGCTTGGTGGACGCTACGTACTATACGTATAGAGAGGACTCGACATGCTAGGTAGTAAGCAAAAATGAAGTAAATAGAATATCTTCATGAACATATGCATACAGAGAGAAGTGATATCGACTTGTCCTTCTCCGAGAGATTAGTCGAACAACAAGTTTTCGTATATCTCTCCGACGCTACTGGCTACATATATACAATATAATATCTCTTACTATATAATCCCCTAATTATATATGAACTCAGGGTCCACATGGTATTCTCCGTCTTTATCGATCACGTGGTCAAGAAAGAATGCCGCCAATTCCTCTTGAATTGCTCGCATGCGATCTGGTGCTAGGAGTTCATCCCGCATCCGAAACATCTAATTTGAAGAAGGGGATCAATACATATATATGAATGAATGAAACTCAACACAAATGATGGTAATAAAATAAAATTCTGAATATTATTGCTTACGCAATTCATATTGATTTTTAGTGTTGCCCCGCTCACAGGTCGTGTGGCGGATGGACTCACAAACGTAGTATCCACAGTAATTATTCCCGGCTTCCTGCCACAACCACTTTACAAGAAATAGAGGCCAATCAAACTGATAAGCAAGCATACTAAATGGTATTGATGAAACTAGCGATTGAATCACTAGGAGATGCGCGAAACATGCTAGTAATACTTATTTTCGGGTGTTTAAATTGCAGCTTCTTCGGCAGTCCCGGAGCTTTTGAGGTGAATTTTTTCCAAACCCTGCCAGACAAAGAAAACAATTACTTGATATCAGGAAGTTAACAAAGTTGCCGATATGGTGCGATAATGATCGATTTAACTTACTTCTCGAGCATTTGAGTTATGTCCGCATACTCCTGGGGATCTTTTCTTCTTGAGTGTAAGACGGTTACAAGTCCCTGCTCAAGCTTAATCTCTAGGAGAATATAATGAAACCTGCGCACGCATGCATAACTCATCAATTATATTACTATAACCTCGGCTAATAAGGGAAACCGAATATGCACAAGAAAGTAACACTCACTTGAAGTTTTAAGGGAAGAGTATTTGATACGTCTCCAATGTATCTATAATTTTTGATTGTTCCATGCTATATTATATTCTGTTTTGGACATTATTGGGCTTTATTATACACTTTTATATTATTTTTAGAACTAACCTATTAACCGGAGGCCCATCCCAGAATTATTGTTTTTTGCCTATTTCAGACTTTCACGAAAAAAGAATATCAAACGGAGTCCAAACAGAATGAAACCTTCGGGAACGTGATTTTTGAAACGAACGTGATCTAGAAGACTTGGACCCAACATCAAGAAAGCAACCAGGAAGGCAC
>NC_041388.1:574334973-574340601 GCF_002162155.2 Triticum dicoccoides | reverse complement strand
GACATACTTCTTCCTCCTATATATACCTACGTACCCCAAACTACCAGATACGGAGCCAAAACCCTAATTCCACCGTTGTAACCTTCTGTACCCGTGAGACCCATCTTGGGGCCTTTTCCGGAGCTCCGCCGGAGGGGGCATCGATCACGGAGGGCTTCTACATCAACAACATAGCCTCTCCGATGATGTGTGAGTAGTTTACTTCAGACCTTCGGGTCCATAGTTATTAGCTAGATGGCTTCTTCTCTCTTTTTGGATCTCAATACAATGGTCTCCCTTCTTGTGGAGATCTATTCGATGTAATCTTCTTTTGCGATGTGTTTGTTGAGACCGATGAATTGTGGGTTTATGATCAAGTTTATCTATGAACAATATTTGAATCTTCTCTGAATGCTTTTATGTATGATTGGTTATCTTTGCAAGTCTCTTCAAATTATCAGTTTGGTTTGGCCTACTAGATTGATCTTTCTTGCAATGAGAGAAGTGCTTAGCTTTGGGTTCAATCTTGTGGTGTCCTTTCCCAGTGACAGTAGGGGTAGTAAGGCAGGTATTGTATTGTTGCCATCAAGGATAACAAGATGGGGTTTACATCATATTGCATGAGTTTATCCCTCTACATCATGTCATCTTGCTTAAAGCGTCACGTTGTTCCTTTGAACTTAATACTCTAGATGCATGCTGGATAGCGGTCGATCTGTGGAGTAATAGTAATAGATGCAGACAGGAGTCGGTCTACTTGTCTCGGACGTGATGCCTGTATACATGATCATACCTAGATATTCTCATAACTATGCTCAGTTCTGTCAATTGCTCAACAGTAATTTGTTTACCCACGTAATACGTATGCTCTCGGGAGAAGCCACTAGTGAAACCTATGGCCCCCAGGTCTATTTTCCATCATATTAATCTCCCATCAACAAGCTATTTATTTTGCCGTTTTTATTTTACTTTATTTACTTTGCATATTTATCATAAAAATACCAAAAATATTATCTTATCATATCTATCAAATATCACTTTCATAAGTGACCGTGAAGGGATTGACAACCCCTTCATTGCGTTGGTTGCGAGGATTTTATTTGTTTGTGTAGGTGCGAGGGACTCGTGCGTGGCCTCCTACTGGATTGATACCTTGGTTCTCAAAAATTGAGAGAAATACTTACGCTACTTTGCTGCATCACCCTTTCCTCTTCAAGGAAAACCAATGCAGTGCTCAAGAGGTAGCAGTATTATAGCTTTGTTTTGATTTAATACCAATGATCGTAGCAAGTTGGCCTCGGTATCCTTTTCCTGACGTTCAACTGAATATGCATCTATGATATTTGTGTTAATGAACCCAATATCACTGATTTGTCTTTTCTTCAATTCGGCGATCTTCAATCTGCATAATATAGTGAGGATAATTATAAATACATGCAATGAAAGAGCTGACCTATATATAGAGACTTAATGACAGAAGTAGTAGTTACAGATAGTAGCAAGTGACTGTTAATTTATCGAGGGCCTTCTGATTGAAAAACTGGAAGAACTCCTCAAATGGAACATTCAACAGACCAGTTCCAACGAGGTCATGCTCCTCTTTAACTCTCAGCGTCAAAATATTCCTCCCCCCGGACTCTCTGCAGGTTTTCATGTACCAATCATGAAATCTTCGTATCATCGCTGTTAGAGATCTTTCATCTTTGACGGGAGGCTTCCCGTACTCGTATTTGTGTTCGTCCACCTCGAAGAATTCATTATGTACTTCATCAGGCAGGTAATCTCCAAGATTGTTATAACCGGGCATCATCCTCGAATGATTAGCGACGATATTGCTAGACACCTTGAGCGGGGGGCACGATTGGTTCGCTTGTTCGCTGAGTTGGGCAATTTTTTCCCAGCTCGTCGTTCCGCTAACCTTTGATCACTGACAGTACTTCCCAACCGCTCCGTTTCGATAAATGACCTTTCAATAATGCGCTCATAGTTGCCTTTCGGTGGATACTTTGGTGGTTTCTTCATGGCTTCCACAGTGCGCTTCACTTTTTCACCGGATCTATCTTCTCCTCCGGAGGTGGATGTTTCTTTGCTTTCACCACCTTCAAAGAAGTTCGTCACTTCGTCTCGCACGATCTTCTCGTTTTCCTCCGTGGTCCTCTCATATGGTAACTTCTCTGGAGTCTTCAACGAAGGACCGAATCTGTATTGCCTCCCGTCCCTGGCTGTACTGCTAGACGCCGAAGCAGACGGAGTAGCTACGGCTGTCTTCTTTCCTTGCTTACGAGGCAGAGGAGGAGGACTACGACGCGCCGGAGCAGCCGGAGCGGCAGCGGATCTCTTCTTCCCTTGCTGACGAGGCGGAGTGCCACCACGTGCCGGAGAAGGAGGCTGGCTACTAGGGCGTGCCGGCGCAGGCGGAGAAGGAGACGGAGTGCCGCCACACGCCGAAGAAGGAGGCTGAGTGCCTTGGTCACTCGTCGGAGGAGGAGGCGGAGGAGGAGGCGGAGTGCCCTGACTTGCCGGAGGAGGAGGAGGTGGAGGCATCCAGTTCGGAAGGTTGATGAGCTCCTTCCGCCATAGGCATGGAGTCAACAGACAAGAACCCAGCTGAGTCTCCCCTTCATCCGCAGAGTGGTCAAGCTCGAGGTCCTCAAATCCGTCCGTTATTTCATCCACCATCACCCTAGCATATCCTTCTGGAATCGGCTGGCAGTGAAAAGTTGCGCCAGGTTCAGGAGGTGCAACAGAGCCAACAGCCGCCTTGACTTAAAATTTATCCATTGCATCATAAGGTGGCAATTTTGAGACTCCGTGATTAAGTCCACGGGGTAGCTAGCAGGAGCCGTGAAGACAGGCTCCAGCTGCTGCAGCTTGGTGGAAGGCACGCTTCTTCTCCATTGAGATGGCGGGGTAGCTTCGGGGGAAGCTTCGGCAGGTCGCTTGCTGCGATCTACTTCTCGTTGCTCTATCGCTTGTACCCTTGCATGCAGCGCGTGAATTTGGATCTGCTCCACTTTCTTCCTCCTCTCCTGGCATTTGTAACCGCCTGCGTCCGGAAACCCAACCTTCCACGAAACAGAGCCTGGAGTGCCTCGTGTCCGTCCAGGGTTCTCAGGATTCCCGAGGGCCATTGTGAGCTCGTCGTTCTCTCTGTCTGGAACGAACGTCCCTTGCTGCGCTGCATCGATATACTACCAAAGCTTCGTGATGGGTATTCGCAGTTGCTCGCTCGTCCAACGGCACTTCCCTGATACAGGTTCCAAGGTTCCACCAACCACGAAGAACCAATTCCGGCAACGGTCTGGCCAGTTCAATGTCTCTGATTCGACCCCTTTATCTTGCAGGTCATTCTCAGCCTTGGCCCACAACGCTGGGCTTTGAGGTAGCCACCTGACCCCGTGCGATGGTGAAGCTTCTTCTTCGCAGCATTTTTCTTGTTTGTCGCTGACATCTTCTTACTCTTGTCCGATGTCTTGTGAGCCACAAAGTCGTCCCACTGATCTTTGATCTTCTCATACCGGCCGGTGAATTCTGGTGTCTCTTATTTGTCGACAAGCATTGTTTTCTGCTCATTCTTCCACCTCCTGAATAGTTCTGCCATCTTCTTAAGAGCATGACTTGATCAATTGCTCTATAATTGGCTTCTCCGGATCCTCCTCTAGCGGTAGGGTCAAGTTTTCCTTCAACGCGGTCCAAAGATCATCTTTCTGCATATAGTTGACATAAGACACCTCAGGGTCATCTTTAGCCGGTTTATACCATTGGTGGATGCTGATCGGGATCTTGTCCCTAACAAGAACCCCACATTGAGCAGCAAATGCTTCCTTTGTTCGGATGGGTTCAATCGGTCGGCCATCACGCGCAATTGCTGTGATCTCAAACCTTTCATCCGAGCGCAACTTTTTCTTCGGGCCTCGTTTCTTTACCGAAGTTGTGCTCGATCCTAAGGGCTAGAAAAAAGAAGAAAGACGAGAGTTATTAATTAATATGTGTACATACCAAAAACAATTAATGCATCAATTAGCTATAGTCAGCACATGCTTAATTAATTTATATACTTGGTCGGACTCTGTTCGGTCACCGGAGCCGTCACCACGGTGTCCTTCTTCCACCGGCATTCGGTCACCGGAGCCGTCATCAAGGTGTCCTTCTTCCACCGGCATTCGGTTACCGGAGCCATCATAATCATGTCTTTCCTCCTCCATTGTTCGATCACCGTAGCCTGCTTCTTCACCATGTCCTTCTAGACCATCGGTTTCGTTGAGAAACGACATGATGGCATCACTTCCGGCTGCGATTATGTCCCCCAACACCGCTTCTGTTGCTTCGTCTCGGGGGTGCTCCATAGTTTCTGCAAATATTTACAACATGGCAATTATTATTCAAACATGACAGATGGATATATTAGTGACAAACGTAGAACTAGCACGCTTCAAGGGTTTGGGGTGGCCTCGGCAACGCTTCAAGGATTTGGGGTGGCCTCGATGACAACACTCTTTTAACTTGGTAAATTTGGGTGGCCTCGAGAGAGTTTGTCAGGTAAGGGCGCGGCGGGAGGGGGTAGGAGACCGACATTGTTTTTTTCTAGGGTTTGGGTGTCCTCGAGATTTTTGGTCGAGCGAGAGGGCCGGGAGGTAAGAAATAAAAAGAGGAGAAGATCGAAGAAAAAAAAAGAATAAAAAAAGAGGAGAAGAAGAACTCCTCTATTCCTTTCTTCTTCTCCTCTTTTTCTTTCTTTTTTCCTCTTCTTATTTATTTCTCCTCTTCTTCACCTTTTTCTTTTCCTTCTTTCTAAACTAAACATAAACTAAAATAATCCTAAAACTAAACGAAGTTATCGGGACGGGATATATCGACAACGACATGCCCAATAAAAAATAGGAAGACGAAGAAGAAATAAAAAGAGGAGAAGAAGAAAGGAATAGAGGAGAAGATCAAAGAAAAAAATGAAGAAAAAAAGAGGAGAAGAAGAGAAAATAGAAATTTTTCTCTTCTTCTCCTTCATTCCTTTCTTCTTCTCCTTTTCTCTTATTCTCCTCTTCTTTTTCTTCTTTTTTTCTCTTCTTGTTTATTTCTCCTCTTCTTCCTCTCCTCTTCTTCTGCTTTCTTCCTCTTCTTATTTTTCTTTTTCCTCTCATTCTTTTTCTTCTTCTTCCTTTCCTAGCTAGATATATAAAACTTTTCTAAAAATATAACTTTTGCATATGTAAAAAAATTTCTTCTTCTTCCTTCTTCCTTCTCTTCCTTCTTCTTAAATATATAAAACTTTTCTAAAAATGAAACTAACCTAAAATTAATGTACTAAATCAGAGAACGTTAAATGTACTAAAATTAATGTATTTTTAAAACATCATGCATATTACAATTGAAAAATACATACATACATATAGAAAACATGTAAAAAATACATACATACATATATGAACATACATCAAAAAAATACATATATCTAAAAACATACATATATACATATATGAAAATCTAAAAACATCTAAAAATATGTACAAAAATTAGCATATATAACTAAAAAGCACGACGGCGACGGGGCCGGCAGGGGCGTGTGGTGCCCACAAAGGGCGGCATCGGGGCGGGCAGGGGCACGCAGTGCTCACAGAGGGCGGCGTCGGGGCGGGCAAGGGCGCACGGCGG